>NW_021703783.1:84642455-85090915 GCF_005190385.1 Monodon monoceros
ATATGTCACATCTTCTTTATCCATTCATCTGTTGATGGACACTTAGGTTGCTTCCATGTCTTGGCTATTGTAAATAATGCTGCTATGAACATTGGGGTGCATGTATCTTTTCAAATTAGAGTTTTCACCTTTTCCAGATATATGCCCAGAAGTGAGATTGCTAGATCATATGGTATCTCTATTTTTAATTTTTTAAGGAACCTCCATACTGTTCTCCATAGTGGCTGTACCAATTTACATTCCCACCAACAGTGTACTAGGGTTCCCTTTTCTCCACACCCTCTCCAGCATTTAGCCAAAGGGGTTGACTTATAGGTGAACTTCCCCTTAGTCTCTTATCCTGCACGACTGACAGGCCCATTTGCTAACAGCAGTAGAGACCAAAGCAAGAATTAAGAGTCTCCAGACCAGGCAGATTGTCTCAAACGTCCTATTTTAAAAGTCAGTGAATACTGCCCTGTAAAGAAAGGACTATAGTTTCCCATTCATAATGAGTTTTACTCTCAGGCTAACTTCACAGAAATTCTCTCCTTCCTTCTTCAAAGCCCTGTTAGAGTTTGGCAAAGGTAGCAATTAATATACCCACAAGTCAGATGAGAACACTGAGGCCCGAAGAGGTGAAGAAATTTGACTCAGTAGCAATCATCATGTCCAAACTGGAAAGCTGCACTTTTGTTGGAAAGTCAGACTTCTCTTGCTTGGATCCCTAACACTGATATTCAGTGCACAGCATGACTCTCTAATATTAGAGACTAGGGGTAGGATTGGATGTCATTTGATATCGTGACTGGGATCCAGGAACTCCTCAATCTTACCCTGTTAACCATCCCTCTTTCCAAGAGCTTCCTGAGGGTCCGTTAGCACAAAAAACAATGGCAAATGGGACTAAGGACGGCATTTTATTATAGGCAGAGCAGTGGTCTTCCCCATTAGGAAATATGGCCCAATGATTTGGACTCAGAGCAACCATATGATCGCTTTGTCTGCCCTTGGGATAGAGGGAGGCTGAGGCAGGGGGCAGGCAGAGGAAACTGACATGTGGGGAGCAAGTGTGGCTAAGGGGTTAACCTTTGATGCCATCTCTAGTCCAGACTGTGGGAAAAGGGTCAACTTTTTGGAAACCAGAACTGAGAACATGTAAATTTGGAAGCTATGGGGTAAGCCAAGGTGGGTCATAAAACCAGGGATGAGAAAGTGAGGCTACAGAAGGAGAAGAATGAAACTGGCATGCAAGGAGGAGCAGAAAAGAGGGCCTGGGTCCTACTTTTCCAGTTTCTGGTTGCAACTGCACGGCCAGCTACATTTCCTCTTCTGGGAACTTCGAAGAAATTCCCCCTTTGTGCTTAAGCTAACAGGTGGGTTTCTGTTACTTATACCCATTCTGTCATTCTCTTAACTAAGAGAAAAACCACCAAATAAAGAAGCAACGTCCCAGTTCAGTTCATGGCAATTTATTTAATTTAAAAATAAAAACAGAAACAAAAAACAAATCAGTTTCCAATGAAAATACAAACACTTTGGGTGGTTATCCAGCTTTTTTTTTTTTCCCCTGTAGGCTGTCCTGGGCTCAAACCAATCAAATGAATGAAAACCAATTTTGACTGGAGACATAAAGCATGTTGCACCGTTTAAATTACACCAATATATTATTATAATACCTTTGAAATGCCTTTCAGACCAATAAATAAAAAAAGACAAATTCAAATAAAAAAGTCAACTTTTTATTACCAAAAAAAAATAGAAATTAAATAAAAGTCACAACATGGATTTAAAAAAATGTGCAGTCAAGTTTCTCTCTCTCTTCTTTTTTTTCTTCTAGGAATGATACCATGCCAGTAAATCCCTACAGAACATTTCCAGTTTGGCAATAAGCAGTCAGTCAGTCATTCACATTTGTACTCAAGACAGCAGGCGTGGCCAACACTCACCAGAGTCTCACCCTGAAAGATGCACCTTGTCATCTGCAGAAGCAGCACCTTAAAACAGGGATGGAAATTCAGAGAGTACTTGGCATTTTCATTTTGCCTGGGGTCTTGAAGCACTTCCTGAAAACTGATCATGCCTTGAAATTTACCTGTAAAAAGAAGTATAATTCTACTCCTTTGGCAGATGTGTAAACTAAGACACTGAAAGGCCCACAGAGGCAAGGAAAGGACCAGGAGAGCTGACCTTGAATCTCCTGCTTGGTCCACCAGGTCATCAAAGTGTCTCTCACTTGTAATTCCATGGAAATGAATCAAGCATAATTTCCTTGGCTGGGATTGGCTGGAAGGGATGATAGGACTTAATCAGGAAGCAAGGGAGCTGCTTTGAGGGCCTGTCCCTCTATTCCAAGTTTTTCCTTAAAAGGACAGAGTCAACATCACGTCCAGAATCAGAGGATGTTAGCAGAATGTCAGAACTAGGCAAGGCCTGAGAGACCAGCTAATCTACCCCTCCAGCCCTCACTGAAGGGAAAACTCAGCCCCGGAAATACTGCAGGTGCCTAAGGCCACCAGCACACCTGGATTAAACTCAGGGTCTCTTCCTCTGAGTGGAGGACTGTCTTTACCACAATCCACTGTCTGGTTCTACTGACAAGAGAGAACATACATGTGTTTTGGGGGTGGGGGTAGAATGACGTTCCTTAATAGTGTCATTTTTACTTGAAGATTGTAAGGATGGAAAATACCAAACAGACACAATCACTAGGGCAAGAGGAAAATACACCAACCAGTAGGTAGGTGTTATACCTAAGTCATACTGACAGCTACCAACCAGGCTGGCTGCCATGCATGAGGGACCAGCAGTGTGGCAGTGCAGGCTGTCCAGAAAAGGTTGCGTAAAATGAGACAAGGAGGGAGCTTTAGAGATTGCAGAATGCCCTCCGCGCACCCACACGCCCCATACACAGTTTGCTAGCTACAGAATTTTTTTCCCTTTGAACCTATCTTGGAGTTCAGGAAGGAGGTGGAATTGAATGAAGGGAAACCGGAAAGCTTCCCATATTACACTACTCAGCTCAACCCGAAGGGACGCACAAGCCAAAACCCCAGAGCTGGTGACAAGGGGAGAAATGGAGCCATCTCCTTAGGGAAAAGGGCAGTTTCATTCTAATCAATGTTCGTAGTACCTGAAGGTGAATTCCTTCTCTTCTCCCCATGAACTATTATTATCTGTTGGTTTTCCCCAAAATACCCCCAAGACTAGTTCTCCTTAAATGTCTAGGTGGCTTTCAGAAGTCAGCCATCCTGAAACAAGAGTTTCAATTAGCTGGGGCCAGTAGAACCTGAAGTTGTCCCAAACTCCCAAATAAGACCATTAATTCCAAACTCGGTATCTGAAGATGCCCCACTGTGGGCGTGACATCTGATCACCTGTAATCCGGGTGTCTAGAAGTTACACTATGTTAGCTATGTTACTTTTCAAGCTAAAAGTCCTGTCACACCTCTTTTCTGCCTCCTCCAGAAGCATCTGGAGGACTTCCAGGGAAGTGTTCCCTCTCCTCTCTGCTTCCTCCCAACCCACTCTGCTCTTTAAGCACCTTATTCATCTGAGTGGCTGGAACGCTCCCCCTAAAGCCTAGGAGTTCTAGGCAGGTAGGACACAGAATACCTAGATTCGTACGGGGAAACACCTTCTGCCTGACTTACCTTTCCTCATCCAAATACCCCACCTACACACTAACTCCCTAGAAGCAAACTCGCCTACCTCTGAGGATTCTACGCTTAGTGGATGGGGAAACGTTTGCTACAAGTAAACAAGGTTAATGGTTGAGCGAGTTACTCCTTTGGGGACTATGGACGGTATCACATCCAATTCAAAATATTCACACAGGTCAGAACCCACAAGGCAGCATTCCAGTTAATATTGAGATGTTAAAGAAATTGACAAGTTGTCCCCTTGCTGGTGTGGATCAACTTCCACTCATCTGCAAAAGATCACAGAGGGTTCCAAGCTCTGTTATACACCATAGTTTCGACCTCTGACACCACCTCTTTTTCCCTGTCTACCCTTGGAGGTTGTGCTGAAGAGCCAGGAAGACACCAGGAAAGAAGAGGCAGACAACAAAAAGCCAAAAAATCACCATGGGCTGACTCTAAGTCCTTAGCAGTGTTCAGAGCACTCTCTCTCTGACCAAGGCCCTGTCTTCCATTCAAGGTAGAGTGGCAAATTAACAAATGCCACACTAGTGGCATGAAAGAGATAACACTGATCCCACGGGATCTACACTAGCACTCCCAGGGCTTAGCCAGGTCAAGGATGGCAACTACACGGCATGAGTGCTACTGCACCCCTTCCCATCCCCATGGCAGCCAATACTATTCAATCACACCACTCCTTCCCACTGTCTGGGCTACTCAAACCCGCACACCCAGCAGCCCCTATCCATCGATTACCGATTCAAGCTCAGATGAAATCTACGTGCCCACCCCCTGCAGGCAGACCAAGCCTGCTAACGTGAGGAGAGAAGGAGCGAGCTCTGAGTTCACTCAGAGCAGATGGCCCCAGTCTGTCTTGCCCTCCTCCAGAAGCATGTGGACGACTTCTAGGGAAACGTTTCCTCTCCCATATGCTCCCTCCCCACCCCTTAAGTGCTGGCCAACACCACCTCCCCTGGACTCTAGGAGGTGCCATAAAGCAAATGCCAATGAGGATCCCACTTCTGACTGGCAGTTGGCAGGACTGGCCAAGAGCCCACTTCTCCCTCATAGGCACTGGCTCAAGGCTGCAAATTTGGCCAAAGCAAGACAGCACCGATCCTTTTTCAGTCTGTTGTCATGGCCAGCAAAGAGGTAACCAGCTCTGTCCATAGCCCAGTCACCACTCCCACTCCTCCCTTGTACCCACCCCGACCCACCCTTGCACCCTGGGGAGCTAGTTGAGTTTGTTACAGATCTCCAGCGCTTTCTTGTAGACCTGAGTCACATCGTCCATGTCCGTGAGGAGGGAGAAGCTGCTGTCTCCCAGCCGGTTCCGGTACCGCTTCAGGTACTGGGGCCGGGGCCGGTTCTGGAGCCCCTCAAAGTCCTGGATCTGGAGGAAGTTTTCGGCAGAGACGCAGCTGCGGATGCGCTGGCGGGCAGGGCGATTCTCCTGCAAGTCGAGCAAGTCGAAGGAGTCGCTGGACAGGACGCTGTCGTCACTGACGACGCTGGAAGGCCGGCTGTAGCTCCGGGAGAGGCCCTCGGCAGGGATGCCGGGCTCCAGCAAGGATTCCAGTGTGGGCATTTCGGGGCTGGCCAGGGCCTGGTCCATGGTGCTCTCTGAGTACTTGCTGCTGTGTTTCAAGATGCCCTTCCTGTGGCAGGAGAGGCTGTGGGACGTCACCCTGGCCGGATCCGGGGGGCTCGGGGAGGGGATGCCGCCATCCAGCCCATCGTTACTGTCCAGCAGCTCCGAAGACTCGCTGCGCTCCGGGGACGAGTAGTAACCCGATTCTCTCTGCTGGGTCTTTTTCAAGATGCCTTTCTTGGGCATCGTGGCCGACTGTTTTGGGCTGAGTTTAGCTGGCACCTCCGCCTCGGGGGCGCTTGGCAGGGGCACGGCAGTCCGGCACAAGTCCTGCTCCAGCTTGAAAGCGGGGGGTAAGGCAGGGCTGACGACGCCTTCGATGAAGCCGGTGCTGTGAGAGCGATGCTCGCTGTTGCTCCGCTTCTTCAGGATCCCTTTGGGCCGCTTGGAACTCACCTTGGATGGGCTCTCAGGCACCGAGTCCTGGCCGGACTGAGCAAAGTCGTTCTCTTTCTTGGACTTCTTCAGCGACCGCTGCCGCTCCAGCATGACCTCGGGGGCCCCGGGTTTGGCCAAGCCCTTAATTTTGGCTTCAGCCTCAGCCTGTAGCCCTGTGGAACGGTGGTGCCAGTCGATAATGCGGGCCAAGAGTGGGGACTCAGCGCTGTGAAGGGCATCGCAGTCACAGACGCTGCTCTTGTAGCCCCAGTTCACCCACCAGTGGTTGGCAATGTCCTCGATGGTGGCCCGGCGGTCGGGGTTTACCATCAACATCCACCGAATGAGGCCTCGGGCATCTATGGGACAAGAAGCAGAAGGAACGATACATTTTACGGGAGTTTTGGGCTTTCCAAAGCTGACGCTCCGGGGGTGCAAAGGAGACACACTCATTTGAGGAAAGATCCAAATGGAGCCCTGGTGAAGCCACGCTATGGAGCAGGAAGCCGTAGCCTTCCAGACTGTCCATCAGAAAGCGTCATCAGGACTCAGAGCCACAGGCCAGTGGGCTATCAGAGCCCGGCATGTTTCTCCGCGCTACTGACGGAATGTCAAACTGCTGACCTTCCATCCACTCAGATCTGTATAAAATGGGGAAGGCCAGGTAACCAAGAAAGAATCCAGACCTGACCCCAAGCAGGGCCCCACCATTCCTTTGGTGGATATCGTTTTACTAAATGGGAAAACAGGTATAGATTACCACGGCTTTTAGTCCTCCAAAGTTAGGTCTATATAAACACACAGCGCTCAGGTCACCAGGAAAATGTGTCAGCACAAAAAGGAAATTTAGGGCTGAGATGGCAAGGAAAAGGCTTCTCATCAGAGAGGGAGAGACAGAGAAGGATGGAGAGGTGTTCACACCTGGCACGCCTGGGCCTTGAGAGGGGGCCGTCCCCAAGGCTGGCCTGACCCGGGCCTTGGCCGGGCTCTGAATCCCACACCCAAGTGCTCACCTCCTGTCCCTCTCTGACATAAGCCATAGCCTACCAAGCTGTCAGATCAGAGAGCTGATCTCTATCTGCTATCCGTTTACGGCCTGTCTGAAAAACTCCATTTGTCAATTTCTGCTGCCAAAGAATTAGGGGAAAGCCCCAAAGGGATGTTGAGGAGGCCACAGGAACCAACAGACTCTCACAGCTTATAAATCGCCTTTTAAGATCAAACCGTGCTCCCCAAATGGGGGTTGAATTATATCCTGGGAAGGCGCCACCTCCCCTCAGCTACTTATGTAGCTATTGAGTAGCTGGCCGGGACCTGGCAATGGAGCCAGGGGTGAGCCGCAGCCCTGAAAAGTAACAGGATGTTCATTCATTCGGTCAATAAATGTTTTCTGAACCCCTGTAGTGTACCAGAAACTGTGTTGACACAAGTTAGCTGGTCAGGCAAAAAGGCTGCCATAGATTTCACCCTGAATTTTCTAAAAACAAACAAAAATACTCGGGTTAGCTTATTGAAAAAATGTACAGATATAGATATCTGCATATCTATACCTGTTTATACATATAAAATACTCAGTGCTCATTATTCACAGATTCTGTATTTGTAAATTCGCCTACTCATTAAAATGTATTTGGAACCCCCAAATCAATACTCAAGGTGCTTTCCACGAACTGGCAAAAAATGTGAATTGCCCCCACACACAATGCGCATGTGCATTCCCAGCTGAAGCAGAACCAGGTGACAAGGCACTGCCTTCTTGTTTCTGCTCTCATGCCGTAAGCAAGTGTCCTTTTCACAGTCCGTTTAGTTCATGCTTTTCACATATTTGCACTTTTTATTGGTGATTTCACTGTTTAAAATGGCCCCCAAGCGTGGTGCTGAAGTGCTATCTGGGGATTCTAAGGCCAAGAAGGCAGTGATGTACCTTACGGAGAAAACATATGAGCCAGGTAAGCCTCATTCAGGCATGAGTTAAAGTGCTGTTGGCCGTAAGTTCAATGTTCATAAATCAACAATATATTTTAAATGAGGCGTCTTTAAACAGAAATATACATAAAACAAGGATATGGATTGATCAGTTGACAAAAACGTTGTGACCACAGGCTCCCAGGAGTCGAGCCCTGTATTTCCCTATGAGTAGTGCTTCAGTATTCACAAACTCAGCGTTCACAGCAATGTTATAGGACACAACTGCGGCAAATAATGAGAATCAACCGTGTGTGTGTATATACACATGTAGGATGCGCGTACTGCAATATACGAAGTGTCTGTTAACCACATTCCAAATACGGCCACCTGTACACACCCCTTCTGCACTCAAACAATGCTCTCCCATCAAGAGATGGAGCTTATGGCCTTGGGCGCTTTGACCAATAGAATGTGGCAGAAGTGACATCATCTGGCTTCCAAGCAGACGTTAAGAAGGCCTGGCAGCTGCTTCTTCCTCCATCTTCGAGCCCTGAGCTGCTATGTAAGAAGTCCACGCTCCTTCCTAGAGAGAGAGGCCTGGGGAGGCAGCTCATGGGGAGAGAGCCCACACAGAGGGGCCCCGAGGTGTCCCCACAATCGGCCCCAACTCCAGCTACCGTCTGATTGCAACTGTAGGAGAAACCCAAGGCCGGCCAGAAAAGCTCTAACCAATCCAGGGAATCAAGAGATAACGGCTAATAGATGTTGTTTAAACTGCTGAGTTTGTTTGGGTGTGGGAGCGGGATGGGATAGACTTGTTCTGTGGCAACAGGTCATGAAACAGCACCCATGTGCCATACCCCCCGGCCAGGGCAAGGTGTGCAGAAGAGCAGCTGCCACCCTTAGAGTCTACTGAGGGGGTTTTATGTCTACGTGGACTGGAAGGCACTTCACGTAATACCTTTTCCAAAATGTGAATGTATAGTGGAGAAACAGAATCTAAACAGGGTAAGGGCCTTGCCCAAGTTCACACAGCAAGCAAACAGGACCCCTAGCCTGCAGGGTAGAACAGCTGTTCTGGAAATATCACAGCGGGAAGGTTTGGGGAAAGTGGCCTAACAAGCCAGCTCTGCCAGAAGGCAAAGATCTGGGGGGAAGAAAGAGGAAAAAGCAGGAGTCTCCTTACAGACATGGACACAAAAGCAGAAAGTGTGAGCTGGCCTCGCCCGGCTTAGCCGCTGACCCTCCGTGGGCACACACCTGAGGGCTGCGTGGGCTCCCGGTACTCTCCACTGCTGATCTGCCGAATGAGGTTTTTGTGATCGAAACCATCGAAGGGCATTGTTCCATAAACGAGAGTGTAAAGCAACACGCCCAGGGCCCAGCTGTCCACCTGGAGCAGAGAGACAAGACATATAGGAGCTGGGAAGTAGATTCCCTTCCAAACCATTAGCATCACAGACCATGAGCAGCCACCCTCAACGACCCCAGGAATGGAATTTAGCACCTGGCAGACAGGTTCCCACCACAGCCTGACACCTGATAGGCAGTGCACCTGGGGCCTGTTTCAGAGCCTGACTTTTTCATTGCAAACTGAGAGCAACGGTCCCAACCCATAGAAGAACTTTCTTGAATAGATGATATTCTTTGATCCTCACTATAATTTTGTGAAACAGGTAGGGCCCCGGATTATTTTCAGCCCTATTTGGCAGATGAGAATACTGAGGTCCAAGGAAGTTAAATGGTTTCTCCAGAGGCCCCTCCCCATCCCAGTGATGGAGGTAAGACTGGAACATGGGGTTCTTGACTCCTAATCCAGGAATCCTGCACCTTCTTCAAATGGATCAGGGGTTGCAAACTCAAATGCTTACAAGAGCCAGGCAGACAACAAACATGAACAAAGAAAGAGAGACAGTGGGGTACCACGTGGAGTGTTGGTTTGAAGACAAACTATAGAGGGCATTCACCCATCTTACACAGGCAGCCTCCTCTGGCTAGTTGCTGTCACATAGTAATATAGGCCCAGCACTGCTAGATCCTTTGTTTTTTCAAGAGAAGTCAGAAAACAGACTTTTATGTGAAATCTCCCATTTATTAAATGTTCAATTTTTTTTTAGAAAGATGGCCAAATAAAGCACTCTTGCTGGCCAGATCACAGGCTGCCAGCTTGTAACCTCAGAAATGGATCATCAAGGATCAAAGCAGCATTCATTATCTGTGATAAATTTACAGTGTCAAGTTTCTGCAATGTTGTAAATTGGACCTTAGGCTCCTCCCTTACATTCTTGTTTTGGAAAGACTTTCTCCTTACTGCAAGTGATGGAGGCTCTTGGCATCCATCTCTTTACCCTCTAGCCCTGCCCCAAACACTCTCAAACAGATAAATACTTGGAAGGAAACATTTCAACCCACTGAATGGCTGCTACTTAAAGTATCCTGAGTGGATGAATCTCTCTATAAATAGAACTATCTCTTTAAAAATGAATAATCAGTCACAACTCGCCCATTTTCAAAACGATATTTTCACATACCTGTGTCTTACAGTGGCCCTGAAAGCTTTAGGCACACAGAGAAATGTATTTCTCATGAATCAGAAGATGCAATTAAAATGTATTTCCTTGATCAGAAATACATGTTGTCAAAGATACACGCAAAAAGGTTCGCTGCAGAGTGAGGCTGTTTGCTTTCTGTTTTGCTTGTCTCATTACCATAGGGAACAACTGAAAACAATCTGTCTAACACTAGGGAAGTGATTAAATAAATTACAATACATTCATACAATAAAACATCATGTCATCGTTAAAAACCATGTTTTTAGTAATAACAAATTCAGAAAAGTCACAATTTTAAGTTAGTAATACAAGGCGAGATGTACACATATAACAGTGACCTCAATTGTTTGAAATACAAGATCTACACTGGAAAAAAAAAGCCTAAGAAGAAGTCACATAAATATTACGTGGTTGTCTCTTGTGGGGAGATTGCAGGCAACTTTATTTTCTCTTTTAGGCTGCTCTGGATTTTTCTCCCAGGTGTGTATATTATGGCTTTTATAATCATATAAGGAAACGGTTTTTTGTTTGCTTGCTTTTATGTTTGTTTGGTTTTTTTAAGTATTCCTAGCTTCAGTTCTTTTCTCCCCTCCAGCCCCCCACCGTACACACCAGGCAAGCTGCTCACCTCCGGCCCTCGGTAAGGCCTCCCGTTGACAATTTCGGGAGAGGCATAGAGTGGGCTCCCACAGAACGTTTGCAAGAACTTGTCCTTCTGGTACAGGTTGGAAAGCCCAAAGTCGGCAATCTACAAAGAGGAGCAAGACCCAGGGAGCCTGTTAGCGTTACCGTCAGCGTCTGCATCAGCTCAGCTCACACCACACGGACCAAAGCAGCTGAGGTGCCCCTGCGTGGCTCTGCCAGCTGGGTCACCCTTTTTTTTTTTAACTTTATTATTTTTTATTTTTTTTTAACATCTTTATTGGGGTATAATTGCTTTACAATGGTGTGTTAGTTTCTGCTTTATAACAAAGTGAATCAGTTATACATATACATATGTTCCCGTATCTCTTCCCTCTTGCATCTCCCTCCCTCTCACCCTCCCTATCCCACCCCTCCAGGCGGTCACAAAGCACGAGCTGATCTCCCTGTGCTATGCGGCTGCTTCCCACTAGCTATCTACCTTACGTTTGGTAGCGTATATATGTCCATGCCTCTCTCTCGCTTTGTCACAGCTCACCCATCCCCCTCCCCATATCCTCAAGTCCATTCTCTAGTAGGTCTGTGTCTTTATTCCTGTCTTACCCCTAGGCTCTTCATGACATTTTTTTTTTCTTAAACTCCATATATATGTGTTAGCATATGGTATTTGTCTTTCTCTTTCTGACTTACTTCACTCTGTATGACAGACTCTAGGTCTATCCACCTCATTACAAATAGCTCAATTTCGTTTCTTTTTATGGCTGAGTAATATTCCATTGTATATATGTGCCACATCTCCTTTATCCATTCATCCGATGATGGGCACTTAGGTTGTTTCCATCTCCGGGCTATTGTAAATAGAGCTGCAATGAACATTTTGGTACATGACTCTTTTTGAATTATGGTTTTCTCAGGATATATGCCCAGTAGTGGGATTGCTGGGTCATATGGTAGTTCTATTTGTAGTTTTTTAAGGAACCTCCATACTGTTCTCCATAGCTTTTGCACAGCAAAGGAAACCATAAACAAGACCAAAAGACAACCCTCAGAATGGGAAAACATATTTGCAAATGAAGCAACTGACAGAGGATTAATTTCCAAAATTTACAAGCAGCTGGGTCACCCTTTTCTCTGCAGCCCTGAGCTTTCATGAAAGGACCAGTTGGCACAACTGGGCCAGTGATTCCCGACTGCAGTCCCTGGCACCACTGCATGCTCTGTTACTTAAAATCGCTCCTTGCGAGGACTCTATTTTCACGTCAGTGTAGACTTGTCCTGAGAAATACCCACAGAATCACATGCTCGATGTTTCTGATGAACACTACAGTGTGTAACTATTAATCTGAGACCCGTCCGTCTGTGGCCTACCTAAAATCTCACTGCCTTCCTCCACAGTGGTGTAGGTACCTACCTGTGCACTGGACATCACCACCTTTTATAGACCTACGCACCAATCAGAACTGTATTCTGCCCACCTTGGGACCCTAGATGAAATGGACCCACAGCACCGGGTTCTGAGTCATCACACTGCAGCCCACACTCTGCCACTAGCCATCTGTGGGACATGGAGCAGGTCCCTTAGCTACCCTGAGCCTCAGTTTACCACCAGAAAATGGAAACCCACGATCCCTATGCTCTTCTGGATCACAGGACTATTGTGAGAACGATTAAAAAAAAAAAAGAATTAACCAAGGTGAACGAAAAAGTGCCTTGAAACTTTGTCTACAAGTTCCGGGCAAATGTTTTCCCTAACCTTGCTTCTCTTGTATCGCACACCCCTTGGAATCACTCTCTTCTCCTTTGGCTTCTTGAAGTGTTTTACTATCGTTTATGGCAGTGCTCTTCTGTGTGTGTGTGCACCTATTCATATATACATATAATGTATATATGTTACACGTATATACGTATTATCACATATATATGTATAATGTATATATTATACATGTACATATCATCACATATATCACATACATTCATATAATATATATGACATATGTACTTACATATGTATATACATACGTATATACAAATATATATATTATATGTATATAAATTCACCTTGCCTACTAGGCTGAGTCCCCCGAGGCAGGTGGCAGGTTCCACATCTGCCCCTCATCTCTGTAACATCCACTGCTTAGCACCTGCCCTCACCCAAGAAACACCTGTCACCAGAATAGGCATTATATTTTGAAAAGCACAAGACAATTAGTAGATAATACAAAATAATAATAGTAAACTTAGTTACCACTTACAGAACAACCTCCAATCATCAGGCGTGGTTCTAAGCACCTTACACTCTCTAATCTAATCCTATCTAAAATCCCATTTACACAACCATGTGAATGTATTTCATGCCACTGACATGGTACATTTATTTGTTTTTTTTGTTTTGTTTTGTTTTTTTGTGGTACGCGGGCCTCTCACTGTCGTGGCCTCTCCCGTTGTGGAGCACAGGCTCCGGACGCGCAGGCTCAGCGGCCATGGCTCACGGGCCCAGCCTCTCCGCGGCATGTGGGATCTTCCCAGACCAGGGCATGAACCCATGTCCCTGCATCGGCAGGCGGATTCTCAACCACTGCGCCACCAGGGAAGCCCGACATGGTACATTTAAAAGTGGTTAAAATGGTAAATTTTATGTTATGGATATTCTATCATAATTTTTTAAAGACCCACTTAACAGATGAGAAAATTGAGGTTTAGGAAAATTAGGTTATTCGTCTCAGGAGAGCTACCTAGCAAGCAACAATGTAAACCGAGTGTCTCTAAAGGTTCAAACCACTGCCCAGCGCTGCCCCTGGGTAATCTGCAAATCTCACCCAGTCTAAGCCAGCCTGCCACGCTGAGCCTCTGCGGACTTCTGCCCTTCCCCAAACTGATTTCCACTTGAAGCTTATAAATAGGATGAGTGATTCACGCACAGCCCAGCTGAGGCTCTGTTTTGAAGGCAGCGCCCAGAAGAAGGCTACTTTGTAAAAGTCACCCCTGAATGAACGGAATGGCACTGAAAGCAGCTGGCGCACAACCGCCCTCAGAAAACGCAGTCTCGGGGCTCAGCCTGCACTTAATTGCCCTGAATTCCACTTTCTTATCAAGGCCCCTGACTGGCTTGCAGGAAGTTGGTTGCAAGCTTTATGAAGTGTGCCCTGTCAATCAGGACAGGAAGGGACCAGCTGCAGCCCTGGAACATCCCGAGAAGTCGGCTAAGGCAGGACACAGCACTGTGAACGTCGGTGGCAACTGGGGCACTGCGTGAGCTTCCAAACACAGGCGCACACACACACACGTGAGAGGCACCCGCCACCACCACGTGCAAAACCCCACACACACACCAGGAGTGCTCGAGTCTGGGCATCCCTGCTTTCTTTCTCAGCTCTTCTGAGAAGTGTGTTTATGTTACGGCCCACTCCCATCCTCACAGACTAATGTTTATCAGCCTCTCCCAGTTAAACTGTCATTGTTGCTGACATAAGATTAATAGAAATCTAGATTAGTCCATGTTCTTGGCACTTCAGTGGAAAAGAAATATTAATCAACACACACACACACACACACACACACACACACACACAGTTCTCCACTTAAACTTGGGCTGCAGCTCTAAGATTCCACGCCGTATGGAGCTTATAGCAACTATTAAGACGGGAAATGGCCACTGTATAAAACGTCTCAAAGCCTCAATTTCCCATCTGTAAAATGGAGGTAGGAATAGTATCCAGCCCCATGGTGTCATAGGAATAGTATCCAGCCCCACGGTGTCAGAGATGTAAAGTATGTGCCAATTACTATTTTAAGCATTTTACAAAGTTGGAGCTCAAATACGTGTCCCACCTTTAAATCCACCTGGGTAGCTTTATTAGCTTCATGATACTCAAAACAATACTGGTTTTCCGTTGGAGGTAATTATGTAAGGTTTCTTTTTCAAATACACATGATTTCTTAAGTGAATTGCACTAAATAAAAGTATTAAAGTGAAATAGCACAGAAGATACTAGGAAAAGGCAAAATCCATGAAGAGAACAAAAGAAAAGACATTTGGGAAATTTGGGAAATAATGATTTTAAACCTAGTAAAACAAAAAGGAATCCCAGAAATGGTTCCAACGTGGAAGAGTCGTAAGTGGTGAACTAATCCTGCCCCTCGCTCTGTAAGTGAAGCAACTGAAGGTTACAGGACTTAAGAAGCTCCACTGAAGGTCACAGACAGAACAGCTACGTGAACATTGGGTTCTGTACGATTCTCTGTAACAGAACATCAGTTGTGTATCGAGGGTGACTCCACCAACGAGGCATCCAGCTTTGCTTTCAAAGTTGTATTTTTGCCGACACACTGGTAACCTTTGGAGAAAGGTAACCACTTTGCTGGTGATGGGCTGTTGCCCTGCCCCGTTCAGAACCACCCTCTGTCCTCACACTGGGCTATCAGTTCAGCCTGGACTCTGAAAAGGATATCAACACTCATGCCCTTAATTTCTAGAGTTTTTGTTGTTTTCAAACCTTTCTACAGGTGTGCCCTGCTGGATGAAAATCAGAGTTATACAAAGTGGGAAGTGATTATTCACATTTCAAAAGAATTAACCTCACTACAACATGGATGAACTTCGACGACATTATGCTAAGTGAAACAAACCAGACACAAACCGATAAATATTACAGAATTCCACTTATGTGAGGTACTTAGTGGAGTCAAGTTCATCAAGACAGAAGGTAGAAGGGCGGTTGCCAGGGGCTGGGGGAGGGGGGAACGGGGAGTTAGTAGGGAATGGGCACAGAGTGTCTGGTTGGGAAGATGCAAAAGTTCTGCAGATCCATGGTGGTGACGGTTGCACAACAACGTGAATGTACTTAATGCCACTGGACCGAAAACCTAAAAATGGCAAGCTTTACGTTACATATATTTTACCACCATTTTTTAAAAAGGGGGTTAACCTCGGATCACTGTGAATAATCCCTGTGAGCTCACGCAGT
Source organism: Monodon monoceros (assembly GCF_005190385.1). Taxonomy (NCBI): domain Eukaryota; kingdom Metazoa; phylum Chordata; class Mammalia; order Artiodactyla; family Monodontidae; genus Monodon; species Monodon monoceros. The sequence goes on from NW_021703783.1 coordinate 84,658,174, forward strand.
GAAAAAGGAAGGATCAGCTTGCTGATGACTAACCACTGGGAAAGGATGCTGATGTGGATGATAATAAAAGCAACGGTCTGACAGTCATTTGCAGTGTCTGACAGGAAGTGGACTGCACAGCTCAGAGGTTGTGGAGCCAGAAGCACCTGGGGCTAACCCTGGACTTGGCACTGCTAGATCATGGGTGGGAACTGCCACCAATTTCCTCATTGGCAAAATGGGAATAATAATAGAACCCACCTCTAAAGCTGTTCTGAGGATTGAAGACATGCACGTAAAGCCCCTGGAAGAGTCCTGGTACTGGCTGACTCTATAAACGACAGCCGTTAGGATAATGATGGTGGTTTGGTCTACTTAACAATTGTTTGCTCGGAGCCAGTGCCCACCAAAGACCCAAGAGAAATGACTACCATTCATTTCCGAAATGAGCATGTCCAGCATGAGAGGCTGCACCGCACGACAGGAGAAGTAAGGGATGCTGGGTTTGAGTTCAAATCCTGGCCTCGCCTTCTACCAGCTGGACCAGCAGCGTGAGCACCAGCTGGGAGCCCCACCCCAGACCTACTGAGTCAGTGTCTGCATTGTCACACGGTCCCCAGGGGATTCGTTGCACATCAGTCACTCTGAACCTGTGTTCCTTCAACTGTAAAATGGGGCGGGGGGGTGATGATTATAATGTAACCTACCTCACAGGGCAGATACGAAATCAAATGAATTGATAGATAGAAAGTGCCTTAACCCACGCCTTAAACATGGTAGGCCTTCGGTCAATGTTAAGCGATCACTACTTTCACCTGAGTCTCAGTTTCCTTTGTTGGATAAGGGAATTGCAATAGCCTCGACCACAAGGTGTTGTGAAAAGCAAAATCAGATTAAATGAGATAATAACAGCAGCATTGCTACATGCCAGTCGTTGTTCTGTGAGCGCTACGTATATTAAGTCCTCACCCCAACCCAATGAGCAGGGATCCACTGTTATCTCCATTTCGCAGATGAGGAAGCTGAGGCCCAGGGCAGGAAAGCGGCTGGCCTGAGATGTGGGTGAAGGGCTGCACTGGCTGTAAAGCTCTACATAAAGGGGATTTATTGTTCTTGGGTGGCTGAGGAGGAGACGGGCTTTCTGTGTCCCTCTCCAGAAAGACACACTCCATAGCTCTGTCGGGCCCTGGAGTTCATTGCTGTGGCTTTTCCGTGACAGCCTCACTCGGGTTGTCAGGAAGTGAAGGTACGGAGTGAAATGGTGAGCAAAAGTGAGTGGGGTCAGCTTGCATCGTCAGATCTAAGGTTACACCTCCTCTCGAGAGAGATGGGAAATAACGGATCCCAAGCCATCTGGGGAAGCTCTTCACTGAGGTACCTCCAAGAAGCAGCCTCTCGGGGGATGCGAACACGCAACCACCCAGCTCATTCGACCCTGGCAGCCCCGCATGGCTACTCTGGCCACAGTGACTCAGGCAACCTGGCCATGGCCACCATCAACACTTGGAGAGTCTCCCCCAGGGACAGCTGTCTGCAGGCTGCCTATATACAAGGTAAGGCCAGCTGAAGCAAGGATGAAAGAAGTGGCCTCCCCTTGTGAGTGTGAGGATGCTCTGTTGGATTTAGGGCAAATCTGGGTGGGTGTAGTAGAGAATTTATCAGGTGCCCGGTCTTTGGAGTCAAATAACCTTAGGTTTGTAAGCCAACCCCATTGCTTATTAGCTGCAGGAGCTTCCTCATCTGTAAAATGGGGGTAATCAGACCCACCCCAGTGGAGACATTCTGAGAACCAAATGAAATAAGGCGTGTGGAAGGTCTGCCCCAGGGTTCTGGCTTCTAGCAGGGGCTCCAAAAAGGTTACTTTCCTTGTCTAGCCTCCATGCCCTGCCCTGCTCCTGTGCTTGCTGCTCCTCCCCCTTGGAAGCCCATCATCACATCCCTTTCTATCTAACTCCTAGCCATCCTTCAAAACCCAGTTCAATTGCCACTGCCTCGGCAAAAGCTTTCTGATCTGCCCATAGTTCAGACCCACCACTTCCTCCTCAGCACTTCCACGACAGATTACAAAGGGACTATGAGGCACACAGCAGAGTCACCTGGGCCTAAGAGATGAGGATCAGGGAAGGCTTCCTGGAAGAAGAGGCCTTCAAGCTGAAACTCTAAGGAGGGGTAGGAAAAAAGCAGTAGGAAGAGCATTCCAGGCAGAGGCAACTGTGTGTGCAAAGGCCAAAAAGTCTAGTGGATTTGAGGAGTTGTGTCCTAGGCAAGGGAGCTTCTCTGACTGCCCCCCACCCCCCGCCCCCTATAGCTCAAATAACACCTGTCATTCCCCATACTCATCCCGCATGGATTTTCAACACCTCCAGAGAATTACACTACATATTTGTTTATTGCTTGTGTCCCCAACTGGAATTCTAAGTCCATTAGGACAGGTACCTTACCTTCCTCATTCACCTCTGTATCCTTCTCATGGCTCATTATTACTGCTGGTTTAACAACAGCTAGATTCTGAGCTCCAAGAAGACAAGGACCTGGCCATCTGGTTCACTATTAAATTCCCAACATCCAGCACCATGCCAGGTATACCGTAGGAATTTAGTAAATATTTGTGGTCAAATAAATAGTGCTCACGGGAGGTATTCAATTTGCTGAATGGATAAGTGCAGGAATGGAAGAGTGAATGCAGGCATTCATGGATATGTATGTATACACGCACATACACATAAGTGGACAAATGAACAAACAAATGAATGGATTCATTAATGCATGAATGCAGCATCCTCACATTCATATAATCAAAGCCCAGAGGCCCGTACCCTGAGCTGCCCTTCTTGGTCTTGTTAAGCCCCGGGGTTTCCATCTTGACTTAGCCCTGGCCATTCAAAGCTGCTCTTCTTATCCACAGCAGCAGGCATTTCCATTGTCATCAGGGGCAATGGGCCATTTCCCCTATGTCCCTCTACTCTGAGCCCTGGGAGCTCACCAAATTCCCAGCCCTCTTTGTGGAGGTCTGCTGACCCTGGTGCCTGGCCCTCTTCTCATTGTCAGGCACTTTTACAGGAGCTGTCTATGGGAATTGTCAGCATTCCATTCTCCCAGAGAGTGGGATGTGAATCTGGCCCATTTTTATTAATTGCAAATTAATGCTGTGCTGGGTGTCTATTTTAGTAGACATGCTTCTCCGCAAAGTACGGAATGCAACCCAAAGAAGCACATTGCTCTCATTCTTTCTGCCGACCGACTGTGTGAATATTTTTAGAAGCCACACCCTCGCGCAGTGGCCAGAAAAATAATTCCCAGTGCCAGATGCGCTCTTTGCAAATCAACATCAGGCAGGGAAGGGGAGAGGAACAAGAGCCATGGCTCACACCAAAACTGCAGCGACAAGTTTCGACCAGTAGCATTTTTATAGGCCTTCTGGGCAAAAGCCCTCCACCCTCGAGATACGCAACATGGACCCACATTTTGAGAAGCACCTCACTGCTCATACTCTGCTGGTCGGTAACAGGCCTTCAGGGTCAGTGGTCCCCCGGTGCAGACACTGATGACATGGACTCTCTTGAGCATGGAGGCCAGCTTGTGGCCATGTGTCTGCCTGCCTTTGCTACGAGTGCCCTTTCTAAATATGTTTCCAGCAAAATGCTGAGTCAGGAAGAGTTGAGCATATGCAGCCGGAAGACAGATCAACAGCAGCTGAAACACATTTTCAAAAACCTTGGAAGTGGGTGTGAGACGATATAAAGAGAATCTGCCTGGAAGTCAAACATGTGAGTTCTAATCCTGGCTGTCACCCCTTCACTCCAGAATCGAATAGCTTAGAGTACCGACTTACGGCGTGTAACAAGCATTGTGCCACATTCCAAGGAAACAAAGACACAATGACATACTGATTCGTTGTGTACAACCTTGGGCAGGCACATCACTTAGACTTTCTGGGCCATAATCATTAAAACAAGGGGTTGGAAAATGACCCTCAAGGTTCTTTCAAGCTCTAGGATTCTCAGATCCTCGTAGGATTCCTTGAACAAGCAGAAGGAAGGAACAGCGTAAGAGAGAGGGGAGGTTTGTGTGTGTGTGTGTGTGTGTGTGTGTGTGTGTTTTACCTTGGTAAACGCCGGGAGTAGACATTCTTAAGGATTCAGAATCCTAAGGAAAAAGGACGCAAACCTTACTTTTTATAATGTTCTATGTATCTGTTATTTCCCTACCTAATGGTTAGGGACCCTGGGATGAAGGACTTGGTCCTGGGAGCTGGGAGACCCCCATCACTGCCCTTTTGCTTTATGCAAATGAGCCGTTCTCCCAGGCTCCTGCCCATTGTTCCCCGCACAATTGCTTTCAGAATGGTGACCATTCTTCTCTTCCATCGGGGAATTCTATGACTCCGTAGGAAGCTATGTGCTTTATCACTTCTGGGACTACATCATGGGACCATGAGGTCAAGCTGTACCACAGAACCCGACCCCCAAGCGAGAGGCTCACATTCCAGGCCTTGTAAAGACCACATTTCGTTTTGAGAGTTCAGGGGCAGGTGGCAGAAAGACTCTGCAGAGAAAGTTACCAGGGTGGATGATACAAACCCTTAGAATGTGCCCCTCAGACCAGAACCCAATTCTCTAGCCGTGGCCTGACCACCGCGCCCCAGCACCTTCAGAGAGCTCACTTCCTGTTCAATGCCCTCCCCAATGGCCAGCCTTGTCAGCTGGGGCCTTGGATATTAATAGGTAAGTGCTAAGTGCTTTGACCACATATTGTCTAAAATCCTCACGTTTGTCACTGACTGTCCAGGGCTGGCATCCTTACTAGACAGATGTGGAGACTGAGGCTTAGATATGTGAATAATTAATCTAAAACACTGCCGTTAGTAAGGGGCAGGGTTGCACTTCAAACCCAGGCCATGCAACTCCAAAGCCACTGCTCTTAACCTGGACTCACTGCACTGTGCTTAGACAAGGCCAAAGGCAGAGCATCTTGTTCAGTCCTCAAAACAAGCCCGTGGGCATTACCCTCTCCCCATTTTATGGCTGAGGAAACAGGGTTTTAAGTGGCTCTCCCGATGTCAAACAGCTAGTAAACCACACAGGATGGAATTTTCTAACTCTGCAGCCACTGCTCCTTCTGGAATAATCCAACCACTTTGCCAGAAACAGAGAGACCCTGAGATTTCACTTCCTGTTCCTAGAAAGACTAATTGGACCGACTGTTTCCTCCTTATTCTGTGGGCTACGGAGACATATGTGATCACGGTCAACCACTCACAAAAAACAGGAGGTCACCCGGATGTGGCTTCCAGGGGCCTCTCAAAGGACGATGGTGACTAATGGTTGCCACCATGATCTGCAACCAGAATGCAAACACCAAAGCAACTGCAACCGTCCCAGCAAGGAAACAGCCTCCCTGTGATGCACTCCCTCAAAGGAAAGCAACAACAACAAAAAAAGGGCATGATGCAAGGTCACTCCCATGCTTGGTCCAGGGACCAGGGATGAGGCACTAACGTCACCGGTGGCCAATGAGAGGGACCCCTGGTGCTGGGAGTACTAAGGCCATTTCATAATGAAACCCATGCGGCAAGCTCCAGTTTATTTTGAAACCGTATTTGCTTACTTTGCAGCCATGATCAAAAGGCCATTCGGAGTGCTCTGCAGGGGGCACTTGAACCCTGTCGGCCAGGAGAGCTTTCTCTAGCTCCGTCAGCAGCCCGCATTAATACTCCCCGTGAGAGTCCACCCCATCACTTGCTGGCATGTTCTTTCCCAAAAGCCACCACCGCCACCATTTCAGTCGGCTTCCCAGTTCCACAGCTGGGGTGGGGGGTGAGGAGACAATGGGGTGGAAGTGACAGAGAAGTGGCAGGGACAGATAATAAATTGCGGGCCTGCGGGCAAATTCCAGCAGAATGGTTCAAACTTGGGCTCAGTGGGTCAGAGAGACAGGGGTTCAAACCCCAACTCCACTACCTACCACTGTGCTATCTCAGGAAAGTTACTTAACGTCTCTGTGCCTCAGTTTCCCTATCTGTGAAATGATGTAAGTAACAGTATCTATCTCATGACTGCTGTGAAGATTGAATTTAAGTGATATCGGGCAAAGATGCTATGAAACACAAACGCACTAGGTTATCGTTGTAAGTATTTTGATGGTGCTAATTACAGACTATGAGCTTCCCGAGGACAGGGACTGTATTCTAGTCAACTTTTAGGACAATGTCTGGCATGTGGTTGGAGATCGATAAATGCTTGTTGAGTGAATTCAACCACTGGAACTGAACTGAGGGCTCAAACACAGTGATTCTCCCCACCCGCCTGCCGGGAAGGAAGTGGCCGCCTTATTCGTAGGCTGCAGCTTGGAGCAGAGTGTAAGCCTTCAACCAGCTGTAATCCCCAGGTCTGGCATATCAATCAGTGAGGCAAGAGCTTTACCTTAATATTACAGTTGTCATCAAGCAGTATGTTTTCCAGCTTCAAGTCCCGGTGGACCACACCATTCTGAAATAAGAAGACAGGCAGGGAATTGAATGGGAGCAGTTGGGATGAGAGAGAAAGTGGGAGAGGGGGAGGAAGGAGGAGAGTGAGCAAAGGGAAATCTTTGACAGATTAAAGAAATGCGTCAGCGCCGGTGGTCTTCACCCCCATCCTTCAGGGCCTCTCTCACTGTCATGAAGCTCCCTGCCAGCGACCAGCACAGCACCAGCGACAGGAGAGCATTAGTCACTTGCTGTGTGGTTAAGGGAAAAATGACAGGAATCCATTCTCCCCCAGAGCCTGTAAAACAGCGGGGGGGATTCTTTGTCGGAATGTAATTCCACTGTGTGAAAGCCATATAGTCCCAGGCAGTGGCAAACATTGTCTGTCTGTGATGCGATTCCCAGGGAAGCAGCAGATTTCTCTGCTGGGGACTCAGAATGTGGGGCTCACAGACCCTGCTTGTCTTGTCTGTCTACCTGTCTCCCCAGGGCCTGGCTCAATCTGTTCTGACCCAGGAAACCATGCAGATCTGTCCTGAGGATAACGGAAGCATTCCCAAGGGTTATTTCCTAGGCAGCTGGGAGGCAAGGCTCCTCTCTGCTGGGCAAGACTCAGTGTGGAGTGAAGGGTGAAGGTGGGAGAGGCCACTGAGGCCAAAGCAAGCTGCCGCCATGCGGTGGGACCTTTCCATTCAAGCAAATGCTGGCAAAGCTGGCAGAGGAGCCCAGTGACAAGCAGGCAGGCAGCTGAATGGTGAAAAGAAGTCCTTAACCAGCAGGCTGTGGGTCTATAGAGCAGTAACGACTGTCCTGCTCAATTCTTTTCAAAACCCAGTGATCTTTTAAGGGGATGGGTGAGCAGGGGAAGAGGAACTGAAAGAACCAGCTATTGGGGCTGGGAGGACGTTTTTAACATCATTCAGCATAAAGGACCTTGGCAAGTGAAGCTGCCCTTTCAAGAAAACCAACTGGCTAGGAATTCTTTGTCTTTCATTCAGGATTTCTTTAGTTCAGAATCTGCATGTTCACAGCTAGTACTTTATTGCTTATTTTCCTTTCTATTTGATGGTTCCTAGTATCTCTAAAGACACTGAGACTGGAGAGGTGAAAACATGTATTTCTACCACTCTTTCTAACCCAAACCTTCAGGGATTCAGAAATGCACAAACCAGGGCTCCTGGAGGAAAGATACGGAATGCAAGGTAGCTGATTTTGTTTAATTTTAAATGTTGGGAGTAGTTTGGTTTACACTGTTGCATTCCCAGTTTTCATAAGATGGAATGAGCATACTAAAGCCCCATTCAGTGTGAAGCCAAGTTTCACACACGTCAAATAATGAAAACAGGATCTGTGGTGCTTTATGATGACGCCTGATGATAAAATACAAAACACTGTGCGATCTGAATCATCAGTGCCTTTTGAGTCAGCAGAGAGAAGTTAAATAATGTCCACATGGGTCAAGGGTTTTAGATTGTAAGTAATTAGAAGATGATCATTCCAGAGTCGTTCTCAGTTAACCAGGGTATTTAACAAACCAGAAGGCCCCGCGCTGCAATCATTCAAATGAAGAAGCTGACTCTATTTTGGATGGCATGTTGGATTCAAGTCACTACTGTCCTCAAAGTGAAGGACTGTTCCAGGTGTGCAAAGTATGAATGGGATGGAAATCAGGACTAAAATGATAAATAATAATTGGTTGAAGTATGGCTTGGAACTATCTGTGTACTTCATTCCCTTCTCCAGAGACCAAGGGTAGCTAAACTGGCTGGACTAAGAGCACATCCCATTAGTTGTGTTGCAATAAAATCGTACATGTGTGTATGTAACCTCTGTGGATATAACCTATGCAAGGAAAAGAAACCAGGGCATAGAAAGGTTCAGAACCTATGGCCCGCTAATTGCACTTCTGGAATTTCTCTTAAGTAAATTATTCAAATGAGAGAAAAAAGGTTAATGTATAAAGACATCAATCGCTATTTCTAATAACCAGAAATTAGAACCAGCCTAAGTGTCCAACAATCACAATCATTCCAGAGACTTTTTAGTAACATAGGAAAATGTTTAGATTAAAATCCTAAGTGAAAAAGCAAGACAGAAATGTAAAAATACATGCAATGTGTACCACATTGATTGCATATGGATTGCATCCTGGAAGGGAGAAAGGTCACTGGTGTAAAACTGGCGAAATCCGAGTAAAATCTGGAGTTTTGTTAATAGCAATAAATGAATGTGGGTGTCTCCATTTTAGCAAGTGTCCTACAGTCCTGTAAGATGTTAGCATTAGGGTAAACTGAGTGAGAGGTGCATGGGAACTCTCTGTACTATCTCGGAAACTCTGCTGTAAATCTAAAATGATTCAAAATTTAAAATTTGAATGAAAAATAAATGTGAGGAGCAGGGGGAATAAGATTGGAAAACAACAAACAAAAATGTCAATAGTGGGTTATCCCTGGATTCTGGGTGATGGTGATTTTCTTCTTTCTGGTTTATGAATTCTCCATACCTACTACTATGAACAGATGTCACCTTCATAATATGAACAGAATCACGTGGTGCCATGAAAACCGTCTGTGAGCAAAGCTGTGGTAGGGCCGGCCGTACCTTGTGACAATGGTGCACGGCGGAGACGATCTGCCGGAAGAAGTGTCTGGTCTCCCTCTCGCTAAGGCGCCGCCGCTCGCTGATGTAGTCATACAGCTCCCCTTTGCTGGCGTACTCCATGATGATCACAATCTTATCTTTGTTCTCGAACACTGCGGGAGGAACGGCGATACACAAACACCCTGTTTAACTGACAAGCTCACTAATAGCTATAGACCGTGCGAGAGGGGACAACAGAGATGTCGCTGGACAAACAAATCAGTCCACAGCGTCACAAGGAGATGGGCAAGTTTCCCAGCCAGGTGGGCAATGACATCATCGCTGCTGTTACTGGACTTGCGTCTGTAATATCACGGGGAATGTGCCTCTCTCTTCTGAGGACCCCACTACTCCCTTTACCAGGTTCATTTCCCACAAGAGCCTCCCACCAGAACTGCCTCCCTGTGGGTGGGGAACAACAAACACGACTACCATTTATTAACCATTTGGTATGGACCAGCTACCCAGACCCCAAAACGGGTGGCGAAACTTGTCGTCTCTTTGCTCAAAACCTTCCAGACTTTCCATCTCACTCAAAATAAAACCCGAAGTTCCAAATGTGGCCACCAGGTCCTACATGTCCTATGGACCCTTTTTAGCCCTGTTACATATCTAGTCTGTGCAGTTATTCTGTCTACCTCACTAGAATCTAAACGAGGGTTGGTTTATTTCTTTCACTGATGTATCCCCAGCACTCAATGCCTTTTGGCAAAGGGGCTCAATTAATATTTATTAAATGAGGGAATTCAAAACTTCACAAATGCATTCTGGACCATTATACTAAATAACTACATGGCACTAAATGCTTCTCTCTCCCCAGACCTGATATTCTCTAGCAGTAATGCTCAAACTCTGCTCGACTGAGTCCTAGGAGTTCCAGGCAGATGCCCATGGGGGTAGGTCAGGGGAGATCATGAAGGACAGGCTCTAGGTCCTCAGCTCCACCTCAGCCAAAGCCACTCCACTGCTATTTGCTTTATAGTTGGGGCTTTCACATAAGACGTCCTTTGAGCAAAGACAAAATAATAATTGTGTTGAAATCCAACCTTCCAAGGGATGTGGTATAAAAATGTTGGTAGGGTACCCAACACCCTCCTTCCCTGAAGGACCCCTGCCTACCTCCCTCCATCTCATCGGCTTCTTCCACTGCCTGTCAGGCCCCCTATGCCCACTGATGCCAGACTGTTCACTGTTTCTCCCAATCACACACAAACACACTGCTGTTTCCCACCTCCATGCTCTGCCCTCTGCCTTTACTCCCACCTGTCTTACCTGCCAGGGACACTCCAACTCATCAGTCAAGGATGAACTCAAATCTGATGCCCATGTTGCCTCCCTTCTACCTCTCATAATGGATACTTGCAACACAGCACTTTCGAACTGTGTGGATATATTTGCTGATTTACATATTTATTTCCTCAGCCGGGACTGTGAGCCTGGACTTGGAGAGGTAAGAACTGTAGTTTTGGAATCAGACACTCCTAAGTAGATTCCTAGACCTCCCTCTTACTTGCTGTGTGACTCTGGGGGAACTGCGTACCCTCTCTGTGCCTCACACTTTAGTCAATGGTAAAATGCGAATAATATCAGTAAGTACTTCCTAGAATTGTTGGGAGGGTTTATTGATATCAGGTATGTGAAATGCTTACAACGAGGCTTGTACTTATGGCATACACGCAATAATGTTAGTTATTATTGTTGGTATCACTACTATGGGACCCCAGGGCCTAGCACTGAGCCAGACACACTCGATGAACTGGAACGTGCTCTCAGCCTGGGTCCCCTGTCCTCCCATACCTTGTCACTGGCTGCTAGAAGCTCAGGCTCCTCCAGTTCCTCTTTGGCTCCTTCAAGTCAAGCCAAACCTCTCTGATAAAACGAAGGGAGGGGCTTCCATGGTGGCGCAGTGGTTGAGAGTCCGCCTGCCGATGCAGGGGACACGGGTTTGTGCCCCGGTCCGGGAAGATCCCACATGCCGCGGAGCAGCAAGGCCCGTGAGCCGTGGCCACTGCGCCTGCGCGTGCGGAGCCTGCGCTCCGCAACGGGAGAGGCCACGACAGTGAGAGGCCCGCGTACCGCAAAGAAAACGAAAACAAAAACAAAAACAAAATTGGCTGCTCCCGCATCTGCTGGCCTCGGTGTGCCCTGCAGCTTTGACTCTTGCCAGGGGTTTCAGCCTGTTGTGCGCTTTTCATTAACAATAAACTTTGGAAACTGGAAAAGCTGCCTCAAGATGCATGGCTCAGCCTCTAAAAATGATAGAGTGACAGGCCCTGGAGAGGGCAGTGGGTTTTCTAATTTTAAAAATCAGTGGGGTCAGGGCGGAGGAGGAAGAGGGAAAGTACTTCGACAGGGAAATAAACAAGGAGCCTCACGCCCCCGAAGAGTCCGATGCATCCTTGAAGGAGGTCAAAGCCACTGGCCCCTTCAGTGACCATCAGAAGGTGTGGGTCACTGGCTGCACGCAGACGAAAGGACTGTTTCAGTGACCAGATGTATCCCTTTCCAACCGGCTAACTTGGTATCAAGGAGATATAAACACAATTCAGTTCGACACAGTTCAATATGTCAAATGTTTTACCAAACAGCCTCCATCAGTAAGTCCTTCTGGTCCTACCTCTAAAATAGAGCCTGATCCTGTCCACCTGTCTCACGTCCCCGGCCACCCCCTTCTGAATGATCTCCCCTCTGTTCACTCTTGCCTCTTTGCTGACTGCATTTGGAGGGGGTGCTGGGGAACAGCTCCCAATGCGTGTTTCATGGAACACTAGTCCCACAAGACATTCTGGAGGAAAAGAAGGGTTCCATGGTAAAACGTAGGTAAAATATTTGGAAAATGCTAATACTTGATCACCCCTTGGAGAACCTAGTTTCTTTAACTCTGAGTTTTGCAGGGCGATTTGGCCACTGCCGTACTCCTACTGAACTAACTGGGAGCCAGTTTGGGAAACAATGGATGAACGAGGCGATAGCCTCACTGTTGCTGGTAGGGCTGGTGGGCAGCCGGGCGAGAGAACTGTCCACGGGGCCAGGCCTGGCTCTGAGATCGCATCCCCCAGTCCTCCAGCAGGAAGCAGCTGGAGTCAGGGTCAAGGCCCTGGTTGCAGCCCTAGATTAGCTAAATGCAAACAACATTTCTAGACTTGGGGCATCAGTGATTCATCCAGGAGGCTATTATTATACATGAAGCTTCCTGAGCCCTACCTAATAACAGCAGCATTTACTGAAGGCCTACTATGTGCGGGCACTGTACCCATGGCATTTTGCACGCATTATTTCATATGGCTTTGGTCCTATGAGTATCTCTGTTCTACAGATGAGAAAGCCCGGGTACAGCAAGGTTAATAACTGCCACGGCCACAAAGCAAGCTCGAGGCCTGGGCCCACGGTCTGATGGCACACCCCACCCTCTTAGCCCCTATACTGCTATCCATATACATCAACCACTCTGAACCTCAGTCTCTTCATCAGTCAAATGAGGCCAACAACTTCCTCACACGGTAATGGGGGATTCAGTGAGCTCATGGGCCTAGCACCCTGAGCACGGTGCCCTGGCCACTGCTCAGTCAATGGGAGCTATTCTCATAATTACTTCATCTGCCTCTTAGGCAGCTCTGGCAAACAAAACCCTAAGACTTTCCTCTCCCGGCCGGCATCACTCTTTAAAACATGCTATGGCTCCGCAGAATCACAGGATTTTCGAGCAGGAAGAACCTTAGAGATCAGCTATTATTTTTCCAGAATAGCCCAGGATTTATAATGTATAACAGCAAGGCCTTGGGAATTCGTCCTGAAGAATGACTGGCTTCCGCACCCCTGGCCCACGACTCCTTGCCCGCGGTGAGGTCCCTATCCACCAGGTGACAGGAACACTCACAGCCATTCTTCTGGCAAAAAGGGCTGCTTCCCTTGGGTACTTTTACAACTGGTTATTTATAAGCCCAGAAATCTTGTCTGTGTTTTTGTTATTAGTCACTAAGCAAAAGCTTATTTTCCACCAGTTGGGAAGGGTTTCCTTTCTGAAAAATGAAAGCCTGTGTCTCTTGGCCAGACAGTTCTACCCAGAAGCCCGGTGGCTCCAGAATAGTAGGGAAAACTATGGCCCTTGACATGCCAAGCCTACCAGGAAAATTAAACCCCTGAATAGAAACTGAGCTCAACTTGAGTCAGCCCACAGTGCAGGGGCCAGGTCCATGTGGTGCAGACCCAGGTTTCTAGAAGAGCCACAAAAACTTTACAAAGCACCCATGACGTGCATGGCACTGGGGATACTGGAAGAAATCTTTACCAGGGTAAGAAGGGGAGGAAAGGTCAGCCCGGCAGAAGGAGCAACATGAGTGAAGGGGGGAACAGGAGCGCCGTAAGCGGGACCCCCGGAGGGGACAGGTGCCAGGGACTAAGACAAGAGAAAGAAGCAACAGACTATGAATGAAACACAGAGGCCTTGAATGCCCACAAGGAGCTTGACAGACACGCAACCAAACATCGCCAAGAACAATAAACATACGGAACAAGGGACAGGGTAGCAGCCAGGACCCTGGACCCATGAAAGAGTGCAGGGCTCACATCACCCCAAGAGCCTCCCCAGTCAGTGATCTCTCCTCTCCTAGAAGGCTGATTCATAATCACCATAGTTAACACTTACTGAGCAACTACTGCATGCCATGGATTGTCACATCCAATACTAACAATCCTATGAGACATTAATATCACCCCTACTTCATAAATAGAGGACCAGCGCTCAGATCTAGAAACAATGTGGCCAGCGCCCGCCCCCCCGCACGTCCTCTTCGGTCACTAACCATCTCCCCAAGGATATGTATATAAGCCAATATCATAGATTCGTTCTGGACTTTGAGTTTTCTAAAAACGGAATCATGCAGCATACAGTATATTCTTTTGCGTCTGGCTTCATTCGTTCAATATTATATTTGTAAGAATAATCCATGCCATTCCATGTAGTCAAAGATCGTCCATCCTCGTTGCTGTAGAGTACTCCAATTTGTGTGTCATGCTAACTTATCCATTCTACTGGTGAGAGACATCTGGGTTGTTTCCAGGTGAGGGTCATTACGAATCATGCTGCTATGAACAGTCTTGTGTGTGTCTTTTGATGCTCCTCTGTATTCATGTCTGTTGGGCAGATAACCAGTAAGGGTCTGACCCCAAATGTGGCTGACTTGAAAGCTTATATCCTCGCCATGACTCCCCACCACTTTCCTCCATCATAGGTTTACTCTCCTTGCCTAATACTCAGTAAAGATTCTCCTTCATTAAGGAGAACCAACATCACTCCCTTTTCTGACAATGCTTGTTTATCAGCCTATCTGAAGCATTTACCTGAACATTTTGCTATGTGTTAAAGGAGATACAAATGTAGCATAAGACGGTCTTTGTTCTCAAGGAGCTGCTATCTAGTTGTATAAAACTAGTACTTATAAAATAAATCAAATGCTAACCTGTGGGATATAGACTTTAAGTCCCCAGATGAGCAGCGAGAACGATGGGTGGGGCAGCCTGAGTGGGCCTGAGGAGATTCCTAGAGAAAACAGGCGTGGAACTGAACCATCAAAAACACCTTGGGCTCTGTTTGCACAAGCTGGTTTTACCACTGTCTCGGCATATCCTAAAATACCCAGACCCTCTCCTTTTTCTTCTACTGTTCCGCAGAAGGGCCTTCCTCCCGGATACCGACTTGAATTATTCTTCTTGTTTTCTGCTTATTTTCCATTTCAAGGGAGAGTGGGAATTGGCTGCTATATAGTAACAGCTACTTCTCCCAATTAATTCTGAATTTCATCAGATGTTCAGTTTGACAGTCCAGTTCTGCCTTCTGATTGCCTGGCTTTCACAACCACGCTAATTACCCAACTCCTAACCATTCCCTCCCTTGGGGTTAATAACACAACTTGTATAACTTGAGAAAACGCATACGATAAAAACAGTGGCCTGGCCTGGGAGAGACGCCGATGAGTGAGGAGATCTTGAGATTTCAACCATCCACTGGTCATTTAGAGCCAAATACGAGGCCATGTAGGAAGAAAATGGGCTTGGGGAGGGAGAGGGTGAGAATCAATTAACAGGACGTTCCATGAGAAGCAGGTTATAAAAAATGGAGGCTCTCTTTCTGCTTAACATGGAACCTCAAGAGAGGAAGACTCGTCTGTTGGTTTTAAGTGAAAGGCCAAGAGCCTAGGATGGACCAGTTTGAATTCTCTTCATGCCTTTGCCTTTCATCGACTCCATCTCCTAAATCACTTCCAGGGTGCTGCCATTCGCTCCATGGCAGGGCCTCCTCACATTAGCAGCATTTTTATTACTTTCCTAAGCCCTCAGATAGAAGCACCATTCCACTCCTCAGGGTGCTCTTTTATTAAAGTTCAGGAGGATCCTCCCAGAAAGTCATTTTCTTTTTCATTTCAGAAATGGAGTGATCTTTCCTTGGCAAGAACTGTCTGCAGCCTAATTGGGTCATTTAGTCAATACAAGATTCATACTTTAAGAGTTCCCTCCCCAGAACTAAACTTCAGACACCTCATGGGCTTAGTCCTTCATAAAATGGTCCTCTAATCCCTCAAGTCTGAAAGCCCAGGGCAGTGAGAGTGAGAAAGTTAACCTAGATTGGCAGCTCTCCCATCATCAGTGAGTTGGTCAGAGTTGACTCAATGTGTTTCCTGGTTTGGACAATGAAAGGCTCTTTAGTTCACTCATTGTCTTTTCTTAAACCAAAACTCTTTCTGGATGTCGGTTGGCATGCCCAGGGAGAACCAGAGTCAAGAAGGCCACCCATTGCCAGCAGTGGACTCCACAGAAGGCAGACGAAATGAAAGAAAAGTGTATAAGCTGACCGAGGAAGAGCAGATGAAAAAGGCTGGCCAAGTACCATTTATTAGTGCTATCTGGGGAGACCAATAGCAAACCCTAGGAGGGCAGGGGACACGACCAGGATAGAGGGGCTGTGTGGGAGAAGGAATCAGGGTGCCATATAGGACCAACCATTGGACTCCACCCTCCTCCACAGTGAACTTCTGGAAAAAAGCATGCTCCCCCAATTTGCACAGTGAAGGGGTAGAAATCCCACCCTCTGTGAAAACAGCCTTAGTCTCCCTCTCCTGAAAATCCCCACAGGTGGCTTTGCTATATGGGTTCACCCCACCCTTATCACTTAGGGTGGAAAAGACAAACTTGTGGGCATCACACCTCTGGCTCTAGCCACTGCCTGACCCTGAGGTATGGCTCAGGACTATCTTGTCAACCCTAAATTCTAGTCTGCTTCGTTGGGCAACAGAGCGCAGAGCTTAAGAGCTTGACTCCCGAAGCCAGGCTACTGGGCGCAAATTCAGGTCCTGCCATTTACCCATCTGAGTGACCTTGGCAAGTTACTTAACCTTTCTGTTGCCTCAGTTTCTTCATCTGTTAAAATGAAGTTTCTATCGTCATTGTGAGGATTACCCCAGCACGCAGCAGTAAGCAGACATGTAAGTGTCAGCTGTTATTATTAGGCAGCAAATCTTAGTTTAAGAAAGAAGAACAAACGAAGACATGCCTGGCTCAAATCCAGGATTATTATGGATCTGCATTGGCAGAATCCACACTTGCGATTGCATTTGTGCCCTTGAGGGATGGGAGAGGGGTAGGAGAACAGAGGAAAGAGTGAACTAACACAAAGACATCAAAGGACTCCGCAAGCCTGGTTCTCTTAACTGCGGTCCATTCTTCAGTCCCCAGTGGTGTTCCAAAGCACAGATGTCAATCTTGGAGCCGTACCTACCAGATGAACCCACTGTCAGAAGTCACTGGAGGGGGCGGAGCACAAATTCCCAAATCAAAAAACCCTCAAACTCTGCAAGTTAGAAGTTATAGTTCATCTAGTCCAATCCCCCTTTCAATATCCAAATCTCCTCTGTAGGGTATGGTCATTGTAGAGACCCCCCCTTCTACACTCCATGAGCCTTCCTAATTTGCAGCCTCGGCAAATTAACAGAGCCATCCCAGTTCATTTCAAAAGACCCTAAGTTACATGGCAATACAGTTCCATTTTTTTTTTTTCTTTAAAAATCAGCTTCAAGTACTAGTGGTGTTATTTGAGGCACTAGAAAATATTGAATTCCAGGAAACCCAAGAGGGCGAGGCAGGACAGCCAGGGAGTAGCATTCGTGTTGGGTTGTTTTATTTCTAATCTCCAGCCTCTAGAAAAATGACTTGGGTGTAATCAAATGAAAACAATGAAAATAATACACTTGAAGGTCAAATAGCTAACTTCATAGGAAACTCATTAGAAACGTGACTGGACAGATTCACAGCCCAAGAGCTTGTTTGTCTGATTATAAGTGAAGAAAACTCTCTGGAGCTGTGTGACTAACGGGTGGGTCCTTCATTTGGATGCAGTCTGAAGAGACTTCATGTGGAACTTGTGAATCTGACAGCAGAGGGAGTGTGTTAAAATGCTCAGCAATTCGCCATGGGTTCAGAAGAGTAAACACAAGCATAATGCACCACTTTGCCAAGTTCAACAAACTGTTTCATGGGGCTCTGAGTCCCTGATGAGGGCAGCAACCAAATGGCTGAGGAAGGAAACCCAAGCCCAAAGGTATCGCCCACGGCTCACTGGTGACAGCTGCCAGACACATGTTCTGCTCTGGAATCCACTGATGACAAATGATCAGACCAAGACAAGTTTCTAGAGCAGGGCTCACTTCCTCCTGGTTGGAGGATCAAGCCCATCTTTCTCAGGACTGGCCAATTAAATTGAAATCCCTAGGGGTGAGGCCCAGGCATCAGCATTTCTTCTTGCAAACGCCCCATGAGGTTCTAATGTGCATCCAGAGTTCAGAATCACTGCAATGGACAATCTGGCCTCAACCTTCTCTGCTACCACCTCCTAACAGAAGTTTCTATTCCAGCCAGAAAGGACCTCTCAGATCTCTAACTCACATCACATCAAGAATGATCAGTATGGTTTACTGAGCGTGTACCTGGGACCAAGCTTAGCCATTTTATTCATTATCTTAATCCTCACAATCTTATCTATAAAGTAGCTAGCTATTGACCCCATTTTATAGCTAAGGGAACCAAGCCCCAGAGATGTTAAGTCACTACCCCAAGGTCACACAGTAGCAATTGGCAAAGCAACTGATTCATTCAAATCTAAGCCCATTTGGACAATGCCTACATATTCACCCTGCTAGCCCAGTACCTGGAATATAGGTGCTCAATACATCTTTGTAAAATGAATGACTGAATGAATGAATGATTAAGGAAGCAAATGAATAAGAACACAGGGTAGTATTAGTGACCCTCAGACCTTGTTAGATCAAATCAGCTGTCCCTTGGCTTCGAAAGAGCCTAAATCAGGATTTGCCTGCTGCCTGAAAACTCTGGATTGAGCCAGAGAAGAAAAATGTTAACTGCTTCTATTGTAGGTATTTCCAAATCACTGACGCTCGCAATGAAGCCCTGCTTTAGTTTCTAACCTACTGAGCAGGGGTTTTTCTAATATGGTGCTTCTCAAACTTGAGTGCATCAGAGTCACCTGGAGGGCTGGTTATTACACAGAACATCAGGTCCACTTGCAGGGTTTCTGATTCAGTGGGTCTGGGATGGGGGCCCAGGAGATGCTGATGCTTCTGGTCCTGGGTCACCCTCTGAGAATCGTGCTCAAGTGTATTATTCGGCAGTTTATCGGGATCCTGCCATCCTCAAGGGGTTCTCTTCCAGGGGCAGCAAAAGTTTCTCACTCCAGGACGTCTGCTGAGTTCTGTGGAAACATCTTGCACTGCTCTCATTGCCTCTGGCCACAAGTTGCAAGGGAGGAGAAGGCAGGAATGGCTGTCATCAGAGCCTGGATTTTTAAAGCAGTGATTTTCACCAAGAGACGAGAACTAGATCCCCTTCCAGAAAGATCTATCGGAATCTCATAAGGCACACGTAGCTTAAAAAAAGCATATTGTAATGTATACTTCTAAGAAGCTGGGAGGAGCTTTTAACTGATAGTAAATTCATCCAAAACGTCTCCACAGTAAGAGTTCGGAGAATTTAGTAGAATACGGACTCTTTTACATCTTCTCATGGACAGCAGGTTTAAGGCTCATGGAGCCAGGGCATGAAACTCACATGATTATTAAAAGAAACACATTTGCTTGCTACTGTGTTTTTGAAGTTTGAGAGACTCTCCCAAAGGCAAGAGATCACAGCTGACAAATGCCAAATAGCCATCCTACTTTGTCCCAGAAAGCCAGGCTCACCCTTACCTAAGACAGGGGATGTGATGAAAAGGCTGGCCAGTCTGGCATATCACAATGTAAAAAAGGGCCGAGACAGAAGATGTAATCTTGCAGGGCCAAGAAAAGAGATTTCCAGGAACAAAAAAAATCAAGAGCATAAAAGTGAAGGCACCGGTCCAATCTCCCACTCCCCGCCTTTTTGCTTTTACATGCTGGACTGTGTTGTCTCCCTGAAGTGTTGTGCAGCAAGATGCTGGTTCGTGGTTTTGCAGATTGAGTCTCCTGGGCTTCCAAAGGGGAAATGGGGGTGAGACAATGTGCCTTTGATGTTTGAACTTGGGTCCTGAAATCAGAACCCCAGGCAAAAACCGTTTTTATCTCTTCCATCCTAGGCAAACCAAGGTGAAAGCTCCGGGGCACTTCCTTTTCAGCTGTTCTTTCCTTACTGTCAATTACCTCCCTGCTGAGAGAATAGAATTCCTTTGACTGAAAACAGGGGTCCATCCCAAGATGGTGCCAGAGATTTCTTTCTTCCTTTTCTCTCTCGATTAGGTTACCCTTATAGCATCACACGCTAGAAGGTGTATGTCTATCCTCTTTTATTTACTTAGCATTAGAAGCCAGTTATGGTTTGTGTGTTTACACAGAGTTGACAAATTTGAGGGTCAATCACCTTCACCTACGTGTCAAAAGGAGAGTAACCCCAGGATCTGGTTTGAGAAAGAAACATTTAAGAGGAATTATTTTTGAGATCTGGTGAACAGCAGCACTGATTTCAGTGAAGCTGCAGATTTTATGAGCCTGCCAGGTACTGTGAATAATATACAAGTAACTTACATTTCCATGAACGGCAGCTTAGGAAACACTTGACCTATGAATTTACTGGAATGGGGACCCAAGCTTCTTCCTAACATGTATACAGAAATATTCTCTAAAATACCCACCAAGCTGGGATTTAATACTCTCACATATTTAAGACAGTAACCTCTATGAAGGCCAGGAATTATCTGTATCACAGGGTTTAGGACAAGGCTTGCCCCCAATTAGGGGTCGCTGCAGACCACCAAATACCTGGTTAGTATCAGCAGCACAAGCTTCAGAGTGTCGCTAAGTTCAACTCTCAGATCCACCAGTTACTAGTAGTTGGTATAACCTTGGAAAATGCACTTAGCCAACAAGCTGAATTTTCCTTACCATAAAATAGGGATCTTAACAATTCATCTTTCATGGATATAAGGATTAAATGAGATCATACATACAGATATCCTAGCACAGGGTAAACACTCAATAACTCCACGCTATTATTAGTATTATTTTCAAGTGTTAATTTTAAAATGTTACTTCCTTCCTCAAAACCAGTGGCATCCCCCTACTCCTGGTGTAAAAAATCCATACTCTTTCCTTTAGCCAATGTGGTCAAAATATGGCCCTCTCCAATTTCCTCTCTCCTGCCACCCTATTCAGTCCCTCAGTCTCAGAGGCCCTCTGTCACTTCTCACAACACAAGCTGATTCCCTCCTCTGAGCATCTGCACATACTGTTCCCTCTGCCTGGAATGCCCAGGTCTTCAAAGGGCTCACTTCTCATTCCATTCAGGTTTCAGCTCAAAAGTCACTTATCTGTTCGCCTGTCTATTCACTAAATTTCAGCTCCATAGCCCAGAGCCTGCCTTGTTCACCTTTGCATTCCTAGTACCTAGAACAGGGCCTGGCACATAGTAGGCACTTAGTTTTTTTAATGAATGAATTATTCCTCTGGAACTAGTTATTTCAACATCACCTGATTGTACAGTCCAAAATGGTGCATTCCCCACATGAAACCCCAAAGGTCCTAAACATACAGGGTTAGGTGCATCATTGCTTTGTCATGTTGCTGCTATTATTGTTACTGCTACTGCTGCTTTTGCTAGGATGTGTGTGTGTGTGTATGTGTGTGTGTGTGTGTGTGTGTGTGTGTGTGTGTGTGTCTGTTTTAAATCACAAAGGTCCTTGTTGAAGAAGAAATTGTAAAGTTCACTTAGCTAATGTCCAAACAGCCAATTAGATGCCTGGGCACTGATTTTTCACTCAGAAAATTAACACATGTCTGAACTCAGCTAAGGCTCCTGATTGGCCCATCAAACGACCAATCAGCATCCAGGGAGAAGGTTTCACTTTGTGAGCTACAGAGGGACCAGGGTATTAACTCACAGACTCAGTTCCCACCACCATTGCTACCTCTGCACTGCCCCTGCCACACCCCAGGGTTGAAAAGGAGGGAAAAGGCCAGGCTGAGGGGGATGCCTGGGGCACAGTGGTGGGCTGCAGAGCCAGCAAAACAAGACACAAGGTCAGAAATACAGGGCTGAGGCCTGGCAGAGGGAAAAAAACAAGTGGGGTAAGAAGACCTGTGTGCCAGGGCCACCAACTAGCCAGCATACCCAGTGTTATAAGCTGAATATTCCCAGCCCCACTGCAAAACAAAAAACAAAGAAACAAAAAACCCTATGTTGAAGTCCTAACACCTAGTTCCTCAGAATGCAATCCTATTTGGTGATAGTCTTTAAAGAAGTAATCAAGTTAAAATGAGGTCATTAGGGTGGGCCCTAAGCCAAAATGATTAGTGTCCTTCTAAGAAGGAAAAATTTAGACACAGACACATACAGATGTGAAGACGCAGGGAGAAAATGGCAGTCTACAAGCCAAGGAGAGAGGCCTTAGAAGAAACCAACTCTACTGACACCTTAGTCTTGGACTTTCAAGCCTCCAAATCCAAGAAAAAAATAAATTTCTATTGTTTAAGCCACCCAGTCTGTGGTAGCAGCCCTAGCAAACAAACACACCCAGGGAGTCATGAACCTTCCAGAGCCTCAGTTTCCACAACTACGATGCTGTCCAATATGGCAGCCACTAGCCAAATGTGGCCATTGAGCTACTTGAAATGTGGCTAAAGTGTCTGAGGAGCTGAATTTTTATTTCAATTAATTTTAATATCCATCTGTAGCTAGTGGCTTAGACAACATAGTTACATACTTAATTTCAGAGGATTTACAGACCCCCTGTAGCTCATTCATGAAATATCCTGTCAATGGACCCCAGATTAAGAACTACTTAGGATGATTATGGGGTCTTCATAACAATGACCTTTTTGAGCTTACCAGTATATGTATCATCTCATTTAATCCTATTGACAAATCCTAGGAGGGGGTAGAATTGTTATCCCAATATAGGTGCAGTCATTGAGGCACTGAAAGGCCCACCATCCTGCTCAAAGTCTCAAGTCTGGTGTGAGAACTCAAGCTCTTCCCTGACTCCCTAAAGCCAGTTCTAAGGGTTTTATGAATTGAAGCCCAAGCTCTCACCTGAGGCCTTGGTGAAAGTTATTTCTAGTCACCCAAAGAACTTTAATTCATGCTGATACCCATCTTTAAAGTTACAAGCAAGGGCTTCTCTTCTTGAAGCCTCCAGCAGGGGCTGGACTAAGGCCTTGACCTTGATAATAGGATGTTCTTCCATTGAGGTTCATCTCTGGCCTTCCCTTGGAAGGGGGACAGACTCCTGTTCCCCATTCAGCCTGAAGGATTCCCAAGGTCAAGGAGGGCATGATGCTAGTAAAGAAGTAGGCTTCTTGATGCCAGACTTCTGTGACCACAGATCCATCTCCCAAATAAAGAACTGGAAACTTCATGCTGGATTAAAACTCTGCTTCCTGGTAAAGAAGCCTCCAGCTCTAGGCTAAGAAATCTCACAGAACTGCACACAGAGCACGTGACCCACACTGGTCCACACTATGCGTGATGGCCTTCAGGTTTCCATGGCAACACAAAGAGCAAAAACACTCCACATTTAATAAAATTCACTCTCATCCTGCATTTTGTATCTCAACTCACTTCTCACTTCTGGAAATTCCCCTCAATTACCAGGCATATTCAGATTTGTTTTACCAGCCTGGAATTCTACTTTTGTCAATTCTTCCTCCAAAAAAACTCCTTCAAGGCCCAGCTTGGATGCCATATATTTCCATGAAAACTTCTAAGCTTGGGCCTCCTTGGTCCCAGAATATATTGTTTACATATCTAAGGCAGGTCCTGGGCAGGGCCTGGGACTCTGCATTTCTAACAATCCCAATTTATGCCGATGCTTCTGGTCCAGGGACTGCAGTTTGAGACTCACTGCAAGAGATGTTTGTGGAATGAATAAGTGACTGAATAAATGCAAATTTCCCCCTTAAAAATCCTATCTCCAAGGGTCCCAAAAATGAGCTTTAGAAAAATCAAGATAAAATATATTACCAGCATTTACTTCTACATGAGGAGGAAAAATAGAAATAGTAGGGGGAAAAAAGCATAGCAAAACCCAGCAGGGAACCAGAAGAAGGAAAACTGAAATATCAGAAAAACTTTAGGGTCACCGTCTGGTTTCCTCTTAGCCCTTACTGTATAAGTTATGATGAACCGACCAGAAATTAAAAATAGGTTTATTTTTCTGGCTCAACCGTATATTAAAAAATATTCCAGAAATGTTTTGACTCAGTAAATCCAAGACTAGGGATTTTTCAGAAGAAAATAATCAAAAATGAATGTAAACATGATGTACAAGGAGAGTCTTTAAAGCCCTGTTTATAATAACCAGAAATTTAAAACAATTTATATATTTGACAAAAGAAAACAGATCCAATAAATTATGGTATGTCCATAAATGGAACACTATAAAGCCTTTTAAAATGTCCTTATAGTGGAATATTTATTGATATAGGAAGAGATGCATGATATAAAAAAATGAAAAAATATCAAGCTAAAACCCAGTATAAACAGTATGATCTAACTCTGGATAAAAACCACATTACAGGGCTTCCCTGGTGGCGCAGTGGTTGAGAGTCCGCCTGCCGATGCAGGGGACACGGGTTCGTGCCCCGGTCCAGGAAGATCCCACATGCCGCGGAGCGGCTGGGCCCGTGAGCCATGGCCGCTGAGCCTGCGCGTCCGGAGCCTGTGCTCCGCAGCGGGAGAGGCCACAACAGTGAGAGGCCCGCGTACCACAAAAAAAAAAAAAAAAAACCACATTACAGATATAGAAAAGTAGACTAAAAATATAAATATGTATAAAGAGCCATTCATCAAAATGAGAGAGCAGAAATTATTTTCAAAATTTTAACAGTTGTATTTCAATCATTTCTGCCATAAACACATGTTGCTTGTGTAATTTTTTAAAGGATATTTTTTTAAATGATAGACTGGGAAGTTTATACTCTCCATTTCTTCCCATGAGGAACTAAAGAGTTGAAGCATGAGCACCTTTATAAGCTTTTCCCCTCCCTGTCCTTCTGTAAACACCAACAACTCGAACTGTATTTGCAAAGTATCTGTCACACCAACAGATCCCTCTTCTTTCTTGGCATTTCTTGGACCTGCTGGAAGTTAATTCCTAACTCAGAAAGGCTAACTTTGAATAACTCGTGACACCACCCCTGAAGCATCAGCTTTGGGGAATGACATTTACAATAGATCCACCGTTACTTGGCCACCCAGAAAACTGCCATTTTCCAGAAACCATGGCTGTCTCACATAGTGGTTTTCAATAAGGTGGGTTGCTTAGCAACCACCAAGAAACGGGGAAGACAGAAGAAGGCACCAGCCACAGCTACTTTATCACCAAAGTGCGCTGTGCTACATGTGTCTGGTTGCACTCAAGGTAACAAAATAAGAGATAACACCCAGCTATTTTTGCATCATGAGGAAAAAATACTTGGCTCCTGCCCAGAAGGGCAATTACCTAAAAATCTTGGCAGGCCCCATGGTATGAGAAATGGTAACTGATACGGGGGTGAAAAAAAAATCACTGACCTTCATAAATACTGATGATATGAGGATGGTTGAGGGATGACATGATCTCAATCTCTCGTCTGATGTGAACCATGTCTTGTTCATCCTTAATTTTGTCCTTACGAATGGATTTTATAGCAACCTATAAAGTCAGGAAATGAAATGTTACTCAGAGAACTAAACAGATGCAAATCAGCCATTGGGAGAGTTTGGAAAATAAATACAGATGTTACTTGTTGGCAGAACCGACAATAACCAAAACAAAGCTTCGAAATACCCCCGTCACATCTTTCATTTATAGCAAAAACACCCTTCTCCAGACAACAGAAAACATCAGGTTTTAACAGCCTGGGTTTGGGATGGTGGCTTTTTTTTTTTTTTTTTTTTTCCACAAAGCAGAGGGCTGCTTCACGCGGCCAGATTCATTTACTCTAGGAATCCTGATCCTTTGAAAAAAGAAAAAAGGAGAGCTTGGTTTACAGGGTGTCGATGACTAAACATGGAGAGGTGAAATTAGCATCACTCAGCCCCACCATGCAGCTGCCGCAGTGATGGTCTCAAGGCCAGTTCTGCTCAAACCTTGCGTTTTAAGACTCCGGCTTATGCTATGCTGATGCAATTGCTCAGAAGCCAAATCCTTCCTACATCCTTCCTCTCACTAAGGCACCTTTGACAGCAAGTGATACGACCAAAAGGCCCTGCTTGAGAAAAGTCAGAGTAAAACCAAGGAAGCTAAGCTAGACTCCCTGCCCAGCCCCAGTTGATTCCAAAAGCTCCGTGCCAATGTTGTCTGCAAATCCAAACTGCAGAGAGTTGCCAGGGCCAAGGCGCAGAGCGATTACTCAAAAGAAACACATAAATAAAAAGACATTAAAGGACAATGGGAATCTAATAAGGAAGAAATATATTTGCCAATGAATTCATCTCTGCTCATAAACAAGTTGGTTGGTAATTTAATCCGCCTTGGCTCTAAGGGGGGCAAAAACTACTTTGGCGGAGGGGGTTAGCCATGGGTAACAAGGAAACCTGCCAATCGATTTGCTGCCAGCTCTGAAAGCCTGCTTAGTTCCCTCCAAACTGGTCCTCTTGTGATCTCGACCCTCACCTTAGCAACCTTTCCTGGATGAAAGGAAGTAAAACCACCCCTCGGACTGCAAAGGCCCTGGAGGAAAAACAGCAGCCCAGGGCCACACCTTGCCTATCACAGGGTCAAGCATGGGCGGCTGCAGCAGGAAGGCACTCACACCTGTGAGCACCTGCAGTTTCCGACTGGGCACCAGATCCCCATGCAGCGCTACACACGGAAATGTCTCTAAAATACCACCAGTCCATCTGTGACGCCACAAGACTTAGGAAGCTCTTATTATTCTTGATTTTGCTCTTTGCTGGTTAAATCAACTAGTAGGTCCCCGGATTCCTCCTTTGCAGACCTTTCCCCAGCTGTCATTAAATCAGTATTGGTGTCATTACCTGACCCTACACTAGTGGGGATCTTGTTCACTGCTTTCTCTCCAGCGCTTAAAACGATGCCTGGTGCGTGGCAGGCCTGAGAAAACACTGAGTGTGGGCAGGGAGGCAGGTACATAGAGAGGGAAGGGGGAAGGAGGGAAGAAGGGCAGGGGGGCAGGGGTTGATGTTATTAGGTGGATGAGAGGCCAGACCAGGGAAGTGATAGCAGAATTGGAGCAAAAACAGAGGGACCACTCCAGTCAAACAGCACCACCAAGACAGGCACGTCAAGAAGGTGACTTAGGATTTCTTTGGCATCCTACTTAACGTGGGCAATCGAGGAATGGGGAAAGCAAACAGGAAACACAGGACGCCCTGCTGTGAACCCAGGGGCAGGTAGCACCCTCCCTAGAGTGTGGATGGACCACACATCTGGAGACAAGGAGGCTGCACAGAGATGAATGAGCTTCCAGCTTCAAGGCCCCCTTTTACCAGGGTGCCAGGCCCCCCAGCTCCCCCAGGCCCTCACGACAGCCCCATTCAGGATGCAGCAAGAAATGCCTGCCTCTGCTTACGTCAAATGTAAAGACATGACTTGAAGGCTTTATTTTATCTGAGCAGGGCCTGTGATCCTGGGAGCTTGCTCTGGAGGAAGCCAACAGTGAACACACTCAGGCCGTGGAGGATGTGGGTGGCTCTTGGACCAACTCCTACATTCCTCCAGGAACTAAAGATGGGCCGAGTGGTGAAACTACCCCTTTGATTATACAGCAGGCTGAACTTGGCCTTGGGGAGGCCCTATTGTCAAATGACAATAGAAATAAATTCTTTCACCATCCAAGGTCAGGGGAGGGTAGTGACATTCGGGGGGTTGAGAAAATAAGTGGACTTGTCAATCCCCCCAACCATGGAGCGAGAGGCCAACGGTCCCACGGTGTCTTTGCCAGAGGGATGTTTCCAGCCCAGTGTGAAAAGGAAAGTGCCCACATTCTAATCACACCCCACTCGGCACTGAGGAAACTAAAAGAGCTCCATAAATGTTAATAGCCATGGTGGTTGTCCCTCCACAAAAGCTTCCCTCTTCCGACAATGAATCTTCTATTGAAAGTGCAAAAGAGGGCTCATTCTGCCCCCTATTTCAAAGGCGTGGTGGGAGACGAATGCTAGAAATCACTGAGAACTGTGCAACTGTCAAGGCCAGAGGGGAGACATTCAGTTCAACTCCCAAGAGCGGGAGATGACTCACCCAAGGTCATAGATCCAATGAATGGCCAACCACGAAAGCAATAAGGATAGAAATAATAGTGGCATTCACGATGCACTTAATAGATGGTACAGACACTGTGATAAGTGCTTTACACACCGCGGATCTTTACATCCTTATCATTCAAGCTTCAGCTCCGTGGTCCCTTAGGGAGGCCTTCCCTGACCCCTCTACCTGATAAGGACACTCCTGGCCTTATACTCTCCCTACACCTTTCCCACACCATCTGAAATTATCCTGCTTCTTTGTTTGATGCATATTCAGCCTGAGGCCAAATCCAGCTCCCAGGATGTTTCCATAGGAGCCAGATAGCTAAAAATGGTTGTCACATTTTTGAAGAGTTGTTTAAAAAGGAGAATGAGATCTAAAAATGCAGCTTCTGTAACGTAATGCAGTGCCTCCTTTGTGAAGTTGAAGGATAAACTGAGCCAGCACACGGTGAGGCAGCATGATGGTTAAGGACATGGCCTTGAGTCCTGGCTAAAACCACTCACCAGCTGTGTGACCTTGAGCAGGTTGCAAAACCTCTCTGTGCTCCAGTTTCCTCATCTGTCAAGCAGGAAAATACAGGACCTGCCTCACAGGGCCCTATGAGGATTAAATGGCTTAGAACATGCCTGGCCCAGGATAAGGGCTTAATAAATGTCAGCCACATTTAACCCAGAGAGAATACCCCATAAATAGGGCCTTCCTTCCTTTTCTCCAACCTGAGAACAAACTTGAATTCCTCCTGCTTCCTTGTGGGGCAGCAAGTGAAGGTCTAGGGAATGGAGACCACATTTGTTCCCAAAGTGCAAAAAGGGCAGGAGAATCTCTCTCCTGGGTCTTTAAATTGTACCCTCATCAGAAATGTCTGGAAGCTCAGAACAGCTGAGCCCACATGAGCATCCGTGGCTCCTGAGTCTGAGGCCAGACAGGAGGACGAACAACTGGAACCCGAAAAGCAACCTCAGGACCATTTCCCCTTTCTCCTTCCAATAGTGGCCAAAGGCTACCAAAGAGATACACAGAGATGCCCGATATTGTGGAGCAAACCTCCTCCCCAGTTTTCCTCAATCCTCACCCACATCTACAAAGAAAGACAGAGGTAAGGAAAGGGCCCAGCAGGAAGAGGTTACCAAATGTCTGAAATCATACACCCTCCAAAAAAAAAGTCCAGTTTGTTCCTGCAGGAGTTGGGAGAGATTTCACTCTGCCTTCAAAATGATTGAAGCTGGGAACTCAGGTGTTTAAGCCCAACGCACAGCCCAGCCCCTTTCCTAAGTGTTCCCAAGTCTAGACATCACCGTGTGCCTTATAAATGAGGCCACCCTATCGTTCAATGATTAAACCTTATGGCCGTGGACCTGCAAATTCTGCCCTGCGGTGCCTGACTTGTTTAAGAGGCAAAAAGCTCAGCCGATGCTGATCCCTTGCTAAATATAACAGCCTTCTCTTCTGCAGTGGTTGTTTTTCCCTTTTTGAATAATCACCCCAAACTACGTGCTCTGCAGCCTGCTGGGCTTCCTCTTCCACAGTGGCCACTGGGAATGTTAAGAGCTCGGGGGTCTAGGCAGGGCTATGGGGAGCAGAGCAGTATGGTGAAAGCTCAGGCTTTTGCTGGCTGGATGACCTCAGGCAAACCTGAACCTCACAGGTCTCAGTTTCCTCATCTGTAAAATGGGGTCAGCAAGTCCTAACTCTTGGGGCTGTTGTAAGGAGGAGAAGTAAGTGCAGTGCCTGGCCCTCAGGTGTTCACTGAATGGCAGTGACTATAACGAGGCCTGTCAGAACGACACGGTGATACAGGGTCTTGGGCCACATTTAAAGGGGTGACAAGCCCACAGCACGTCATCACACGGGCCTCTCCCCTCCCCATTCCTCCCACACACATCCTCCCCTTCCCCACATTTGTACTGAGGCAAGAACAGGTTAAAATTAATATCCAGCCTGCATGCCTACACACAGCAGGGCAGCCAGCCATCTTCCTGGGCTGCTTTGGGGAGTGGAGAAAATTCCGCGCAGACTGTGTGTATTTGAGGCTCCAACCAAAAGAATCACTACCCTCTTCCCTCCACAGCCACTTCCCATGATGCTCATTGATTGACATCTGTCAGCCTAAAGAGAGGCTGTTCCAGAACAGTGCCTCTCAAAGGGGTCCTGGACATCTGGTCAAAATGAAGATTCTGAATCCACAGGTCTAAGGTGGGGCCTGGGATTCTGGGGTTCTAGCAAACTCCCAGGTGATGCACCAGTGCTGTCAGCCCAGGGACCACACTTTGAGTAGCATGATCTTTGTGCTTTGTCTTTGGCCTAACATACCAACATTTTTAAAGCAGCAGCAATATCCTTAATAATAACAGTAACTAATATCTATTATGTGTTAACCACGTGCCAGTGGACTTTATCTCATTTAGTCCTAACTACAGCCCCATTGTACAGGGGCACCAAGGCACCGAGGAGATAAACATTGCCCAAAGTCACGTTGCCTGTAAGAGATGGAGCGAGGACTTGAACCCAGGCAGGCTGAGCCCAGAGGCTGCTGGTTCTTGAGGCTGTGGATAAAGTTGGGACAGACAGCAAACATGGCAGGTGACAGAATCTCTCAAAGGATCCCAAACAGTCCCCAAAGCCCAGTGTGATGGGCCCCCTCCAAGCAGATGAAGTTTTTTACAGGGTCCCATGTGAGGTTCTGTGAGGTCAGGAGTTGGGGACTGAGCAGCAGGGAAGAAACAGGGCCATAAAACACAGCATTAGCATCACTTAGTGAGAACAAGTTTGAGTTCTAATCCCGGCAACAGGAGCTGGCAGCTTCCCTGCCATTCATAGGTGTGATCTCACACCCGGCCACGTTCCACTGCTCCACGGGAGCTGCAAGGCACTGAGTCAGAGGCAGCTCAGGCGACCTTTTCTTACCAAGAGGCCCAGAGGCCATTTGCAGTGGGAATGAATGGTTAGCCAAGTCAAGTTGGAGGCCAGCGTAGGGCGTTCCTGCTCTGGCCTGGTTGATGGTCAGAGTTCAAGGCAAAGGCACAGCTCCGCATGGGCCCCACGGGTCCAAAGCTCCCCAGGATCACCAAACGGCTTTCACTTAGAAAGGCTGTGCCCGGCCATTACCACGGGGACACCAGCCAGGAGGCCACCTTGCAGCCAAGGCCCCTAATTAATTAAATGACCCCCAGCTCTTTGTGAAGAGTCTGGCCAACTCAGGACAACACTCTAGCAAGTTGCCATGATGCAACCAGCCCCATGGGAATCCAAGGCAGCTCCACCGTGGGCCTCTTCCTCTCTGGCCTGTTAATTCATGTCAATGTGTGGATGTTTCTTCAGACAGAAGCAGGTTGGAAGCCAAGAGTTGTATCAGCAGGCTCTGAGGAGAGGCGTCCTGACGCCAGGGAGCACAGCATATAGAAGAAAGACCTTTTTCTTCAAAGAACATTATCCTACCATTCGCCTTCGCCACCACCAGCCTTTTAACCTTCTAAGAGGTTCTGAACATATAATCCTGTGTAAATCAGCTCTCAATCCTCAATTTCCCAAAACTCCCCATAAGAGATGGTGTTTCCTCAGATGACCCTGATTTTTTTTTCTCCTGCCATGAAAAATGTGTTCTATCTCCAGAACTGAAACAGCAAAGCAGATTTTTATTTGTCCAGGCCAGGGCCCACTTAGGAGGTCCTCAGAAGGGCCTGGGATGTTTCTATCTACAGATACAGTCATCCCTTGTTCTGGACCTGCCCCCTTCAAGGGCTGAGCGAAGAATGTCATTATTGCATGTGTCAGTGCCACAAGGGAAGTGGAATTAACGACTAAGAAACTGCAGGCAGATTTACACTCCCTGTATGGCGCTGAGGTTTGTAAACAGGAGACAGTGGCCAGGGCTGACCGGGTAGGCGCCGATGGAAAGTTAGCGCCAGCAGCAATGATAGAGCAAGCGACAAGCCCACCCCGAGCACGCAGTTAGATTCCAGGAGACAGCACTTGGCCAAAGGCTGGTTGGCGTACCACCTGCATCAGATCCTCCGTCTGGGGAGGAAAGGGGGATGCTGACTGCCATAATGCAGATTCCATGGCCCAGCCCAGACCTATTGAATTCGAGGATGAGGACAAGCTGGGATGGGCACTTTTTACAAGCTTCCCTGGTGATTCTGCTGCACTCTTTAGTTTGACCTTAAACCACAGTCAATGTGGCTGGGATGGCACTCCTTCCATAACTTAAATACTATGCAGTCATATTAAATGCTAGATGATTAAGGAAAATTCATGAACTGCCCATCTATAAAGAGGGGAATTTAAAACAAGCTACTTCCTTGAAGGGACTCAGTGACCTGCATTAATTTGCCCCTGGGAAAGGGAAGGTTTGTTCCCAGAGGACATCTGGCTCATCCTAGCCTGAGGCAGGCCTGTGGATGCCGGGAGGCCACGGAAGCTGGCTGCTCATGGGTTACTTCATGCTCTGCAGGCCACCTGGAGCTCCCACACCTGATCAAAGTGAATGTGTCCAGAGGGGGAGAGAGGAGGTGAGGTCTGGAGCCCCCCCATCCTGCCTGCTCTGTGAGAGAAGGTCTAGCCGGGGCTGTGAGAAGCCCCCTCTTGTGGGGATCCGCTGGAAATCTCTAAGAAACCATCCCAAGGCCCCCTGCAGGAAATGGTCTCCAGTAGCACAAGAGACGCTACACAGGCAACATCAGCGTCACAAAAATACCGAAATCGCGAGGCTTGTTCAGCTGGGACTCGAGTGGCCAAGCAGGGGTTTATTTTTGGACTCTCGCGTTCCTGAAAGCCAAATGCAACACCAACTCAGAAATCTAAAGCTCTACGACTCTTCTTCCAGGTTTCCATAGCTCTGGGGGGAGGACAGACCAGACCAGAGGGCTGAGGTTACTTCTGAGTTGGACGGCCTCAAGCAGTAGCGTCTGATCACTCTGACACTGTTCACACCACAGCCTGAATAAGCTTAGGATTCCACAACTGTGATTTATCAAGCTCCAAGCCCAGCAGAGCCCCAGCCAGAGCTGCTAAGAAAGCCAGCCTCAGCCCCTTGGCCCTGTCATCAGTCACAGCAACTTGGCCCAGGTGCCCCCTGCACAGGGAGGCACTCAGACAAACATGTCACAGCCTCAGTTTCCTCGTCTGCAAATAAGGTGACAGGAGCACTGACCCCACGAGGTTGCTGTGGGGATCGCATCAGATTGTGCGTATGATGAAGGGCGAGAAGGCATAACCAGCAACATTATCACTGGCAGATGTCAGAACTACAAGGGCCCCAGAATGTTCTATGCCAGCCCCCTCGTTTTACAGATGAGGAAACCGAGTCCCAGGGAGATTAAAGTACAGGCCCAAGTTCACGAAGCTAACAGCAGTACTGGAACGGCAACAGGGGTCCTGATTCCCACTCCACTCCTGGATATATCATACCCTGGGTGGGGATTCCTAACCAAATTCCAAACCACAGCTAGCAGCAGGACTGAAACTGCCACCCAAAAAAAAAAGGGTTTAAATTCACATTTACATGTGAGGCAGGCCCCAGCACAGCGAAGTCCCCAGAACTGCTGCATTATTAATAAACTGAGATGGGGGCATGGGGCGGAGGTGACAGCCACGCCTAAGCATGCTGGCCATTTAGGACCCGTTTCACAGCACGATGCGTGATTTCATTTCCATCTGACGCCAGGGGGCTGTCCTCACACAGACCTGCTGGGGACACTTTTCAGTCCAATTCAGTCCGATCCTTGTTCCAATATCTGAAGCCTGATTTGATATCACACGTGAGTAGGCATACCTGGGCGGTTCTTCTCCCATTATTTCTTAATTCACTGAAAACATTGCTTTTAAATATTAACTTCAGGCGGCCACTGAATCACTGACCTTGGGAACCAATGAAAAAGGGACACAAAAGACCGAAGAAACATTAGTCTTCCAAAGGGAAAGGAAATTAGCCAACTGAGTTTAGCTGATCCAGGTAAGCAGAACAAAGGAAAAAAAAAGTTTTTTAATTTCTTAAGATGGTAGGATACCTATAACACACACACGCAAATTAAAGGGCATGGCTTTAAATTTTATATGTTAACCATGGGTGATTTTAAAGATAAGTGAAACAGAAGAGTCCTCAGAGGTTATTTTTATACTGACAGAATCCCTCTTAGGCGAAAAACGGGCATATAGCAATTAGAGCGCAAAGACGGATCAGAGAGGGAAGAGATATGGGGACATTGTATATGTATAACTGATTCACTTTGTTATAAAGCAGAAACTAACACACCATTGTAAAGCAATTATACTCTAATAAAGATGTTAAAAAAAAAAAAAAAGACGGATCAGACAGGGAAGGAATAAGAGCCCGGGCTGCAGTCTGTCCCCGCCCCCACCCCCAGAGGCCTCATTCATCACCTCCTCACAAGCAGCAGCTTCTTTTCCTTCCAGGGGAAGCTCTCAGCTCTCAGTGTCCATTATCCCTGCTCCACAGCCCCTCTCCCCGCGCTGGACGCCCCCATCGCCCTCCACTCCCCCCCCATCCTCTCCCCACCCCCCGGCACAATCCATTTGGATGCTTGTCAGCCCGCTAATTACCGCCCGGCCAACCTGCTACCAGGGATGTTGTCACAGAAGCACCTCCAGCTACAAAGGCACAGCCCCCACCCAGCTCTGCCAGCCCAACCCCCAAGGCGCATGCTCAGTCCCAGGTGGAAATTTCCTGCCACTCCATCAGGCCGGTTGCCTCCATGGGCCTCACCCACACCCATCACTCAGTGCCTACCCTCAGGGAGGTTGGGGCAGGGGTCTGTGGTCATTACAGGGACTTAAGGAGCAGCCTGGGTGTGTCCATGCCCCTGGACGTTTGTGCCTGTCATTTCCTCTGCCCGGATCCCCCCACACCCTACTGTCTGCAACTAACTTCTGCAACTGACCCCCTCCTCCGCACCCACCCCCTGCAATGAGCCCCCGAAACGCACATATAGGTCCCCTTTCCTAACCTTGCTCACCATTACTTACAGGCTTCATTCACACAGAGACCGTTTCTGTTTTATTCATTGCAACATCTCCAGTGCCTGGCAGGTAACTGGTGTTCTGTATACGCCAATGAGCTGTGGCTGACATGGTCCCCAAGTATTAAGAAGGAACTTTATGAAACCATACAACAATAATAGGGCATCTGATTCCACCCAACCCAGCCCCCAGCCCCCTGCCACTGCGTCTTCTTTGACCTGGCTAAACTCTCAAGTGTTGAATCCCTGCTTGTCCCAAAATCATTGAGCCTCAACGTGCTCATCTTTAAAATGGAGCAATAATAGTGCCCACTCCAGAAAGGCTGGGAGAGAATTCACAACAACAGCTAGTGGTAATCATGATAATTCCCAGTTATCAAGCCCTTGCTGTGTGCCGGGCACTGGGCACCATCCTGTTAAACCTCTCAACAGCTCATTCATGAAATTCTCACTAAAAGAGTATTTCTGCTTTCTCAGTGAATTTAAACTGAGTCTGAGGAAGATGAAGTAACTTGCCCTAGGGCACACAACTAATGAACAGGAGAGCTGGGTCTTGCTAAACCCAAAGACCCCACTCTGAAGCTCGGTACCAACACTGACAAAGCAAGTAACACAGTGCCTGGCGTTTAGTGGGTGTCTATAAAGAAGGCTGAATCGGAGTCTCCGGAGATGCAGGCGCCACCAAAGCCACACCGCACCGCCTTGTCCCCACCCTAAGTCTTTTCTTATTCAAATCAGTCCCATCTTCAAAAGCACATCCACTGGTGTTTCTTGCTGCTCTCTGCAGGGCCAGGCAACACAGCTGAACAAAAGGCAGAATCAGACCAGAGGGTCTGGGAAGCACATCCCTAAAATGATGCAACAGTGAGTCAATTCTCCAGCAAGCAATCCTGGGAAATCTGCTCTAGATAAGGTACCGATCAAGATCCTGAAAATCATGGACCTACCCTTCAAGTTGCTTACAATCCCATGGAGAGGGCAATGGACAGGCTCTCCCTGCCTTGCACCATTCATCCTTCTACTAGTAGGAGCACCCTGACATTGCACTGGGGCCCACCCCTACCCCACTGTTAAAAGAGACTGACAGTCAAGATACTGCACCCTCCCCATGCCAATGGGTAGACACATGACCTACAGTTTGGCCAAGGAGATGCTCTTCCTAGGACTCTGAGACCCTTCCCAGCAAAGTGTTCTTTTGCGAGATCACAGGCGGAAACTGATGTAGAAGTCCTTCCGGGCCTCATTCCCCCATTTCCACCCCCAAGTCTCCCTCATGCTCCTAAGAGGAGAATTGAGTCTCACTTTGCCCAGAGTATGAATTTTCCCATCCCTGACAAGAGCCAGGAGAGAATCTCCCCTGTCCTCTTTGCTCACTCATGTCATGTATGTGCCTTACACTCCATCATCCCCTCCATAAGATGGGCCTCTGACTACTTCACTTGACTGGTACTAGTTGAAATACCGTCTTCAGGACCCATCCAGATTAATTCTTACAATAATTTCCTCTCTCACCCCAATAAAGACATAGTAAATTATTGTGGAATTTGGCCTTTTTTTCTGGCTGATTGGGGGTTCAGTCAGGTTGTTTTGACCAATCTTGCAAGAAAGGTACAGGAAGTCCAACGATATTCCCTGACAAATAATGTTCTACCCTATAAAATATTACCAGGTGTTATAAACTGAATTGTCTTCCCCTCCCCCCAGCAAATTCAAATGTTGAAGCCCTAACCCTCAATGTGACTATTTGGAGGCAGGGCCTTTAAGGAGGTGACTAAGGTTGAATGAGGTCATAAGGGTGGGGTCCTGATCTAACAGGACTGAAGTCCTTGGAGGGAGAGGAAGAGACCCCAGGAGCACGTGCTCCCTGAGGAAAAGCCATGTGAAGCCACAGGGAGAGGGCAGCCATTTGCAAGCCAGGAGGAGAGGTCTTACCAGAAACCAGCCCTGCCGGCACCTTGATCTTTGACTTCCAGCCTCCAGAACTGTGAGAAAATTAATTTCTGTCATCTAAGCCACATAGGCCACGGTATTGTTCCAGCAGCCCAAGCAGACTAATATGCCAGTCGTTGTCTGCACTACCTAAATCACAGTCCACATATAAGAGGGGGAGTCAGTCACGGTCAATACCCGGAACAGGAAGCAGAGACGGCAGGTACTACCTAAATCACAGTCCACACATAATATAAAAGGGAGAGTCATTCACGGTCAATACCCAGAATAGGAAGCAGACACGGCAGGATAGGAACCCTCATTCACCCCTGCGTCCCCAACAAGTAGGGAAGAGTCCGGTCCCATAACAGACATTCAATAAACACGTGTTGAGTTGAGCTGAATCAAACATGCTGAATCCCATCAGTCATAATTTTTATAAGAATGTTCACCCAGGGCTTCCCTAGTGGCGCAGTGGTTGAGAGTCCGCCTGCCGATGCAGGGGACACGGGTTCGTGTCCCGGTCCGGGAAGATCTCGTATGCCGCGGAGCGGCTAGGCCCGTGAGCCATGGCCGCTGAGCCTGCGCGTCCGGAGCCTGTGCTCCGCAGCGGGAGGGGCCACAGCAGTGAGAGGCCCGCATACCGCAAAAAAAAAAAAAAAAAAGAATGTTCACTCATCCACCCACTACCACCAACCTGGGCCAAAATCTACAAGTTGCTGATGTCAGATTCCCAATTCCACTCTGGTCCACGTTGATTCTATACTTGCGGGTGAGACCGCAAACCCGTGTATGCAATACCAAGGTGTGTATGTATACATTGCCATGTATACAGTGCCATCTCACTTTATTTTACTCTCCCTACCATCCATGAGACAAATTACTTATTTTGCAGGAGAAAGAAACTGATCCTGCCGAAAGGAACTCTCTGAGTCCCCACAGGTCATAAAGGCAACACCCCAAGTTCCAGCCCAGGTACTTGGATTCTGTGGCCAATACTACTTCCACTGGGCCACACCTGTTTCCAAGTGTCGTGAAATCCATGCAACCACGGGGTAAAGGAGAAACACCCCAAGTCCTGGCACTGTGATGCTTCTTTTCTCCATTGTTTAAACCCTGGGGAGAACTAGCTCAGATATCAGACTGTTCAAATGTCGTGGGCGATCTGGCTGGGGAGCTAATCAGAGCAATTTGAGTGCACGGCTAAACGAGGACACCCCTTCCTGGACCAAGCCCTGCCTTTATGGCAACACTTCATAAGAACCATTCCCTTACAATACAACTGTCAAATCCAGCAACCGCAGGCCAGAAACATCCCAGCTGAACCCCGCCAAGCTGCTTTCTGATGTACTGTACACACAAATACCAATATTCCCCAGATGTTCTCCATGTAAAACATTTGGTTTGAGACACAGCCCTCCTTTCCCAAAAACTCTTACATTTGTTTAATGGACTCATACAGTTCAGCTAAAATATCCTGGAGCAGACATCTGAAGCCAGCCAGGCTCTGATGCAAGCATCCCATCTGCAGAAAAGAAGAACAAGTAAATAAGACGGTCCTCCCCAAGATTTATGCTCCCTGCATCTTTAAGCAGGTCATAAAATGTAAGCTATGTACGGATAATAATGCAAGTTGCTTTCAAGTGTGTTTCTGAGTCCATCTCGGTACTAATCTAAGACTGATGTTCAAAAGGGCAGTGGGTCTGGCTGGCATGCTAAGGAGGAGGCCACATTCTGTTTCTTACTCCCTCAGAAAAGAAGTGAAAAAAATCTGTCACTTGAGCAACCTAGATGATTGAGGTGAAGGTAGGTTTTCTCTTGGTTTTAGTTTTCCAAATATAGCAATAGCTCCTTTATTCCAAAGTCACTTGTCCCTCCGGAACACAGGTAAGATATGGCGAAATGGGAAATGTACTGGACCTTGAATCAAGAGACTCAGCTCAACCACATACTAACTGAGTGAGCCTGGCCAGGCCAACTCTCCCCAGAATGGCTCATTCTTTTACAAGAGAAAACAGAATCTCATTAGGTTCATTGTCAGGGCCCATTCAGCTCTGAAGACTGTATGAGAAAGGAAACGAACTCTTAGAAAAGCCACCCCAAGAAATGGCATAGAATCCATCCACTGAGCCCCTGAAGATGGTCACCCAATGTTTTCCTGCTAACACAATTCTAACAAGCTTGTCATGGCAAAGCTGTAGAGAAGTGGAAATATGGAACTAGAAAGCCACTAGAGACAGCCTCCCTGGTGGAATCAGGACAGGACGACTGGCTTTTACCTTTCGTCTTTTAACTTTTCTGTGTCTTGTGAGTTTTCAGTATTGAGCATGCATTATTTTTGCTAGAGGGAAAAGAAAAATGTTATCATTTAAAAGGGTCACAAAAAGGCATGGAAGCTGATGAAGGAGCAGATACACAAACTATAAATAGCACACATGAGAACTCCAAAATACAGTACTGAGAACCATTTAGAAGTTCCCCAAAAGACTTCGAGAAAAGGTTTAACTACCTTCAAGGTACTTTGTTTTAAGAAAGCAAGAAAGTGTGCATCCAACTGAGAAAGATTTCCATAAGAAATGGCTACAATTTTTTAAAAGATTGGCTTGTAAATAAGCGAGCTTCAATTACCTGGAAAACTATATTTAGAGCTCTCTATTATAACCTTTTAGTATTTCCACTTAACCAATGCATCAGATTAACAAGAATTCTCCACTTTCTTCACTGGGCTCATGTCACGTTGAACCCTAGGGGCCGCTGGGCTGCTCTCTGCTTCTCCCACCCTCTTCTGTTTTACTAGCCAACTTCCCACCACCATCCCAGCCAAGCCAACTGCCCCAATATGGCAGCTTCTATAGTCCATGGAGCACCTCATCCTCCCAAAATGCCAGCAAATCATGGTATAATTGTAACTTCCTCCATTTGAGGATAAAGATCCCCAGATTCATCACTGCCAAGAAAAGGCAAAATGCAATGAGACAACATACAAAAAATGCCCAATACTGTCCAACATACAGTACATACTGCAAAGCCCCTTTTTAAATTATTATTATTAACAAATAGGCCACATGCAGAAATGTGTGTAAGAACCCTGCAGCGAGACCTTCAAAATACGAGGTTGAGAGGATGGTGTCAGAGGGCAAAGTGAGACAGGGCTTGGGAGAAAAGGAACAGCTGTAGCCTCTTTTGAAAGAGGACATTTCGGGTCACCCCAGTAAAAGAAGTCCTTCCAAATGTACTTCTGTAACCCCCAGGGAATCGATTTTGTAGGACAGAATTGCAGGACACAAAAGTCACCACAACTGGAGCCTAACAAGAAAACAAGCCAGCTGCTGATTTACAAGCAGCCTCTGATGCAACAGAGCAAAAGGTCCGCGGCTCAGGTCCAGTGGGATGGCTCTGGACACACCAGCCCTCCGTGGAGGAAGCACACTGGGAGCCCCATAGGGGAGGGGCCTCACCTTGCTGTGGGCAAGGTCCCAGGTGGACCAGGCATGGATGGGACACCTTCAGGAGTGCAGACCCTTGGGCCTCTGTCATCACCATGCTCCACCATGGTCTCAGCTCCAGCCGTGCACCCAAGCGTCTGTTTAAAGATGGTGATGCCCGGGCCCCACCCGCAGAGAGCTGCTAAAAGGTCCCTATAGGTGATTCTAATGCTCCGCCGGGACTGAGAACAAGCGGTGTAGCCGGAAGAGCCCACAGAGGGGTCAGACAGACCTGAGTTTTTAACTCTGTCGCTACCTTGCTTACTTGAGCAAATCAGTTACCCTTTCTGAGCATCAACTTTTTTAACTGCAAAGTGGGATCATGACAGAGCTGCTGTGAAATAAGATGATGCACGTAAACGGCCTCATGGAGGGTGATTATTCTACAAATGTTCTCTCCTCTCCCTTCGCTCCCCTTCTTTCAAGGTTCTCCCAGGTGGGTCAGGAGTTCTGGGCATCTCCCAACTCTAAGGGGCTTCCTGCCTTGCTAGGTGGGAGAAAAAAGGACGGGAGGGAGGCACATCTTTCCTTATGTTGGATGCCCCCCATCACGCACTCAGAACCCCTGCTGGTGAAGTAGGCATATTATTCTACAACAAAACTACGCAAAGAATGGAGAGTCACAAGCAGCAAAATGAGGGAACACCTAGCTTGTAAGATTTGCTTTGCTTTTCCTGGCGAGAGGAAGACCTAACCTGGGTGTGACACTTTCTCGGGAAGTCCCTGCCTCTGCCTCTGTCTCTCCTGTTAGCTGCAAGCCCCTACACCTGGCAGCACAGGGGTGAGGTATAGTAGGCCCAGGGGAATGTCTGAATTTATTATGCTCTTTGAGGCCAGGGATGGGCATTTGTAGATCAACAGAGCTCCTAAGGCCCACACGTGTTAGTCCCCTCAACAGGCATTTCCTAAATATACCTGACTCTGATTCTGAGCAACTGGCAGAAAAGGATATAAAGGCACATTCGGCATTTTGGGGGGGCAGCAGCTCAAGGTCCAGTGACAGAGGAGCAGCCCCGCAGCACTTCCACGCTGGCATTCCCATTCAAGCAGTGCAGACTTGGGCCAGTGACTTAATTTTCTGTGCCTCAGTTTATCCACTGTAAAATGGGGATGATAATGCTGTGCATCTCTTAGGGTTACCATGAGGATGAATTAGGTCAGTGATTCAACGTGCTTAGACTACTGCCTGGCACAATTCCTGCTATGTAATTGTTTGCTATTATTATTACTCCATGGGAAAATAACAGGCAAAGAGACCTCAAACTGCGGTTCCAATATAAAGGCGTGGGGTCTTAGGGCCCTCCAGTTATCACAAAAGAAGGTGTGGACTGAAGAAGGTGGCGGGGGCATATCCTCAGATGAATACAACGAGCTTTCCATTACTGTGTTTCCCAAGGACAGACCATGGACCAACCCCATCACCTTCCCTTGTGTTATCTGGTTAAAATGCTGAAGATTCCCAGGTCTCCCTAAGTCGCACCCCAGCCCTGCTGGACCAGGCTCTCTGGGGTGGGTGCCAAAGATGGTGCATTTTAACTGGCACACCCAGGAGATTCCCATGTCCCCACAAATCTAAGAGCCCTCAGACTGGCTAAGCTCATTAACTAGAGGGTCATGTCCATTTGCCCACCATCACAGCCTGAGAGGCTTGCACATAGTACGTGCTCAACAAATATCAGATGAATCCATTCCAGAGTTACAACTCAATAAGTGGTCAGTCAGTTGTTTTGAAGGTGGCAGGCACATGCAAAGCAATGCTAAATCAGACAGACAACTTCATGCATTTATTCTAAAAATCTTCACCGTGCTTACTGTATACCAGGCACTGTTCTAGACGCTGGAGATGCAGAGAAGGTGATGAACGAGGTTGTTTAGAGATAATTAAAATGGTGACAAGTGCTGTGAACGGAGCTAATAAAGCAAGGAAACGGGTGGAGCATGTCCCTGCTGTCATTAAACTCGGCCTCTAGAGCAGCGCCACCCTTTAGAACTTTCTACGATAATGGAAATGATCTTTCCTGCATTGTTGGATGGTTGCCACCAGCCCCATAGGGTTATCCAGCACTTAACATGTGGCTAGTATGCCCAAGGAACTTAAGTTTTTAATTTTATTTCACTGTAATTAATGTTAACTTTAATAGGCACGTGTGTCCACATGAGACAGCACAGGTCTAGGGGCGGAAAGAGATTAGTAGACTGGAAATTATAACACAAGGCACTCAGTGCTATGAGGGTGAGGGAGGTGGGTAGAGCACCATGTGTTATCAAATGCCTCTCACCCAATTACCAGATGCCCTAATGTTCTCTGGCTCTGGGGATTGAAAGAACAAGGTGAGGTACAAGGCATTGTACTTGGGCTGGAATTTTTATAGGCCATGATCAGTTGGAAGTGGTATGCAGCCCGGCCAAGCCCCAGAGACTGTGGTTCAAGAACACACCGCCATCCACAAAGCCTGCCCACAGCTGCCAGAGAGATCTCTCTCTTCCCCGTCATTCCGCTGATGGTCATTTTGTCCTTGGCTACAACGTCCCACTGGGCCCTGCATGGATTTTACGAGATTTCTTCGCTTCAAGCATAAGTACGGATACAAGCCTCCTAAATTCCACCGGAAAATTGGTGGCTAATCCAAACATTTCATAAAATTAGAACTCATTGTGGGGCTGAAAGGAATTCAGACTGTGCCGCCACCAGAGAAATGCAAAATATTTGTTATAATTTTTTCCTTCATGAGCTGTTTCAAGCAGCAAGTGCTTTTTCAGCTTGAAGTTAAAGGAGGCGCTGGGGCGGCGGGGGGAAGGAATGGGAGAGTTTTTGTTTTTGTTTTGTTTTCTCTGTGGTTTGCAAAAAGTATCACCAGATGATGAAAAATCGAGGAATCCTGCTGACTCCCTAATCCCTCGGCTAGCAGAGATAATAAACTTTCCCCATCTCGGCTGCACCTTGCCTTTATAAAGATGGTGTTTTTCTTGGAAAATGGTACAGCTGCTCCTTAATTTTCTTCTTAGGCTTTAGCCCCAGAATTTTTTCTAGGCTGAGATTTCATCAGCAAGAGAGAGATGGCAGTCATTCATTCAGGCACGCATGCAGGCATGTCACCAATACTGATTTGCCAGGCACCATGCTAGCACTTGAGATAACACCAGTAAACAAAACTGGTGAAAATCCATGCCCTGGAAGAGCCTGCCTTCCAGTGAAAGAGGACAAACAAGGGAGGAGTTGGTGACTGCCACTTGCAATTTGGAGACAAGACCTGAAGACTCACCAAATGCAGAAACTGGATGGGGCTGGAAAGTAAGCTCCAAATCAGTCCCAGAACTCTCATCTCACAGAGAAATTAGCTGAAGCCATAGAAGAGGCGTAATTCGCCCCAGGTCACACAGCTCAAGTTGTGGCAATGGTGGGGCTGGCCCCCAAGCCTCCTGACGACATCCCCAGACTCCTAACACTCCACAGCCATTCCACAAACACGAAGTGCCTTCTTCTTGTGCACCAGGCACAGAACCAGGCACAGGGAGGACATAAATGAGTAAGACACGGAATAACTGGCTTCATGGAACCAAGTTCCTCCAGCTGCTATTTTCACAAGCCTGGACACAACTTCTCTGAGCGGTAAGTCTGGGTTCAGTGGAAGTCCACCCCACAGCGTGTGGGTGAAGGACCAAAGCAGGAAGCTGCAGAAGCCTCCAAGGATCCGCGCCCATGAGAGGCCATGGAGCCCAATGATTACAACCTTGACCCTGAAGTCAGACAGCCCAGCCCTAGATCCCAGCTCTGTGACTTTGGGCAAGTCTTGTGACCTCTCTAAGCCTCTCCTTCCTGGTCTGCAAAATGAATGTACTAATAATACAGGCTCAAAGGAGAGGTAGCATGTAAAGTAGTTAGAACAGTGCCTGGCTCACACCCGCCACTCAATGAATGTTTCCTGCTATTACAACCGTTAGGGAAAGGATCCTCCTTCCGCTCTGGACCTTCCTACACATTCAAGAAGGTGGATACGACTCAGTGGAGATTTCCACTTCATTCCTCCCCTCTCCAGGATTTCTGCCATGAGCTGCCTGCACACCCACTCACACACTGGTTCCTTCCCCGAGCATTCCATTTGATTCTGCCTGGGAAACAGATATCAATTAACCACAAGGAAGATGCAAAGC
Source organism: Monodon monoceros (assembly GCF_005190385.1). NCBI lineage: Eukaryota > Metazoa > Chordata > Mammalia > Artiodactyla > Monodontidae > Monodon > Monodon monoceros. The sequence continues at coordinate 84,702,526 of NW_021703783.1, forward strand.
GGGGTTCTCCCTGGAGCAGGTGCATCACTGCCCTGCCTTTCCACCCAAATACATTCACGTGCTGGGCTCTGAGCTCACCAGATCAACCCGAGTATCAGCCTCTTCCCTCCCACGGCTTCTGCTAGTTGGAGAAATAATTCACTTTCTGATCTACTGAGAGCTAGACAAGGTAGTAGCGTTACATCAAGGACCGCCGAGAGCTTCTCAAAGTTTGCTGTCTTCTCTTATAATTGATACTGAGAAAATCATGGCTGCATAATGAATGTACTTGATGTAAAGGGATGAAATTCTAAGAGACTAAAGCACACACAAAAGAAATACAATAGGGAATCAGTGTCCTTAAATGGGCCAGCAAGGAGGGGTAAGCGCTGACCACAAAGGCTGGAGATCTAGAAATGACAAGGGGCAGCTGCACGTTCTAAAACCAAGAGGTGGCTGAGCTCCTTTGGGGCAGAGGCTGTTCCCTGTTGCCGTTGCCCAGCCCCACCCCACCACCTCCCTGGTGCCCACACAGGGCCTGGCACGGCGGTGGAGCTCAGCAAGTATTTGAATAAATGTGTTTAAACGTGCAACCTGGGAGAGGCAGAAGGAAAAATGACAGCTATTTCTACTCCTCCTTGGAAGCCGTCTAGGGTCGTAGCCGAGAGCTCAGGCAGATGTGAATTTCATTCCTGCCATCATCCTCCGGTCACAGATAGCGTGTCCCTGGGCCTCAGCTCCCTCTGCAGTAAAATGGGGGTTGTGAGAGCATCTCTCTCACTGGGACGGGGGGTGTCTAAGAACGACCGGGAAGTCAGTGAGATGATGCAGGTAACACACTCACCCCAAGGCCTGGTGAATATAAAGCGCTCCACAGAGGTGAGCTTGATAGAGTGATTTCATCTTTAAGGATGAAAGACTAGTAAACACACCGGTCAATTCTTCCTTTTAAGTGAGGATGCCAAAAACATGCCTTCCACTGGGGAGAGGGCCCCTCCTTAGTCTTCTCCTCCTGCCCGGAGTCTTGCCTCCACCCACCTGTCCCCGGGTAGAAGGAGCTCCCTGGATGCTGAACGCCCCCCCCCCCCCCCACACACACCGTCGATGCTAAAAGCACTGGGAGACCCAAATGCACAATGGAGAGCAGAGGCAGCCACAGGCCTCCAGCCTCACTGGGACCAAAAGCAAAGCCCCCTAAACTTGAAGTAGCTAAGGAATGAGTGAAGATCCCTCCAAGCAACCCAGCAGGATATGAGTTTGCCTTCCTCTGAATCCCAAATAATAACAGCTAATTTTTATTGAGAACTGGCTACATGTTGGGCACAGTTCTCGGCACTGTCCCTGACAACCCAGGAGGCAGGGTCTATTATCATCCCACTTTATAGATGAGAAAACTGATTCGCTTCTTTGAAAATGAGAACGGTCTAACTAACTTAGAGCCTAGGCCAGAACTCACTTCACAGACATGCTTATAAAGCAATGTCTGCCTTGAGCTGAATGGAAATGCGGACTCTCCTTACACTTGACAAAGCCTGCACCTAACAATCTGAAAAAGGTTTTGGGAGCTGAAGATACCTCCCCTTCCCGCAACAAGACCTCCTGCCAAAAACCAGGCAGTAGGAAATGAAGTCTACATTTCACCAGTTGCATTCAGCGAATCCCAGGATTCTCTTCCTATGCGCCGGCAGGGACCTTGGAGAGCATTTTGTCTTGGCCCCTAGATTTACGGGTGAAGAAAGGGGCTTCAACACCTGGGCGCCTACTCTGTGATGTCCTGTGTCCAGGCTGCCCAAGGTACAAAGACAGCTGAGACCCCATCCTGCCTTTCCCAAGAGGGCTCCTTCCAAGGATAACATTCTCTGTGGGCCACACACTTTTCTAAGAACTTGACGTACAACTCATTTATCCTCACAACCACTCCCATTTCACAGAGGAAGAAACCGAGTCCGGCTGACCATCTCAAATTTACACAGGAGGTTGGAGCAGGGTCTCAAACCCAGGCGCTCAGAACCAGCCCACACTCCCTTTGGAGTCCTGGATTGGATCGTCCACTTCCCTTCCACCTTCCTGTGAGTGTCATTGGCAGCTGGGGTGAATCACACACGAGCTGAGCCCAACTCACAATGAAATGACAACAGCCAGCAAGGATTCCTTCCAACCTGCACCCATCAACTGCTTGTGCGGCTTTCGAGCCACGTGAGCTACGCGGAGCATGACACCAGCGAGAGGGAACCGGGGACTTAAGGAAACACTGACAACGCAGCAGCTCCCTCTTTTTAAACTCCCTTTGGCCACAGCGTTGCAAGTTGCGCCCTGAGCCATGTGGACACCGCCCTTCCCCTCCCCTTCCAGGGACGGAGGGAACCTACCACAGCAGCCTCTTAGCACCCTCCCACTGGAAATATCCAGCTGCCTCTCAATACCTCTAATGAAAGTAAGCGAAGTGGCATTCTTTTCTCGAGGTTAAAAGGCAAATCGCGATGGTGTTTTTTCCAGACATACATTAAACTCCGCACTCCAGCCGGTTTACAATTCCTTAAGTACTTGATTTACAGCCCAGGGAGAAAATGTTTTGAAAATCTTGCAAATGCATTTCGTGTCTCCAGCTTGCCTGCTCTGCAGAGCTGATCACCAGGGATTCTCAGATGGGGGGCGGGCGACTCCCGGAAGTGTGGGAGTGACCCAAGGAGGCCACAGAGCTCCAAAGAACCACGGGGAGCAGCCGCCAGGGGTGGGAACCGGCTTCCCTCCTCCTCCCTCCAGCCGTTCAGAGCCACAATGGAGACGCACCTGGCCGCGCTGGGCCCTCCACCGCGGTCCACCTGGTGGTAAGGAGAGGGGTGACCCAGAGCAGGGTCACCCAAGGGCCCTTCCCCACCTTCTCAGGACTGCTGGTGCACTCTCGATGCAGCTGTTCATTCGTGCATTCATTCATCCATTCATTCATTCTTACTGAACACCTACTGTATGCCTGGCACCCGGCTACAGGCCAGGATGCTGTGGTCAGACAGTGACCCTGCTTCCCTTCTAAAGGGGGAGGAAGGGGAAGCTGTATACAGACAAAGCATCAAACCCACAAGCTCTGAAGGAAACCGACACAGGGCCAAGACAGGAGGACAAGGGAGTGAGAGTTTGGACAGCCAGTCAGGACCTGAAGGATGTGGCAGATTCAGAGTTTAAGTCCTCAGCAACCCATGGGAGGGTTTAAAGCAGGGACAGCCACGACCTGGTATAAGAAGGCCACCAGGTGCTCGACGCTAGTACTTCTCAACAAAGTAGTAATACCGGCTCTGGTTTTCAAGATACTATGCACAGGATCTGCGTTGCAAGCTTCCAAATCCTACTTCTCATGGCAATCGCACTTGGTCGGATATTGGTCGCCACATTTTCAAGATGAGAAAACAAAAGCTCAGAGGAAACGTGCGGCTTGCCCAGGATCCTCCAGCTGCCGAGCCGCAGGGAGGCAAAGGAACCCAAGTCTGCCTGATTGTACAGCCATGATTTCTTTCTCCTCATTTATATACTCCCTTGCATCATTCTCAGACTCCTCCAGATGCGTTCATGACACGCCCCAACTAAGTTCTCGGGACCTCGATGGCAGGTCATATTCTGCTCTGAAACTTCCCACTGTCCTGGGCACTTTAGGAAGCCCTCATGAAATACACCCGGTTTACTGCCAGATTGAAAGGAAAAGGGGTACCAACCCCAGCGGAGGATGTGTGCTCATCACGGGGAATCTTCAGCCCAGCCCCGGTTTAACATGCAGTTAACAGCTTACCGGAGAGCCTCGCCGTGAAGTCAACATCTGGCTGCTTCTGGACCATTTCCAGAGAATTTTATCAATACAGCCAGACTCCACTCACGGTGGGTCATCTGGCCCAGCCCCTCCTGTGCCGGGGCCTGGGATCTTCTCATTCCTGCGCTGTACAGTGGCGGCTGGGCCAGCGGAATGATAAATGCGTTCTGCTTTAAAGCAGATACTTCACAAATCATAACTTACAGATGCTCCAGGACTTTCATGTGGGAAAGACAAATGAGACTTAGGCTGTCTGACTCCAGAGCCACTGAGGACAGGAAGCCACAGCCAGGAAGGCTCTCTCCCCCCTAACAAGCGCATGAGCAAATGTGACAGAAAGAGAATTCGTGCAGGGAAGGGTCTGCCTGGCTTTGCAGACTCTGCTACGTAACCCGCCATTCATTTCCAGCCATTGTCTTTCCTTGCCCACAAATCGGAAAGCTGCTTGAGGTCGGGGGTGGTGACCTCCAGCCTCCACACCTCCTAAAACAGTCCCTCGCTCACTGTACTCGCTGTATTCCCTTCTGTGCCACCCTACAAGCCTGTGCGCAGGACCTACTATGTGCCTGGCACACTGCTAGGCACAGACAGTAGGTCCAAGATGGTTAGAAGGGGCTTCCCAGCAGCCAAGACACCTCAACTCAACCCTTATCTCCTGCGGCTTCCCAGGAGGAAGTGAGATCAGACCTCCTGGAGTGGGGTGGGTGCATTTCTGTCTGCAGGCCGGGAAGTAAACCAGCTGACCTCCCGAGGCCCCCTAGGGATTCCAGAACCTGAGGCTGCTGAAGGCACAAAGAACAAAGTGTGTGCCCAGGAGGAGAGCTCTCTGACCTGCTTCATGAAAACAGATCCGTGGCCCAACAAGCAGAGGTCTCTCTCCCCCAGCACCGTGCTGAGCCTTATCTTCTCACAGCTCAACCCTGCGAAAACCTCCAGGCTGGCTCCCTGCTCCAAGCCGGCACACCAGACCCATGGGCTCGGAGCGCCCGCTGCGATCAGCGCCCAGCTCAGCCCATCTAGAGGAAGGGAGCTGGCCAAGGTCTCTGCATTCACGCTGCCTGGGTCCAGACCCTGGCTCTGCTGCTGCGTGTGACCCTGGCAATTAGCGAACCCTTCTGTGACTCCGTCTCTTCATCTGGGAAATGAGACAATTGCAGGATTGTCACGAGAATTAAATTAGTTAAATGGACCTGGCACGTTAGAAGCGCTCAAGAAGAATTAGCCGCTATTAGTACCATTATTATTATTAAATGGTATTATTATTCCCCCCATCCCATATCACCAACCTTGCCTCCCACTATGTCCCAGCATACACCCTGCATTCCAAGAGATCTAGCCTGCTCACCCTGGAATCTGCCCTCTGCCCGAAAGCTTCCATATTTCAGTCTTCGGAAACCCAAATCAAGGGTCATCTTCAACAGCCCTTGCCCTCCCTAATCCTACAGTACGCCCTCTCTCTATACCCTTCCTGAACAACAAGAAACCCCCCCCAGAAGAAGAACCTCCCCATGGCTAATCTTCTGGCACATGAGTGAAACACCGCACCCAAATCCAGAGGTCACCTGCTGTGCATCAAAAAGAAGGTTTTCCATTTCACCAGCAGCAATGGGTCTCAACATAGATAAACCTGTCTGACACTGCCTAGCTATCTGATCCTGGGCAAGTTACTTAACCTCCCCAAGCACTGCTTTCCCCACTGGTTAAATGGGTCTAACAAGAGTGCGCACCTCTTAGGATCGTGGTGACGATCAGAAAATGTCTGCAAAGCACTTAGCACAGCGTGACACACCACAAACTCTCAAAAGTATCCGCTGGTAGTAATAACAGCGGCAGCAGCAGCAATACAGGAGGGGGTGTTCCTGTCTAGCACGGAACTCAATTTAATGAACTGATCTTCGATGAGCTATATTCCAACTTGAAAATCTCCAGAAGTAATCAATTCCTGCATAGAAGAGGTACCCATGGCCTAGCAACTGCTCACTCTGTCTCTTCCACCAGACTGTAAGTTCCTCGGGTCTTATCCATGTGTATGTCCCAGAATTTAACATGGTGAGAAGCATATGGCAGATGGTAATAAATCTTTGTTGAACTGAGCAGAATTAGTTCAATAGTTGTAAGTACATTTCATCTTTGCTACTAGATTATAAGCTCTTTAAGAGTGAGGCTCGTGTCTTGCTCCAGTAAAGATTTATTAAATGAGTGATGGAAAAATACCAAACTAAGAATCAGGTTTCTTAGACCCAGCCCAGTCACTCACCAGCTGTGCAACCTCAGAAAAGTCACTTAACAATTCTGTGCCTTATTTTTCCCACCTCAAGGATGAGAAGTTTGGACCACGTGTCTGCCAAAGTCCCTTACTCCCTGAAACTGGGTTTGGGCCTTAGCTGCAACATGGCACCTCAGCCACCATGCGTATGACAGCCACGCCAGGCCAGCTTACTAATTTGCATCCCCGATCTGCAATTTTCCAGCACCAGGCTATCAATAACTTTGGACCAGTGCTTAAAACACCCGTTTTTAGTCAAATCAGTTCCTTTGCTGGGCAAGGATGCCCCATCACCTATGCACCATAGCAAACTGGGGGCACGATTTGCCCGCCAGCCCTGCCACTCCCATGCCAGACCCCTCCCGGAGACCTGCTTCCTGCTCACACCACGTCACATACTGCTGCTCACAGGAGCTAACCTGGTGCAGAGGGAGAGTTGAACATAGCCCTTGACGGTGAGATGATCGCATAACACCTCTCCCCAAAACCTTGTTTGTTTTTGCCCTTGAATTTTTTGGCAATGCTCTGTGCAGCCTGAGGGTCCAGGGAGTTTGGCTCAAAGAAAATGCCATGTTATAACATTGGGGCTCACTACACAGCCCTGCCTGAAACTGTATCAAAACGAAAGTTGTGCAATAAACAAAGCCCAAATTCAAGGCCTTAGCAATGTGTTCAGATCCTATCAGAATCTGGCTGACTGTCGTGGCTTCCTATGGGTGCACTTCCCTAATTAACCTGAAAAGTTGATGATTTCGCCTTCCTCCCTCTGAGTGAGTTAACTGTCCAATGCATCATGCCTCTCTGATGGTCTTAAAATCTAAATGAAAGTCCAAGTGATATGAGAAAAAACATCTTTTAAAAGAGGAAAGTAAATTTGCTAATTTCCCTTTTTGAGGTTTTCTATAGGTTATTTTATTCAATTCTCACAACTAGTCCATGAAGTTGGTACTATATTAGCCCATTTCACAGATGAGGAAGTGGAGGTTTCTGAAAGTTACATAGCTTGCCCAAAGTCACAAGGCTAATCAGGGATCAGTCAGGACTTGAATGTAAGCCAGGACTCTTAGCCCTTCTGCAAGAGTGCCTCCTTTGTGGGGCTTGTTAATCTCTGGAAGAAGCCACTTTGAGTCCTTTCTCGTGGACATGCTCGGGCAGCAGCAGCAAGACTACATTTGGGATGAAGAGGGGAAGATGCCTGGACCACGCGGAGGGCTGGACTAGCCAACTCCAAGTTCCAGACTCTGCAACTCTCTACGGAACTGCCTTTCACGGAGCGTTGATGCTGCGTGGTATTTTGCTTGATTCAGAAGGCCCTTGCAGACGTGCAATGAAAAGCCACAACATTCTTATTCTTAAACACTTCTCTGTCTCAGGGGGGCTGATTTCACAGCATCTCATGGAGCCTGACACCCAGCACCCGATTTCCGCCACTCGCATTGGCAAAGGAGCTGAAAGTCACAGCTCCTCTTGGGAAGTGCTCTGAAGGGCGTGGGTACAAACGAAAATAAAACATCACTTCACAGTTCTACCCAAAGGCCTAAAAGGTAGAAATGAGACAGCGTGCTCTGAATTCTCCTAAACCGCACCCCAAAAGCGAATTGTGGATGTTTAGTGCATCCTTAGAACCAGAAGAAAACTCCAAGTTCACACTTCAGATGAAAATTCCTTGCTGCTCTTGACAGCTTCTGAGTCACCAAGCACTGTACAGGCAAGAACAACTTGCTGACCAATTTTTTTGATGTTTGTTTTATTTTCTGTCCAGTCAGGCACAGGGAATTTTCCACCTGACAATTCCTGTTTCTCACTTAAGTTCTGACACCATCTGTGAGCAGTGTGCCCAGCAGGGGAAGGACTTGAGGCCAAGGAAGCCTTCCCTTCACCCAGCCTCGGTTTTCCCATCTGCTTAATGCAGGGTTTTCACCAGATGATTTTGCTAACATCCTAAGTTTATCTACCAAGTAGAAAGCAGTCTGGGGATTGCCAGTTTCTGGATGTGGATATGCTACCAGATTCAAAATCTTTGCATAATTTTTGAGTAAAACATGAGATGGAGCTGAAATGAATAGCACAATGGGAAACTGAACTAGGACTGGACAATACCAGAGCAGGACTCAAATCTTGCGGCTGTGAAATGAGCCTCTTCCGTTCTCAGGGCGCCCCCTAGTGGCCACTCGACTAAATCCCGACGGAATGTTCAGAGTTTCTGCAAATAAAGGGAAAGACACCCACCAAAAGAGAAAGGCAGGCTCCCGTCTACTGATGCAATCCCTTTCACTCTACCCTAGTCCGTGGATCAGACAGCAAGACAAATACCTGAGGCCCCAGCGAAGCTCGGAAAGATGTCTGCCATAAGACAAGCTTTCACTCTTGCAGTTAGTAGCAGCTCCCCAGGTTTCTGGTATCTGTGTCCCCTCACAAATCCCAGACACACCCTCACCACTCAACCCCTCACAAGCTCACATCCTCAACCTGCAGCTCCAACTGCGTCTGGTTTTCATTACTCCGCTTTCCAACTTCCCAGCGCGATTCTTCAACAGCTATTAAGACAACATGAGCAAGGAGCTAGGCTTAGTTTTTGCTTATTCAACATCCAGCCTGGGGAATATCACCTCAGACGAAAAGCATGAATGAAGCGCACGTTTCTCAGCCTCCTCTTCCACAGACCTGCAAGTGTGCTCCTCAAAGGTCATCTTTACAACCATCTCCTCTTGAAATTTTTCAACCTACAAAAATGGCACCTGCCCTCTCAATGACTTGCTTGCTATGGAATTTGTTGAGAGGCGACAGCTTAAAAATACAAGGTACAATCTCTCAAATTTCCAATTAACCTATAACAGACTTTTTTAGGCTATAGGATAAAGCCGTATCAACCCAAAGAGTGAAGCCTAGAATGAGGGAGTTACCCAGGTAACCAAATATTTGAGAATTGGGGGGCTGAACTTTCTGACTGATGCCCCATTTTGTCCACAGAACTGTCCCTGCAAAGATGCAAAAGAAAAATACTGACATGAACCTACCACTTCATCCAACAGTCCATTTTGCTTTTTCCCTATGGTCATTTGTTAAGTTTATAATCAACCTGGGACCTGAAACAGCCCCCAAAAGTGTATACAAGGAGTCCCATAATTAGTTCCTGACTTTGGCCCCAAATCGATTAAAATCCATCTGATATGCTGCAAATCAAAGAACCATGTTAATATCCTGCCACACACCACACAAAATCTTTCTGCAACAGTCAGTCACTTTGAACCCAAACCTCCAGCCACAAGCAGTGTGGATTTCAAGGGCCCGTTCTGCAGAAAGGAAAATGACAACACACGGAGGTTGGGACAATGCAGAGACCCCAAGGCACTCGAGGCGCTACCTGGGGCTGTGTAAATGGTCTTGGGACCCTGGCAGGGTTTCAGCTGTCACAAAGAGTGGGGGTGGCTGGGGCAGACCCCTTAAGCAATGTAGTAGCCCTGCACCAGGGCCTGAAATGCAATTGAGTCTGCAACTCAACGTCCGTGTGGCTGTCCATGCCCTAGGCATTTCAGTCCTCCCAGAAGCCAGCAACAAACTGTCACAACCCTCAGGCATGCAGCAGCCTTTACTTTTGTCCCCTAACCTTCTCTCTTAAAAACAGGCAGGAGTGCGTCCTCCCTTGCAGTGACAGCAGCATCGCGGTAACGGGGAGTGGGAGGATGCAGGGGAGGGGGGTCTCATTCATCTACAGGACATGGGGCTTGGGGGAACAGCTCCGAGCTGAGTTTGTGGTTCTGTCTGGAGTTAAAGCAATAAGGCATTCCAGGGAATGAATGCGTGCCCGCGAGGGAGACCCCAAAGGTCCCGACGTTGCAAAGTGTTTGCAAATCATAAACACTACTTTGCTGATGGGATCAAAACCCCCAAAATATGCGCAGACAGGATGTAACAAGTGTTTCGGGAGAAAGACACGCCTGAGCCACGGGGAGCTGGGGGGAGAGTGAGGAATCTGTCTGGGGGTTCCCGGGAAGCCCCCTCTCGGACAAGAGACCCTCCTCTGCGCCCCAGACCCCGCCGCGCGCGCGCTGGGTCCCCAGCCGCGTCTAGCCCGAGCCCCCCGGGTTTCCCCCCAACTCACCACTCGGCCCGAAAACCTCTCGGTGGCCCTCTTGACTTTGCCATAGGTGCCTTTGCCCAGAGTCTCCTGCAGCTCGTAGCGGTGTTTCAAGTTGTGCTTGTGGTGATGCCGCTTCACCCCGTGCGGCTTCCTGGGCTCCGGAGCCGCCGCCGCGGGGGCTGCTGTCGCCCACGCCCCCGCCTCCGGGGGAGAGCCCGGAGCCCCCGGCCCCAAGTCCGGGCAGTCCCCGGCCGCGGGCGCAGCGGCCCCCTCCATGTCCGAACGCGGGGCGAGCCGGGCCGGAGAGGGCAGGACAGGGCACGGCGCTCGCGGTGTGTGGCTCCCCGCCGAGGGAAACCTGGGCGCGCTCAAGGTCGCCCCCGCAGCATTGGGTAGGCGGCCGGCTCCCGCCCGGGCTGCGGTTGGGTCACTGGCGGCGGCCGGGACCGCACATCTGGCGCCCCCGGCGCGCACGATCCGCGCACCGCCCACCAGCCGCGGCGAGCTGCGGCGCGTCGGGAGAGGTGGCGGCGGTGGCGGGGGAGGCGGTGGTGTTCGCAGGAGGGAGGGGAGAGGGGTGGCTCCGAGCGCAGGAGGGGGAGTGTTATGTGGGGCGCCGCGCCCCCGGACCCCTCCCCGGGAGGACGCGCAGACGGGGCGGGGGCGGAGGCGGCGAGCGCGGGCCGGCCCCGGGGGAGGGGGGCGAGGGGCGAGGGGCGGGGCGGCCGGGGCTTCCCCCACCTCCCGGGACCCAGGGCCACCCCGAGCTGGGAGGGGGACGGGTGCGTGTCGCGACTCGCCCTTTGTGCCGCGCCGCCTAGGCCGCGGCGGCGGCGGCCGGCGGGCTTTGTCCTCGCTCGGCCGGGACGGAGACAGGGGATTCCCAGCCCGGGCGACCCCTCCCCGGGCTCGCCCGCCGCAACTACCGCGGGCCCTCCGCCGCTTCCGCCGCCGCCACCTCCACAGCCTCCTCCGACTCCTGCTCCGGCCGCTCGGCCTCCCTTCCTGCTCGCGCCCTGGCGGCGGCGGCGGCTCGCCGAGCCCCGGGGCCGGGCAGGCGAGAGCGCTCGGAGCCGAGGGCCGCCGGGACCCTCTCGCGATCCGGCCGGGGGCGCCGCGGGCTCGGGCGCCCCTTCATTTTCTTTTGGGTGTCGCCGCGGCCGCCAGGCCGGAGACGGGGGAGAGGCTGGGGGAGGGAGCAGCGCGGGTGTTGGGTTACAGGCGGTGAGTCACGGCCACCCCGGCCCAGCCGCGGTGCGCACCCCCTCCGCCCCACCGGGGCTGGCCCCCCCTCCTCGCAGACCCCGCCGCGGCAGCGGAAGGGCTGCTCGCCCCGGGCAGCTGCGCGCCCCCGAAAACCCCAAGAGGGGCGCGCTGAGCCCGGCGCCGCGCCCTCCCCGAAGAAAGGCGGAGTCGGGGAGGGAGGGAGGCTAGGAGGCTGAATCTGGGGCCCGCCGCCGCACTGCCGCCCTCCGACACCATCTAGAGAGAGCAGGGCGACGGCTGACAGAGGAGGAGAGCTGGGTGCCCACCCTGCCCGCCAAGGCTGCCTTTGGAGGTGGGCAAACTAGGGGCCTCGAATGGAGCAGGGTTGGGGCCTGCTGAAGCCAGAGGTGACTTGCAGGCCTCTCGGCCCCTTGGGCCGTTAGAGTTTTCCTTTAACTGAAATGGCCAGATCCTGGACATGGTACCAGGCACTCTACCCACCCCCAAGCGAGGGTCAGGCAGGAAGGGCCTAGGTCTGCAGCCAGGCTGCCCCGTTCTTCTAAGAAGAAGCAAGGAAAAATAAAGAAGAAGGCAAAGGGAAAAGAAACCTTAGGAATTTTTTAAATAAATGGTTCAGTATACCAGACTAGGATGGGAAGAGTGAGGTATGAAGGGTGTCTGGTGCGTTCTGCAGATGGCTTGGTGGTTCTTACTTTTTCACCAGTGAGCTGGGCTCGCCCTTCCTCTGCAGCTCTCAGGTTCATCCCTTCTGCATTCCTGCTGCCTTCACTCCTGCCTGTCCTTTATCACCTTACCGAGGACTCCAGCAACAGCATGTCCTCCCCGCAAACCCCCTCCCTGCTGCCAGAGTCATGGCCTATAACACTGCAGTCATCATATCCTCTCTGTGCCACACTCCTGTGCTTGGTATTCTTCTCTGTCCAAAATTCTCTTCTACAGATGCTTGACATAAACCCCGCTGTCCCTTCTTGCCTTCCCCAGGAGCACACTGGTTATCGCTTAATACAAACACAAAGGCCATGTTTATTCAATTCCTATTCTGTCCTCCATGCTTGCAGGGCCTCTCTGCCCCCATCCTGCAACTATTCTGCTTTTGTATGAAGTCTGTAGACGTTGTGTATGTAGATTAAAAAGTCAGAGTGAGTAACATGCAGGTTGAGCCTGGCTTCCCAGTGGATAGGCTGTGTGACCTTGGTCAAATGACTCAACCTCTCAGAGCTTCAGTTTCTTCTTCTTAAAGTATAGATTAGTGGGTCTGTTTTACAGATAAACAGATCGTGTCTGTAGCGGTAATTAAAACTGTTAACCAAATATTTTCTGGGTCTTTCCCTTCCCAGGGACATGGTAAGAATCTACTACCCCATCCTCTTGAAATTAGATTTGGCCGTATGACTTGCATGGGCCAATGGAATGAGAGCAGTGATGTGCGTTGCTTTAGGTAGAAGCTTTTAAGGATCAATGGGCAAATGCCCATGTCTGGACAATTCTGCAAGTTCAGTCTTGGCAATCTTATCGTGACAACCATGAAGTACAGAGATAGAGCCTCCGTCATCCAGCCTGGGCCTCTGTAAAGATGGCAGAGCTGTCCCAGTTAACCTGCATTGGAAAAGTAGTGTGAGCAAATATTAAACACATGTTAAACCAGGGAGATATAGGGGTTATTTATTATAGCAGCGTAACGTTGCTTATTCTGGCTGATAGAGATGCTCCCAAGTGCCTGGGACTTAATCAGTATTTGTTGCATGAATAACACCTACCATGTACGGAACCTATTTTATGACAGGAAACCCTGTTTTTGGTTGAGGAAACCATATCAGAAAGGTTAAGTAATTTGCCTGGGATTACACAGTCTGTAAATAGCAGTGCCGGGATTTAAACACTACCTGTCCAGTTCCAAAGTGTATGTTGTTCTTCCACATATGCTGTGCTACCTCTCCTTAAATGGGAAGGATGGAAACAGTACAATGCCTGGCACACAGTCATGCCCAAGCACAGAGAGTTCCTCTCCAGACTGAATTCCTATAGCATTTATAATTTGAACCACACTTCAGCACAATGTTCTCATGCATTGTGCTCAAGTGTTTTCACATAGATAAAGCATTTCCTCCAACAAGATCCCAGGCTCCTTGGTTAAGAACTTGAGTTCTGGAGTCAGACTGCCTGGGTTCAAAGCCCTGTTCCACCACGCATAACTGAGCATCTTGGACAACTCTTTTCCTCCTCTGCCCCTCGGTTCTCTCATCTGCAAAATGTCAATGGTAATAACATAGGAGGTATTGGCAGGGGTAACAGTATGTCCCAGGGGGTTGGTGTGAGGATTAAGAGACATAATGTATACACTCAATAAGTCATGGCTATTAATATTATACTTATTTTTCGTCTTCTTAGGGCTCCTACTAGAATTCATGCAGTTACAAGCAGGTTGATCATACTGCCTGATTAGACTCTGATTTCTGGCTTCATTCTGGATATGGGACCAATGTTGTCACGTCAGCAGTTGGAAGCATGACATCCACACTGTCCTACAACTTATATTTACATAAGGCTCCCTACTTGTTCTTTACTACACTTTCTATTTTCAAAGCAATTTAAAAGAAAGAGTGTTTGCTCTCTTGAGAAATCTTTGTCCAGAAAACATAGTAATACCAGTTACGGTTTATCTACTGTCTGCCACGACCTTTATATGTATTACCTCTAATCATCATAAAACCGCAAGATGGGTGTTATGATCCCCACTTGGCTGTTAACACTGAGTCTCAAAGAGGTTAAGTTACCTGTGATCAGGCTTTGCTCTGACCCCCGTTCCAAGCTGCCTGACATCCCAGCTCATGTCAGTGAGTGCATATGCTTTGGTTGACACGAGTCTTCCATTTTTCTAGATGAGGTTTTGGAACGTTACCTAAGGTTGTTACATTTCTAGCTTATGTTGTCTGGTAGACGACCTACAATAAAAAGCAACCCAGGCAGACGCTTATTCTTCACAGTGGCGGATTTCTAGATGCCCGCCAAATATTCATGCTTCTTCCACAGCTGCTCCACTGGGGATATATTTCCCAGCCTCCTTTGCATCCCACTGTGGCCATATGACTGGTTATCTCTAGTGAGGTGTAAGCAAAAGTGATATGCATTACTTCTAGACCAGGGTGTTGAAAAATGGGTATACCTTCCCCACTTTGCCTAGCTGGAAGCAGAGGACTCCGAGGCCCCAGAAGATGATGGAGTCAGCAAATAAAAGAAGCCTGTGTCCCTGCATCACCTTGAAAAATAAAGTCACCCTCTGACTAGGATATTAGACTGGTGCATGAGTGAGAAGTAAACTTCTATTGTGTTAAGTCCCTGAAATTAGAGGGTTTCTTTGTTACAGCAGCTAGTACTACCCTAACTAATACATAGAGCTTATACTGTCTGTATTTACATCTAAAAAGCAAAATGGGAGATTATAACAACCCTCTGAACAGCTGGAACCCAAAATGCCACTTTTATGTTCTCTGTCCACTTGCTTATTATTTGGAGCAGGAGTTTTTCCTTTAATCTTTCCCAGGTTACAAGTATCTGTGATCAAACAAGAGTAGTATTGAATAGTCATAAAACTAGTAAGAAACAAATTTAGTCATTCAACAATATTTCTTTTTTTCTCACTACATACCAGGCATCTGGGGCTGAGAATGCACTGTAACGAGACAGGCCTAGTCTCATCTTCCTGAAGTTTCTAGTCTGTGGGTAATAAACACAATTTACAACATTCAACTGACCTCCAGCCACCAAACTTCTTGGGAGAGCCCAGGCTATTTGAATGTGGAATATATACTTAAAATAAAAACTAAAATTTCCTCAAAAATCGAAACAGAAGCTGTGTTTCTCTCTAAGCTAAGTAGCTAGAGAAACAGTAAAAACGGTGGTTAAGAGCATAGGCTCCAGAATCAGAACCAGCTGAGTTCAAATCCTGGCTCTACCACTTTCAAACTGTGTGATCTTGGGCAACTTCTTTGTTTCTCAGTTTCCCCATCTTTAAAATGGGACACTAATAATACTTAGCTCAAAGGGTTTCTGTTGAGGATTGATTGAGTTAATGCAAAAAAAAAAAAAGGCACTAAGAACAACACAAGATGACACGAGATAGCGTCCAATAAATGTTGGCTGTTATTATTTTTTGCCATCTTCCCACTGGTATTACATTATGTGTATAAAAGGATACAAGGGAAGACCTTTTCAGGGGGGCTGACAGATGACACCAGGAAACAGAATTTTCAATAAAATCCATTGATATTACAAGGATTCAACTGAAATAACCCAGACTGAGATCCTACTTTCCATTCTCCTCATCTCTTTGGTGACTGAGGGGACAAAAGGGTCCTGTTGGGAAAAGCATCACTTTGGGTATCCACCGGAGTATGGGGACAACCAACGGGACAAGTGACAGGGCTCCTGGCCCCTACGGTACCCAGAGGTGGTACTGTGGGCAGGTACCTTCGCCTCTCTGTGGAATCCTGTCATCAGGCGAGATGCCCCTCGGGGCTGACAATTTGCGATCCCTTTTGGAGATTTCAGTTTTACATTCCCGGCACATTCCTTCTTTTCCTCCCTTCTTCATGCACGTGTGAAGAGAATGGGGCAAGTGGACGATTGGCAGCAGCTCCATTTGCTTTGTTTTCTCTGTCCTAAACTTTATACTGAAAAATAAGATACCGGCTTCCTGTGGGAATACAACAGCGGGGATTCGTTGGAAGGTTCTGTTATCGAGAAAAGAAACTGAAATGTGATAAATTCCCCATCAACAGGGAAAACGCTGGCAGGACTCCAGCAGGAGCAAACAATACCATACCACCCTGGAAAGAGTGGCTGCCAGAAAGTCAAGAGAGTACACGTGTCACATGCAGGGATGCACTGGGGTCATGTGGGAAGAACTCTAACTGGCCGCAGTGGAAGAGCCTTTGGGTTTCCTTGAGGTTACATGGGGCGTTCGGGGCAGGTTGGGGAGATACAAAGAATTCTCTACGTTTCGCTCCCTGCATGGGCCAGTGCACTCAGTCACGTGAGCTAAGTGCTTACGATGGGCTCACCGTGATTCTAGGTACTCGGGATACAGAAGTGAACAAAAACAAAGCCCCTGCCTTCGTTTGGTTTATAGATAGACGAATAAATGTATTACGTGTCCGGTAACGGTAAGGGCTAGCAAGAAGAATAAAGCAAGGTAAGGAGGTAGAGCAGTAAGGAAAAGGTTTTCTGATAAGGGGACATTTGAGCAGAGGCTCCAAGGAAGAGAGAGAATATACCATCTGGGTCTCTGGGGAACGATATGGATATCAGGGGGAAGACCCTCCCAGCCATAGGGTCTAGTAAGTGCCTTGAGGCAGGAATATCCTTGGCCTGTTGATGGAACGGTGCGGCGGTCACTGCGAGTAGAGTGGAATAGGAGTTGAGGCCCGAGAGTTAACAGAGGACCCAATCCTCTAGGGCTTTGTGGAGTGGTGGGAGGACTTTGGCTTTTATTCTTTTATTTTATTCAGGCAGGAAGCCATTGACCAATCTGATGACAGCAGTGACATAATCAGATTTGGGTTTGAAAAGTCTCCCTGCAACCACTGTACTGAAAATAGGCTTGAGGAGGGAAGGAAGTGATTTGGAGAGGCACAGGGGAGGTGACTCTGACAGGGGCTAAGGAGAGGCACCCACAAGAACTACAAAGCAAGGACTATAGCTCTTTAGGCAGTCTCCTTTCTGCCATCCTTCCCCCACCTGGTCACCATATGACGTTCCTAAAACAAACGTCTATCTGACCCTGTATCTACCTCTTCTACTGATCTCCTATGGCCTTCAGGGCAAAGTCCAAATTCCTTGGCCTAACATACAGGGCAGCTTGACAGGGTAATGAGAGCATCAGCATTAGCATCAGAAAGACCCAGATCAGAACCCTGGTCCTACCTATCACCAGCTGTGTGACTTTGCCCAAGGCACTCGACCTCTCTGACCTTGGTTTCTTCTCCTTCCTCCCTGTCCTGTATATTATGACCTTCATGTCTCTGAAAGCAGAGACTTTGTCTTGTTCCCTCTGTATATTCAGCATCTAGAACAATGACTAGCACATAGTAGGTACTCAACAAGTTTGTGTGGAGTCAACGAATGAGCTAATATAGGCTAATACAGGAGAAAGCATCTGGCATAGTGGCTGGCACGCGGGGGAACAGCCACGTGTCTTTCTCTTCCTGAGCAATGCCGGCTTCTCTTTCCCTGCAAGGTCTGACCCTAACGACCCTCTCCTGATTCATAACCACACCACCTCCTTCCACCAAGCGCCCATCGTTTCTGGGGTACTTCTCTCCACCTTCATACATGCTGCACCCAATGCCTGGGACACCCCCCTTCCTGTCCTCCAGATGACAAACTCCTACTCACCTCGGACACCTAGCTTAAGATATCAGTCTGCCTCTGATCCTGTGCTAATCAGAACTGAAGGCTCTCGCTCCAGAACACTCAGTTCCTGAGTCTATTACAGCGCTTACCTCATGGTAGTACAGTTATTCGATTATGTGCCCAGCTCTGCCCAGTTGCCTGAGAGCTCCAGGGTAGTCAGGTCTAGAACAGCACCGTCCAATAGAAATATAATGTGAGCCATGTATAGCATTTAAACTTTTCTAGCAGCCACATTAAAAATGAGTTAAAAAGAAAAAGAAGAGAAATTAATTTTAATCATATATTTTATTTAACCTAGTATGTTCAAAATATTATTTCAATATGCAATCAACATGTATTCAATATAAAAACTTATTGATGAGATATTTTACATTCTTCTTTTGCATAATTTACACCTACAGTAAATCTTAATTCAGAGCTAAGTTTGCAGTGGTTAAACTGAAATGTAACCCTAGCAAAAAAATAAAGCTGTATTTAACAGAAAAATATTTTCCACTACTCCAAGGTTTCATAATTTGAATTTTAGTTAATTGCATGAAATTAAAATTTTAGTTCCCCAGTCACACAGCCGTATTTCAAGCACTCAATAGCCACATGTGGCTAATAGCCATTGTATCCAGCAGTACAGAGCTCGATCTTATTCTTCGTTCTAATAGAAGTATAGATCTGCCTGATAATGTGTGCCATATAAACATCGGATGGGTGGATGGATGGATGGATGGATGGATGAATTTGACTACCTTTACTTCCTCCCTAGTTTACCTTCTTATTTCTTACTCTGGAAATGCATACCCCCAGAAAGAAAGAATGAACTTAAGAGAAAGTAAATCTGTAGAAGTCTTCCTTGGACTCCAATTTTTCAATTTGCCCCATTGGGCAAAGTTCAAAGGCATTAAAGTTATACTCTCTGACTCACTCCCACACAACTCATCAACCCAGCAGCACCTTCTACTGTTGCTCAGATGTAACCTTGCCAGTGGGGTCTTTCCTGATCATCCTGTTTAAAATCGCAGCCCACCCTCTTCTCCCCCACCCCACCACTGGTGCTACTTACCCCCTTTATTCTTCACCATTGCATTGACCAGTGTATAATATTACACAATCTACTTATTTGTTGTGTCTGTCTGGACAAAGCAGAGATTTTTATCTATATTACTTGCTCATGAATCCCCAGTACCTGGCATATAATAGGTGCTCAATAATTATTTGTGGAATGAATGAATGGATGGATGAATAATTTGAGTTCCACCTCTTTCATCTGCTAGCTCCATGACCCCGGTAAGTAATTAAAGATTAAACCTCAGTTCCCTCATCTGTAAAATGGGTATTATAGTAATAATTACCTTTTAGAGTTGTGCGATGTGATCCTGCGGGGTTAATGCTTACCTTATATGACTAAATAAGATGATGCCTATGAAGTGTTTAAGTATAATACCTACATAGGAATGTGGTAAGCACTGACAAACTGGGAGCTGCTATCTTACGGTTTAATTAATAATATTATTAAATTTATTCTATCAGCTATAACAACCATGTAAAGCAATTACAGTTTCCCAAGTAATTCTGTCCCAAACAAACAAACAAAAAAAGTTAGGTCAGGGAAAAATAGTCCTGGGCTCTAGATACCCTACATAATTGCCTATATTTACCTGTCCTGTTTTTGTTTGTATTTCTAGCCCTGGGATATGGGTCCTTCAGCTCTGCCCTGCCAAGACCCAGGGCAGCTCAGTGTCAGGCCCTACGTCCATTATGTTTACTGTCACCAGGGACTTAAGCTCTAAAAGCAGGCTTGAGAGGGAGGGCATTCCAGGCATGTCACCAGCCTGCCTGTGATGGTAGAAGTTCTTTGGTCCACCTGCTCTAGAGCAGTTCCCCAGGCCTTAGACAGCCCGGGGCCTGACAGCTGGGTCCAACCGGAGCCAGGCTGCCCAGGCAGCCAGCTGGTGAGGGATGCGTTAGCTGCCTTCCCAGCAGATGAGGCAGGTGCCCCACATTCCTCTCAAGGGTCCGCTGTTCCAGCTCCTTCTGCAGCCTCATCCTTTGAAACCCTTAATTTAACAGGCACATTTCCAGTCTCCCCTTCCCTTCATGCTCTCTGCATCCACTGGTTTCATTTATTCATGCAGCAAATGTTCCTTGAGCATCTGTAAGATGCACTCCTTGTGCCCGGACTGGGGATCAAGAGTAATCAATGGAGTCCTCTGCCCTCGGGAAGTTTCTAAGACCTCCCATCAGTATTTGCTTGACAGTTTACAAAATGCCTTCACACAACTGGCTTCTTTTCATTCTCATAATGATATTTTACTTGGGATTAGAGATTTTTACTTTCCCCACATACACTTGATGTGCTAAGAGATTGAGTGCCTATCTAAGTTCTGGCAGCTCAAAAATGGGGAGCCAGGACTCAAACTCAGGTATTTTGGCTCCACCACAGCTAGTATCCAAGCAACATCACATCTCGCAAACAGCAGTTCTATAAAAACCACAAAAAGTCAGCCCACTAAAAGATAAAGGCCATTTGAGTGGCTCCAAAGAGAACTGCATGTTTTGTTTGGAGAGGAGAGAGACTGACTCCCTCCCCCAACAAGACAGAAGAGGGGACATCTGGGAAACAGTCAGGAATTCGGATGAATTGGGAGTCTCCCCAGATCTGTCTTCCCATAGCCCCTCCAATGCAAGCACCCCACTAGGGATTCCTGAAACCTCAGAACTCAGAGCCCTGACTGCCCAAATTAACAGGATGTGGACCAAGGCAGAAAACTCATGCCCAGGTGTGAACCACACTCTTTTTTCCCCAGAAGTGCCATTTCTTGTGTTCCTCCCTTGAAACCTGAAGTTCTCTGGGAGAAATTCCAGGTGGCTTTATGAGAAGAAACATTTTCCCACAGCACCACCAAGTGGCTGAGCCTCTGCCCACGAAAATCTCTATGAAACAGGCAGAAGAACTCTAGTTCACTTCAGGGCAAGCCCAGACACAAAATACCTAATGACCAGGACAGAGGAAAAAAAAAAAAAACCTTGGCAAAAATGGAAGTGGAGTGGAGAAATTCAGGGGTGATCCAGGAGGCATGGATGTCCTCAGGAACAGGAGAAGGCAGGCAGTCAAAGCTCTTTATCAAGAAGCAATTTGAGGGACTTCCCTTGTGGTCCAATGGTTAGGACTCAGCGCTTCCACTGCAGAGGACGCAGGTTCGATCCCCGGTGGGGGAACTAAGATCCCGTATGCTGTGCAGTGCGGCCAAAAAATTTTAAAAAATTAAGAAGCAATTTGGCAGAAATTCACAGACTACTAGGGCTGCAAGTGGCCAACCCTTCCCTCTTTATAGATGGGGAAATGGAAGCCCAGGGAAGTTCATGCTCTTACAGGTGGGTTATAAGAGCGATGATGTCCCCTGTGCAAAGCCCATCCCCTGTATGATCTCATTTAAGCCTAAGAGAGAGGCATGTGTGCTCCCCAGTTTTATGAATAAAGATAGAGCAGGGACCTGCACCACCTGTTTTGTGTCTTACACAACCTAAGGCTGATTTTCACATTATTAAGTGGTTGGAAAAATAAAATAAGAACAGTGCTTTATGATATCTGCAAATTATATGAAATTCAGATTTCAATGCCATAAATAAAGATTTCTTGGAAAACAGCCATGCCCATTTATTTATGTATGTCTATGGCTGCTTTTGAGCTATAAGAGTGGAATTGAGTAGTTTCAACAGAGGCTATATGATCATCAAAGCCTAAAATATATACTACCAGGCAGAAAAATTGACCAGCTCCTAGGACAGACTCAAAGAACTTGAATAACTCAGGGAGAAGTGATGTGATGGAAAAAGAATAGAAGATGGAGTCAAAGGACCAGGTCTGCCACTAACTGTGTGACCTGTAAAATGGGAGACAACAATACTCCATCGTAGGGACATTGTCAAAATGAAAAATAAACGTGGGGGGCATGTTTGTGAAAGTCACTTGTGAAATACTTTCTACATAGTTCGTTGCAGGGTCTTGATGTCCTTTTTATAAGGAAATGGAATGCACGGAGCTTTCAGCCTCCAGATTAGAATACAGTGAGCCAGAAAAAAAGAGCAGGACAAAGAACCCCTCCCTGGCTTCAGCTTGGCTTCCTGCTCTTTCAAAAAGAACAGCCACCTCCGGACTTCCCTGGTAGCACAGTGGTTAAGAATCCCCCTGCCGATGCAGGGGACACAGGTTTGATCCCTGGTCCGGGAAGATCCCACACACCACGGAGCAACTAAGCCCGTGCGCCACAACTATTGAGCCTGCGTGCCACAACTACTGAAGCCCGCGTGCCTAGAGCCCATGCTCCGCAACAAGAGAAGCCACTGCAATGAGAAGCCCGCGCACCACAATGAAGAGTAGCCCCCGCTCGCCGCAACTAGAGAAAGCCCGCGTGCAGCAACGAAGACCCGACACAGCCAAAAATAAATAAATTTATTTAAAAAAAAAAAGAACAGCCCCCTTGATGTTCTCTGAAAAGAGCAGCTGACTGGCTTCTCCACACCTTCGTTATGCTGGAAGGGCATTTAGGGAAGTTAATGCGTCCTTGGGGTATTTTCACCCAGCAGTCAGTCCCCTTCCAGACTCTCACTCTGCTTCTCACCCCTGGCCTTCTTCCGTTACCAGCGGGCTTTCTCTTCAGCGGCAGGACCAGCCACTCCTATCAGACGTGGCGGGTGATGAGTGGCCTCTGGCCGGAGGGACTAGATCCCCACACTGACAAAGAGTGGACCATGGGTAGCCCCCCAGGAAGTTCATGAAGAGAGGAAAGGGTATCCTGTGAAGCAGGAGCTGGGGAGCAGCCGGCTTCATCACACCCACCCACAGAAAGATGCAGTGATTATCCAGAGAGTCTCGGTCCCCAGTACCTAAAGTGTCCCAGCAGCTCTCACCAAATTGCTTGGGTCCTGGGTCTACCTGCTGGTCAGAGCTCCATTTGACTGTGTGGCTCCATAGCAGCCAGCTGCATCTACCTAAAACAAGCCCAGCCAATGTCAAAGGGAATATAGAGCAGAGGAAGTCCAATGTAGGAGAGGCCATGTACATGGAGAATGAAAGTTCTGGATCTGAGTCAAAACCCAGCTCCCTCCATTGCTAGCTGTGTGACCTTGGGCAAATTGCTTAATTTCTCTGGGCCTCAGTTTCTGCATCTACAAAATGGGAACAATACCTAACAAATAATTTGGGGAGGATTATATTGAAGTGTGCCTTGCATCTGGCACATAATAAGGGCTCTATTAAAGGGAGATATTGTTATTTTTTACTGTTGGGACAGCAATTTCTCCTCATGCATCTTGGTAGCCCTCTGCCCCTCAGATCAGAACTGTGAAGACCCACCTGCTAAATGTGAATGAAGGAACTAACAAGCGAAAGAGCAGCATGCTTCGTTTGGTCTTCCTGATGACGTCCAGGAGAGTTGTGTTATCGCATTATTGTGTCCAAGTTTTACATGAGCAATGTGAGACCCAAGAGCCCACATCATCCATAGAAATGTGGAATTCAAGCCAAGGGTTTAGATTTTGGCTTCTGTTTGGGCTTCTGTTTCCTCATCAATTAAACAGGTATAATCATCAAACTTATCTTACTGGGCTGCTCAGGGCATCCAGTGAGAGGAAGGAATATGAGAACATCACTTTTGTGACTAGTAAATGTAATGGTTCACTCTCCAAGCAATGTACTTAACAAGGCACAGATTGCCTGGTTGACTTTAGCCAAAGGGATGAAACTCTAATTACAGAATTTCAAGCATAGCCAGATGAGCTTAAGAAGTGTCAGTGCAGGTGAAGGAGAACTTCCCTTTTGCAAATAAGTCCCATATGGCAATGTTGGCCAGGGGTGATCTTGTCCTCTAAGGATGTTTTCCTGGATTTGTAAAGTCCAACCTTGATTATGGCTCTGGCCTCTTGAGTAAACAACAGAGTTGCAGAGACAGTGGACCCCACAAGCTCCATCCTCATTACTTTAGAAGTATCTGGCATAGTCCCTGTTTACAAGCACCTGGTCAGAGCTACAGGGGTTTAAGGCTATAGTGAGCTGGGCTTTGTTCATTGCACTGGCTCTATAAGTAGAAACCCATCAGAGGACGCCTTTCAGATTACACACACACACACACACACACACGCACACACACAAGATTACTTAACATTGAAAGATCTTGCAATATAAAATTATCTAAACTGTCTAGACTAAACCTTCACCTTAATGCAAACACATATATTCCTTTGGGATAAAAGGCCTTATCGGTGCCTTAATGTCCAGTAAGGTACCTGTAGGAATCAGTCACCTGTAAGAATGGACGTTCTCCCTCTCACCTCAGCAATTGTCTCAGCCATCACTGTGGGTTGGATCCAGTACAAGAGTTCTCATGAGAGCATGATTCAGAGCCTCTGACGAAAGTCTCCCAAGGGTTCCTTAGGGCAGTGGGGAAGGGGCATGCAGAGGGGCACCACACAGCCCCCATCGTGTCAACAAATGCCGTCCAGCTTTGAAAGCTCATGGTTCCCGGGCGCCTTTTCTGTGATTGGTTTCACTGGAGTGCTGCTGCTCACACTTTTGCTCTGATTGGCTCTATGCAAATAAGCAAACCCTAATATGTTGATCCTAGGTATGTTGATTAGTGTCCGTGCTGGCTGTGCTTCCCCCACCCATCTCTCTGTCATTTATGGAGGTATAAATTAATCTACCTTAATCTGCTAATGTTGAAAAGATGAGGAAGGAAGGCAGCTCTCATGAGCTGATCTGGATTCCAGAACCAGGACTTCAAGATAAAAGCCACGCATTCATATACTCTGTACACCCCATAGTAGGTGTTCAATAAATGTTCTCTTTCCTGGCTTGATTTGCTACCCCCATCATCTCCCCCAACCATGTGGCTGCTTCCCCTCCTTTGTACTTCCATATCATCATTGAAATGTCCATTTTTTGAAACTATCTGTTTATCTGTTTATCCTCCCCCCTGGACTGGGCAGGGTCTGGGTCTCTTTTTCACTGTGTGCCACTAGTGCTATTACTATGTTTGAAACAATTCGTGCTAAGTAAATATTGAAATAAGCTGAGCTAAAGCCCAAGTGTGTAACTATAAAGAAATGAGACTGATTTTTTTTAATTCATTAAAACACATAAATCCAAAATGAATGGTGTCCATTTCAGGGTAGTCACCATAAAGGGGGGGTACACTTGCTGGACCTTTTTTGGGAAGAAGCTTTTAGTATGTGGCACATTCTTTTGAACAGCCTTAGTGAAAATGCACCTTCCTCCTGTAATGAGAGGATTTATATAAGAACGATTTTAACAACAAGGAACAAAACAATGAAGTAAAAGTGACAAACAATGAAGACATGTTATTATCTTGCATGACAAGAAGACTGGAGGTACATTGTTCCAGAGTTGGCTCAGCAGTTCAACAAAGACATCAAGGACACAGGCTCTTTCAATTCTTCTTCTCTTCCATTCTTAGTTTATTGGTGGTTGTTTTTTTTTAAATTTCCTTGGGTTATTACCTCATGGTCACAGATGGCTGCCATAGTTCCAGACATCACATTCTCATACTATGGCTTTCAAAGTAAGAAGCGTTGGGGTGGTGTGAGCCCCTTCATATGCCTGTCTCTCCTTTTATGAGAGATGCAAATACTTCCCAGCCCACCCCCTCCACCAGAACTTTGTCATATAGTTACATTTAGCTTCAAAGCAGGCTGGGAAAGCAAATGCCAGGCGTATTCAGGTTCCGTGGAGGGAGGCAGGGAAAGACAAAAGGGGGGTAGGGGGGCAAGCAAGAAAGGTTCTCAGAATTTTTATTTCCAGTAGATTCAAAATTCAGTTATAGCCCAAGAAATCCAGTAGTTAACATCAAGGTGGAATCGTAAATAATAACCTGTTGAACCCTAAATATATGCCAGCTTTATAGGAAGGAGCAGGAAAACCACGTCATCCTCAAAGCCAAGCTGAGATCTCTAGTCCACCTTTAGCAGTTACAACACTGATCCTCTCACCTCCACCTGATTCCTGTGTTCATTTCTCAGTTGGTTCACAACTAAAAGGGAGGAGAATGCAGTAGGGTCTCACCAAACCCCCAACATCTAGAATGCTCTGACCTCTCGCAAGCCCCCATCTGGCTAACACCTACTAATTATTAAAAATAATTGATAATAATAATAGCTAACACACAATGCTTATTATAGGCTAGTCACTGTTATAAGTGTTTTTCAAATATTAGTTCATTTAAAACTCATGCAAACGCCATGAAGTAAGCACTGCTTTTAACATCTGCATGTTAAAGGTGAGGAAACTGAGGTATAGAGAGGTCAAGGGACTTGCCCAAGGTCACATCCAGCATCAGAACTGGATTTCAACTTGGGCAAGATGGCTGGAAACTATACTCTTAACCACTCTACTTCACTGCCTCTGGCTTCCCCACACCCCACTCCCAGGCTGGATGAGGGGGACCTGTGTCTTATTGGTGTCTGCAATACTCCATCCAAACTGCTCAGGCCACGTTGACCACGCTGTATCAGAATCATCTGTTTATGAATCTGTCTTCCCTCTTGGCTCTGAGATGCTTGAGGGCAAGGACTGCATCTTATTCTTACTTTTATCTTCTCTGCCTAATAAGATTTTTTTTTTTTTTTTTTGCGGTACGTGGGCCTCTCACTGTTGTGGCCTCTCCCGTTGTGGAGCACAGGCTCCGGACGCGCAGGCTCAGCGGCCATGGCTCACGGGCCCAGCCACTCCGCGGCATGTGGGATCTTCCCGGACCGGGGCACGAACCCGTGTCCCCTGCATCGGCAGGCGGACTCTCAACCACTGCACTACCAGGGAAGCCCAAGATGTTTTTATTTATTTATTCAGCATTTCCTGAGCATGACTAATGGCAAGCACTGTGCTATTTCATTATTTCTCCCATTCACCTGATGTCCCAGATGATAGCAAACTTGTAAAGTTAGAATGATAGATTGTTTACAAAAAACGGCCTGCTATCATTCCCCTCCTTGAATCAATTTCCCCACTCCTTGGATCTGGGCTGGCTTTATTATTCACTCTGACCAATAAAATGCAGTGGAAGTGACGTCCAGCCAATTCCAAGCCTGGACCTCAAGGGACCTTGTCCATTTCTATTATCTCTCTCTTGGCCTTGGACAATTGCCACAGGAGCAAGCCTGGACGGGGCCAGTCTGTTGGAGGATGGGAGGCCACATGGAGCAGAGATGAGCCAGCCCAGCTGTGGCCACCCTAGACCAGCCAGCCCCCAAGTCATCTCACAGCTGACCACAGATGCATGAACCCAACAGCTGTAAGTCATACCTGGCCCAGATAAGAGAAACGGCCAGTCACACCCAGTCTCATGAGCTGAATAAATGGCTATTGTTTTAAACCACTAAGTTTTAGAGTCATTTGTCACATAGCAAAAGCTAACTAATACAATTGGCAACCGTGGTGTGCACAGAAGAGTAGTGAAATTTGCAGTAACCACACACAGACCCTCTTAAGGACAAAGTGAGGCAATAAACAGCCCATCTGCTGCCCTTGTCAGTTAGGTCAAAGACCCCCAGTTCTGCCTCTTCCTTTTTTCCTCTCACTCCAAAGATGAGTCACATGGTCTACAAGATGAGAAAGGACCACAATGGTTCCAAAGGCTCTGTGAAAATAAGCCAGACAGGCAAACAGGACTTTCATTCCAGTCTCCAAGGGTTTTAACCTACTAGCTCTCAAACCCTGAGATAAATCTTGCTCTACCAAGAAATGACTATTGTGTACCCCAAAATTAGAACATTTCAAAGGAAAGTTCAACGAATAAAACAAAGTGCCAGGAAAGCCTCTTATTCCTGAGGGAATGAAGCCAGTCTCTTTGGAAGTGACTTGAATCTTGGAGAGGACACTTGCCTGTTTTTCTGGTTAGTGATTAAGGGCTCAGCATTTCTATAAAGGGATGAAACCTTGCTGTTCTCTCACCAAGTCTTGGCTCTTCTGCCTCAAAGCTTTCGATTTTCACCTATCAGGTTCTATCTCAATAAACTGAGATAGCTCTGATCCCTCTGGAAGAGAGGAACTGTCTTTTTTATTAGCTTCTTCATTGCTCTGCTGCCTTTGTATAACCCACATCAAGAGCCTCAAGATGCATTTCTAGGAGTATAAGTGAGAGAACAGAGACAAATCTTTTCCTAGGAATAGGCTTTGTCATTTTTTCATTGAAAAAAAAATTCTAGTAAGCAGGCACTGTGTTAGGCTCTGGAAATAAATGGGGAAAACACCCAGGACCTGTCCTCCAGAAGAAGAAGGAAATGGAGAAGGAAGACCAAGAGGAGGAGATGATCTTACAACTACCAATGGTTTTTTTCATTAGAGCCTGGAACTGCCCTGGGCTGGGAAGGACAAGAGTGTTAAGAAACAAGATCCACTTTCAGAAAGATAACAGTAATTGTTGTTAACAATAACGTTGTTATTGTAACTTCCTTGGTTTGGTTTGGTTTGCTTACTTTTTTGTGGCAAAATATGCATAGCATGACATTTACCATTTTAATCATTTCTAAGTGTACAGTTCAGTGGCATTGAGCACATTCGCACTGCTGTGTAACCATCATTCCGCCATCCATCTCCAGAATTTTTTCATCTTCCCAAACTGAAACTCTGTACCCATGAAACACTAACTCCCCTTCCACCCTCCCCCCAGCCACCACCATTCGACATTTTGTTTGTGATTTTGACTACTCTAGGCTTCTGGTAAAAGTGGAATCAAACAATATTTGTCCTTTTGTGACTGGCTCATTCCACTTAGCATAATGTCTTCAAGGTTCACCTGTATTATAGCTTTTGTCAGAATTTCATTCTCTTTTTGAGGCTGAACAATGTTCCATCTTATGTCTATACCACATTTTGTTTATCCCTTCATTCATCAATGGACACTTTGTTGCTTCCATGTTTTGGCTACTTTGAATAATGTTACTATGAGCATGAGTGTACAAATACTTCTTCGTGATCCTGCTTTCATTTCTTTTGGGTGTGTACCCAGAAATGGAATTGCTGGGCTTCCCTGGTGGTGCAGTGGTTAAGAATCCACTTGCCAATGCAGGGGACACGAGTTTGAGCCCTGGTCCGGGAAGATCCCACATGCTGCAGAGCAACTAAGCCTGTGCGCCACAATTACTGAGCCTGCGCTCTAGAGCCCACGAGCCACAACTACTGAGCCCACGTGCCACAAGTACTGAGCCCACGAGCTACAACGACTGAAGCCTGTGCACCTAAAGCCCATGCTCCACAACAAGAGAAGGCACCGCAATGAGAAGCCCGCGCAGCGCAATGAAGAGTAGCCTCCGCTCTAGCCCCCGCTCACCGCAACTAGAGAAAGCCCGCGCACAGCAACGAAGACCCAATGCAGCCAAAAATAAATTTAAAAAAAAAAAAGAAAGAAATGGAATTGCTGGATCAAACGGTAATTCTACATTTAATTTTTTGAGGGACCACCATGTTGTTTTCCACAGTGGCTGCACCATTTCACATTCCTACTCTCAGGGCACAAGTTTCTATTTTCCCCACATCCTCATCAACAGTTATCATTTTCCATTTTTTAAATAATAGCCATCCTAGGGAATTCCCTGGCAGTCCAGTGGTTAGGACTCTACGCTTCCACTCCAGGGGGCACGGGTTCCATCCCTGGTTGGGGAACTAGGATCCCGCAAGAAACGCGGTGTGGCCACACACAAAAAATATAGTGATGATAATAATAATAATAGCCATCCTAATGGGTGTGAGGTGATTTCTCATTGTGGTTTTAATTTGCATTTTCCTAATGATAATGATGCTGAGCATCTTCTCATGTGCTGATTGCTCATCCATACGTCTTCTTTGGAGAGATGTCTATTCAGGTCCTTTGGTTTTCTTTTACATGACCATATGCTGCCTTTGTGTTTTGTGCCAGGCACTCAAGCAAGCTCCACAGATGCATTATTGTATTGCATTTAACCTCACTACAAGCAAATGAAGGGTTATTGTTCCCATTTTACAGGTGAGGAAACTGAGGCTCCTTTCATGACTTGCTACCTAAGAAGGGCAGAGAGGGCCTTGAGGCAGGCCTGGCTGAGACCACTGAGCCTCACTTCATGTCAGGCAGGGGAGACCCGTGGGAAGGCAGCCAGGTGGGGTCAGGAGACAGGGACTCAGTGCACCCTGGTCCAGAAGAGCTGGTCTTGGCGTTTCACGTGCTCCTTCCTGCCTTTTGCAGAGAAACTCTTAGCACCTCGGTGAGAATAGCTCCTACCCCCAGAGGATTTTCATTTTCAAAGGCTTGAACTAGAATAGAAGTGCCCAGAAAGACCCTCTAGAGGCCCTGACTGGGAAATCTGAATCTAACCTGGGGTGAGACACTGGAGACAGGGCAAGCCAACCTCAGCCCCACCCCCATTCCCATGACCTGGTGACTGGCTCTTTTCTTTCTTTGCATGAGGAAGCGTTACCCAACTATTCACTAGGTCTTAATACAACTTAATACAATGGGCTGTTGGCATAGCTACAAACTAACTGACACCTACTATATTCCAGGCACTGTTCTAAACATTTTACATGTATTCACTCATCTCATCCTCCCACTGGTCCCATTGAGAGATGCAGAAATTGGGCCTCAGAGCAGTGAGATAAGCAGCTCAAACTCCCACTGCTTTCTTTTCCCCCACTGCTCTCAAGTGGTCCAGTCAGCACTCCAACACAATTGGTCTGGTTTCAAAGCCTGAACTTAGCTGCTACGTCATACCACCTACAATTTTCTCCTAGAAGAATTTAGAGACAAATAGACATGATAGTTAGATAGGAAAACAGATAGAGAGAGATAGACAGACAGACAGGTGGGGGAGGGGAAGGGGAGGAAGAAGGACTTTTTCCCCCATTCCTGACTTTTACTTAGCTGTGAAGTAGATCCACCATCAAAGTCAGCCTCTTGCCAGCTCCTCACTCACTCCTCCACAGGGGAGGAAGTTTCTGTTGCCTATTGTTTGCACCACCCACTCAACCTCTATCCATTCTGTTCTTTCTCTGACCCAGGGAGGCTGACTCCCCTTGAGTTCTGGCTTTCAGTTGGGTGAAGCCATTGGGAGGCACCAGCAAGGGTCGGAGGATGACAAGTGCCCTACTGCTAGCAACTTCTGCATCCTTCTGTGGTCAGGGATCCTGCCCTATAACCCCCTCCATGGATACAGCTCCTCTAAATGGAATCCCTCTGCCTTCCTGGCATCCATAGGGGAGGTAAGTCCTTCCAGCTATTGCTAGCCTTAGAGAGCCACACCACTGAGTATCTGTTCCTTAACTCTGCCCACACCTCTGTAATTCTCCCTTCTCTTCTCTTCATAGACTTTCCGTCCCAGCTCTTCAGACTCTCCCAAGAAGTTCAGACATCAGATGGGGAAGAGGGCTATTTTTGGTGGACCCTACACACACGCGCACACATACACGTATATACACATGCACACAACCACATGTATACGCATACACACATAGATACATATGTACACACAGGTTTGAATACATGCACATGCATGTATACATATACACCCATGCATACACATATATTTACAGATGCACACACACACACACACACACACACACTCACAGCCCAAATACTGGGAGGACACAAGCCAAAATGTTCACGGTGCTTGTCTATGGGCAATAGGATTATAGATGATTGCTTTTGTTTTTTCTTTATGCATTTCTAGATTTTCTATGATATTCATGACAAATTTCTTTTTAATGTTCTTTCTTTTTTCAAAGAAATGCTGATCCATTGGTGAGAAGGCAGAGCCAATGATGTGGGGGGCAGGGTGTGGATATATTTAGGGGTCAGGGCTTCTTCTGGTTTCCCCTGAAATAACACTAGGAAGAGAGGGACCTCCCCTGCCTTTGCAAAGACTCCTCCTCAAGACTTCCCATGGCCATGATGGAGATCTGAGCCCACCCCTGCTTCCCCACCAAGGGTACCTTGAGGCCTTGAGCAGAGGAAAGGCCATTATGAGCCCTTCCTTGCCCCCCAAAGTGGCCAGAAGTGTCCGCTAGCCCTCTTCCTGGGCCCTTGTACCCCTGTAGCCCCTGTGCTCAGCTGTGGAGCCCACCCTGAAATCCCCTGCTCCCCACCTGTGAGAGAAGTCAAAGGTGGACCCAATTCTGAGGATAGCCCGGGCTTCCCAGGTAGTCCTCAGAACTGGGGAGTCAGGTCAATGTCACTGGGCAAGAAGGGCAAATGGCCCTCACCCAGGCAGGGACTGGGCCCAAAAGCCCACCAGCCCTCACCAGAGTTGTGCAGCGAGAAAAAGGAGTTTCCCACGCCTCAGTCCTCACTTCCATATTCTCCCTGTCACCCTACCATCCCCCTCACTGCACCCAGTTCAATTCTCTCTCGGGACCAGCTCTGAGATCAGAGACACTCCCTGACAACAATAGCAGGTCAGATGGAAAAGTGTTGCCTCCCAGAGGTATTTACATTTTAAATAGAGGAATCTTAGAAAGGCAGCTCCAAAGAGGGCCTTTCAATGGAGCACTTCCAGGCAGTGGTTGGGGCAGTCCGTTGAGAAGCAGAAGGTGTCACAATGCCCTTGCACCAGACCATAATCAACTTTCTACTGCATTTCAAAGTAGGGTCAACCAGGGCCGGCCAGGTCACTGCCCATGGCTGCTTCTGAGAAGCTAATCTAACAAGGATCTAGCAACACCAGAGGTAGGAACCAGCTATTGAGATGGGAAATTGGGTCCAAGCAAATGAGTCCGCACTCCACCCAACTCCCCAGCTCTGCAGAACCTTCCAGGAAGCTGCAGTCAACAGTTTCTGTGGGTGGAGAACAGCCCCAGGCCTAGAAGTTTAAAATCCTGTGTTCTGCACCCAGCTGTCTCCTAATTTGCTGTGTGATGTTATTAGGCAAGATAAACCTCTCTGAGCCTTGTGTCATGACGGGCAATAGGAAGAGAGTGGATTTGATGGCCCTAAGGCCCCCTCCAGCTCCAGTGTGCTATGATCTCCCTCTCCTTTCCCTCCCTCCCCCTCCCAGTCCCCCTGTCCCTCACATACCCCTGCCCAAAAGAATGCATATCAAAATGAAAGCAGAGGGACTTCCCTGGTGGCGCAGTGGTTAAGAATCTGCCTGCCAATGCAGGGGACATGGGTTCAAGCCTTGGTCCAGGAAGATCCCACATGCACCACAACTACTGAGCCTGCGCTCTAGGGCCCACAAGCCGCAATTACTGAGCCCACGGGCTGCAACTACTGAAGCCTGTGCACCTAGAGCCCATGCTCCACAACAAGAGAAGCCACCGCAATGAGAAGCCTGCACACCGCAATGAAGAGTAGCCCCCGCTCGCCGCAACTAGAGAAAGCCCCCACACAGCTTCCCAATGCAGCCAAAAACAAATAAATAAAAATAATTTTTTAAAAAAAAGACGAAGGCAGAGAGGGGGTTGGGGGGAGGGATAAAACAGGAGATTGGGATTAACATATACACACTACTATATATAAAATAGATAACCAACAAGGACCTACTGTATAGCACAGGGAACTATACTCAATACTTTGTAATAACCTATAAGGGAAAAGAATCTGAAAAAAAGAATATATATATAACTGAATCACTGCACTGTACACCTGAAACTAACATGATATTGTAAATCAAGTAGACTTCAATTAAAAAAAAAAAAAAAAAGACAAAGGCAGAGAGTTTGGCTCACCTCAGCCCAGAGACTTCTGGAAACTGCAATAAGCCTGCAACTCACATTGGGTCAGCTGCAGCCAGCTGTCCTAGGGACTGAAAGAGCTTCTCTTCCCAGGTCACGCAAAGGTCCAGGCCTAGCTAAAGGGCCTGCCCCATGCTCAGCTTGAGCTGCTCAGCCCACATCCAGGATTAACCAACGCTCCTCACTGGCCCTCTGGTTTCAAAACAAAACTTTTGAAAGAAAATTGCATTCAGTGGAAAATCCCCCAGTAACAAGGCTCCTGGGAGCATTAGCGGAACACCATCTGTCAAGCATTGGTTTGCACAACCTGTGACCAAAAACAGCCTTTTAATGTCAATACCAATCATGATCATCTCACCTTGTGTATTTGGACAGCACTACTGACCTTTCAAAGCCCTTCATCTGGGCTCAATTTGGCCTCATGCAACTTTCTGAAGCAGGCAGAGCAAGAGACTTGCAAATAACTCAGTCCTGTGCTAGAGACGGAGAAATTGAAGCCCGACAAAATAACAGAGCTGGGAAGAGAGACGCTCAGAGCTGGAAGAAGTCCCCTAAGCAAAACTCAATGAGTTTCCCCACATCAGTGCACCCCAAATGTCATCTTCTGATGGCTGCCCAGCTGGCAACATCACAACCATCTGAGCCCCACCGCAAAGACGCTAGAGGTCTTGGATGCAACCTCCAAAACAAGCATTTTTTAATTTCCCGTGCGATGCACAGATTCGTGGACCACTGCCTGCTCCGCAGTGTTCACAGAATCTGGGGATCCTGGAAATTCCAGGCTGGAGAGATCATCAGAGCTCACTAAGCACAATCACCTGCTCAGTGCGTACCACCCCCTGCACCTCAACAAGTTCTTGGGACACAGGTTCTGCCGCAGTGAGAGACGCTGCAGATAGCTCAGGATTAAATGGAGGAGCAGGGTCTCTTTCTTTCTCGTATCACAGTAAACAGTAGAGGTCGATAGAGCTGCCCCCTGGGGCCAGGGACACAGGATTCTTCTCTGCTTTGGGCTCTTTAGGGTGTGTTGCCCTTTGAACTCCTCAGGAAACAGACTCAGAAATGGAAGTTAACCTGCAGGATGAACACCTGTGGAAAAGGGTACAGGCTGGATTGAGCAGAGGGAGGAGTGGGGCTGTGAAACAGTCATGACCAAGGCCTCAGCCACCCCTTTGGGGTGCCCTGTAGCTGCAATGGCTTTTCAGGGTTGTCCAAGTTGAGGTAATGGGGCTGGGCCTTTATACATACACACAGAGACTGGTCATTGGTTACTGTCTTCCCCCAGGGAAGGTATGTGACCTTGGAGCAGAAGACTCTCTTCAGCTGAGGGCATGTCTCAGCAAGGGCTGAAAGCGGGGGACGGCGGGGGGGGGGGGGCGCTGGCAGCTGTGGGTATAAATCCTTCGGCCCTAAAAGGTAATCACAGCACAGCATCCACTGTGAGGTGGTTATGGGCTGAATTGCGTCCCCTCCAAATTTTATACATGGAAGTCCTCACCCCCACTCACCTCAGAATGTGACTTTATTTGGAAAAATAGGGTCATCGCAGATGTAATTTGTTAAGTTTAGATGAGCTTATCCCAGGGTAGGGTGGGCCCCTAATCCAATACGACTGGTGTCCTTATAAAAAGGGGAAATTTGGACAGAGAAATGCACACAGGGAGATAGCCACAAAGGCAAAGATTGGGGTGATGCTTCTCCAAGACAAGGAATGCCAAAGATTGCCAGCAAACCATCAGAAGCCAGTCTAGAGACATGAAATAGATCCTCTCTCACACCCCTCAGGAGAAACTAACTCTGCTGACACCTTGATTTTGGATTTCTAGCCTCCAGAAAGGCAAGACAATACATTTCTGTTTCTTAAGCCACTAAGTTTGGGGTACTTTGTTACAGCAGCTCCAGAAAACTAATACAGAGATGTTGCCTTCATCTACATGGTCCAAAATGGTTTACCACCATGTCCGCATTCTGGCCAGTGGAAAGGAGAAAGAGGGAGGGGAAGGCGGGCAGACCTCCTCCCTCACTTCCAGTCATATCCCATTGGTCATAACTTGATCACATGGCCATATTTGCTGCAAGGAATGCTGGGAAATGAAGTCTTCATTCTGGGCAGCCATGTGCCCAGGTAAAAACTCAATTACTAAAAAGAATGAGACCATAAATAAAGTGAAGTCAATCCCTTCAAGGAGCTCAAGTGAGCTTAGGGGAGCCAGACATAAAAACCAACACTTCACTTAGAACACCTTGCCAAGAGACAGGTATTGCACTGGTGAGAAGCTTCCTGCTCTGGCACCCTGACAGGTAGAATTGCTGCAGCAGTTAGGTGAGTCTGGACTCCAACCACTCTGGCAGAAGCAGCTCTATTTCAGCAGTCCCAGCCCGGGCCAAGGAGGCACCACTTTAACTGACTTAGATCTCACTGCAACAAGCTCCCCAGGGAGGCAGTGGTTCCTGCCAAAGACACCAGCAACTCTGGGTGCCCAGGTGTCTTCCGTTTTGTTCTCCCTCCCATCTCCTTCCTATTTCTGTTTTTCTAGCCCTTTCAAGATCTTTCTAACAATACCCTGTATTAAATTCCCTGTATTAGAAATACCCAGCATGTTTTTTTAATTTCCTGACCGAACCTCTTCAAACTCAACATACATTTTAAGATTTTTTTCCCTTCTATTTTTTTTGGGTGGGGGGAATGAAAATTTATTTAACTAGTTCCCTTTGCTTCCAGTGAGTCACACTAAGATCTGTGTGCATGTTTCTCAGAAAAATATATATAGTAAATATATATATTTACTATATTTCCAAATATAGTACTTGGAACACACCTACAAGTAATAGTCATTCAATCATTGGGCCATTCTTTTTGTTTAATATTCAATTTAAAAAGCTAAGAGGGGGCTTCCCTGGTGGCGCAGTGGTTGAGAGGCCGCCTGCTGATGCAGGGGACACAGGTTCGTGCCCCGGTCCAGGAAGATCCCATATGCCGTGGAGCGGCTGGGCCCGTGAGCCATGGCTGCTGGACCTGCACGTCTGGAGCCTGTGCTCCGCAACGGGAGAGGCCACAGCAGTGAGAAGCCCGCGTACCGCAAAAAAAAAAAAAAAAAAAAAACTAAGAGGGAACCATTAATGCTACCTCAATTGAGGTTTGGGAGTTATTATCCGATATCATCCCTCCAATAGTATTTTCCCCAGGAGACTTTATAAAAATATCATCTCCCCCTTTGAAGCAGATATCTATCCACTGTGGAAAAAACTCTGGATATGCTGCTACCCAGACTGGGACATCTCTTCAGACAGGTCACAAAGGAACACGCGTCCCAAGCTGAAGACTGAAGTGGCATGGTAATAGCCAAATGTTGGTCAAGTTGATACTGACGGGCAGGAGAACAGTCTTTGAGTGGTTGTCACATCTTCCAGTGTCCAGAATCTTCTTCTTTGTTACTTATTTTAAAAGATCACAATGTTGGGTCCAGCCTGGAAAAGAGAGCCACCCTTGACTTTGGTGAGTTCCTAATGCTCTTGGTATGATCTTCAAGGGGTCTCACACCAAGTAGTTTCATCGGTTTTCACAAATATATAGGTCGTTTCCCCAAAGGAATTCTTCTCTGATCAGCTACTAAGACAAGAGTTTTCTCCAGGGTAAGCGGGTTGCCTCTACTGCCCCAAGCAAAGTTCCATAAAGGGGTCTGGGGATGGTTCAGCAGCTGAAACCATGAACATCCAGGCCTATTTAGATTGCCCTGTGGTCATGAAACAGACGTCTCACGTAAACCTCCAAGACTTCCCATCATACAAGGGTCTGAGAAAGGCTTAGTTCTGTTTAGTAAGTCCTATATTGTCAATTATTTTGTTTTGAGGAGCGAAAGATGCAAGTTGGAACTTTAGTGCAGGATGGAGGG
This sequence comes from Monodon monoceros, assembly GCF_005190385.1. Classification (NCBI taxonomy): domain Eukaryota; kingdom Metazoa; phylum Chordata; class Mammalia; order Artiodactyla; family Monodontidae; genus Monodon; species Monodon monoceros. Next base: position 84,739,882 of record NW_021703783.1, read on the forward strand.
CAGGGTGCCTTCGGGGGTCTGGTTGTTACATGAGTTGGGGATGGGATTGAAGGAGGAGAAGGTTGGAGAGCCAGCAGATGAAGTACCATGACAGGCTCAAAAAATACTTGAAACTGGGACCCAAGAATGACCCTATGTGAATCAGAGCATACGAGCCTCCACAAAAGCTTGGGAAGGAAACATGACCTTCCCCTGTTCTAGTACATCTTTCAAATAATGGTGATTGAGTCACTCACTCCTTCAGTCATTCCTTACATTCAGAGAAGCAATAAATATCTTACATGCAATACTTCCTGGTGGTTACACTTGCCTACTCTGGAGTCAGATAGACCTGAGTTCAAATCTTACCTCTGGCTCTTATTACCTATGTGTCTTAGGAAAATGGTTCCATCTCTCTGAGCCTCAATTTCCTCATATGTTAAAAAAAATGGGGGTAATAATGTCTCCCTCAAAGGGTTGCTGTGACAATGAAATGAAATTGGTGCAAGGCACAATCCCTGACTTACAGAAACACTCGATTAACAATGGTTTTAAAAATCTGATCAGGTCATGGCCATAAGCACACTGCCTGTACTTAAGGGATTATTAAATGCTTGTTGACCACTTGACCCATGGCCCCATGGCCCCATGGCTCCTCTCCAGGAACCCTGACCTCAGCTAAGCCAATTAGATTTTGCCTGTTTAAAATTTGTGACACTCAGAAATTCTGGTTCTTCTCTGTTGGTGTTTGAACAGAGAGGACAGGTAAGAGCTGAGGTAGCTACTGCATGTCCCGTGTCCAGAGAAACCAAGAAAGCCTAAGGGAGGAAAGGAAGAAGAAAAGAGACTGGCAGAGTGAAAAGCAGAGATGAGAAGCCATTGGAGTGGGAGGGGTTGGGGATTGAAGAAAAGCAACGAAGGAGGAGAGAAAAAGAAAGAGAGCTCATACTTGGTTTTCATGAGACACCCCAGGATGCTCCTACTGACCCCCCCTTTTGCTAAGACTACTTGGTGAGCCTGATCAAAGACATCTTCTTTCAAGTCTCTCCTTAGCTCACTGACTCTTCTCCCATCCCTCTGGTTATAGGCATCCTAGTTCTTCCTTCTACAGTTGAAGACTGAAGTTTGGAGCACATTGTCTGGTAAGCATAGAGTCAAGACTCAAACTGCATCACTCTGTCTCCCTGGGGAATGAGCATGGCTCCAGGACTCAGGAGACCTTGGGTGAAGGGGTAATTCTGCCCCTCCCCCGTCACATTACCTAATCCAGCTACTCAACCTCTGAGCATCCCACCTGCCTCTTCTGTAAAATGGGAATAACAGTCTGCTCCCCTACCCTCCAGGATTATGGATGACATACTGTATGTGAACGCTTTTTTAACTGCAAAATACTAGCCATTCATTCGTTCATATATTTTTCTATATCTCTGCCTGTCTTATGAGATTTGTAAGCTGAAGATCCCATGTCTACTTGAATGCCCCTCAAAATCACCTGGAAGTCTGCTGGTCCTTGGAAAATGTTAAATAACTCCAAGTTGAGAAATCTCAAACACATTTATCTTTCTAAGGCAAAGGATACAGATTTCATAAGGAAAGTAAATATGTTAAGAAATCACTCATTTTCTTAACTCACATTCCCAGCTGTTCATTGGAAACATTGTGGATGGCATTTGGGGTGATTAACAAAGAAGAAGTAATTTATGTGAATGTCTGCGTGTTGTTTCTCAAAGTAGCTATTAAAAACACAACTGAATAGCATGTGTTTTTCCATTCTCTGGAAAGCAAGAAATACAGAGCTGTTTTTACTCAAATATTTCCAAAACAAATCACCTTCTGTGATGGAAAATGTTGCCCTAAGGAGAGAAATTTTCAGAAAAATTCTGAGTGAGTGAAAGAAAACAGAGAACCAAGTGGAAGTTCTATTTAACGAGAACAAGAACCTTGGCCTGTAGGCCTGAATCCTTTCTCAGCCTGTGTCACTCAGCTATCATCTACAGGAGCATTAAAGTCAGACAGACCTGGGTTCAAATCCAGCTATGATTGTTAGTGGAGTTGCCTGGGCTATCTCGTCACATCCTTAAGCCTCGGCTTCCTCTGTAAAATGAGGATGAAATACTTTCCTCACAGGTTTCTGGAAAGATTGAATAAGATTACATATTTAAAGTACCCACCAGGGACTTACCTGGGGTTTTGTGGTTAGGACTCCGCACTTCCACTGCAGGGGCACGGGTTCAATCCCTGGTCGGGGAACTAAGATCCTGCATGCTGCATGGTGCAGACAAAAAATAATAATAATAATAAAGTACCCACCATGTTGTAAACTTTGAATATATCGTCATTTCTCTAGTTGCACTGGACACATTTAATCCCATTGAACATACCACACTGCCTATACAGCATCTCTTAGGTCTAAGAACCACGCTCTTCCTAGTGATGTCTACTAGAATATTCTAGTCCCCAAAACTGAGATTTTTAAGCCTCTCATCCTGGTATCTAAAAGATTAGGGATTGGATAGAGAAAGGCAAAATGATTTTGTTCTCGGGCTTCCCTGGTGGCGCAGTGGTTGAGAGTCCGCCTGTCGATGCAGGGGATACAGGTTCGTGCCCCGGTCCGGGAAGATCCCACATGCCGCAGGGCGGCTGGGCCCGTGAGCCATGGCCGCCGAGCCTGCACGTCAGAGGCCCGCGTACCGCAAAAAAAAAAAAAAAAAACAGATTTTGTTCTCTCATTTTTATTTATTATTCTAAACTACATTGCCAACTGTAAAAAAGGTGGAAAGGAGACCCACCAAACGAGGGATATCGGTGCCTGTGGTGTGTGAGGAGGGTAAGGAGGGGAGAAGAAAGAGGTAGAGGAGGTAGACCGAGAAAGAAGGCAGAAGAGAATTTTCACTGTATCTGTAATTTTAAAATTTCATTCATATAAAAAGATTTGAGGGAAAAAAGATAAAATGTCAACAGCAGTTCAAAGTAGCAGCTACATGAACGTTTGTTGTAATATTCTTTGTACCTTTCTGCATGTTTCACTATCAAAATTCTTTCCAACTAAACAAACTTTTCATTATAACCATAATTCATTTTTAAAATTTATTTATTTATTTATTTTTGGCTGTGTTGTGTCTTCGTTGCTGTGCACGGGCTTCCTCTAGTTGCAGCGAGCAGGGCCTACTCTCTGTTGCGGTGCGCGGGCTTCTCATCGCAGTGGCTTCTCTTGTTGCAGAGCATGGGCTCTAGGCATGTGGGCTTCAGTAGTGGTAGTGCGTGGGCTCAGTAGTTGTGGCTCACGGGTTCTAGAGCGCAGGCTCAGTAGTTGTGGTGCACGGGCTTAGTTGCTCCACAGCATGTGGGATCTTCCACGGACCAGGGATCGACCCCATGTCCCCTGCATTGGCAGGTGGATTCTTACCCACTGCACCACGAGGGAAGTCCCCATAATACATTTTTAATGGCAAGAACTTCACCAGTATCCTGGCTACTCTAGCAACCTATGTCATTTGTATCCTGTTTCTTTTTCTCAGCTTTGCACCTGGTTTACAGAGCATAATGTATAATCCATCGCCACATAGGGATGTGCCAGGATAGCAGAATAGTGGCCCCCGGTGTGTTTCATGGGGCAGTGTGCTTAACCCACGTAACAGGGCAGAAGGTAGATGGTTCGCGTTACAAACAGCCAGGTGCCTGTTGTCTTAAGTGCAGCCAGCTTCAAGGATTGTTGTTGTTGTTTCTGGTCCTTGGGTTTGCAAGTTCTGCATCACAAGATAACACCTGCTTGCTTCAGCTCTTCTTCAGTCGCCGACTCATCGATTCATTCTAGAAGTCTGTTCAGTAGCTCTCTGTACGTGGCCCTGTGCTGGGCCCAGGGAAAGTGAGTGAGTCAGACCAGGTGGTCACCCTCAGTAACCCAGGGTCAAATGTGAGAGATGGATGGGGAAGCACCCCACGAGAGGTTACACAAGGTGATGAGATATGAGGATGGTGGAGAGAAGCAGAGGGCGTGGGTGGCACAGAGGAGACTGGAGGACAAGGGACGACTCCCAGAAGAGGTGAGAACTGGAAAGGGTCTTGAAGGAAAAATAAGGGTTTGCTAACATTTCAAACTTGGGAGATTATTTTGTGTTATTAAATCCAGATGTTTGAGCTTATATTTAAAAAATCAGAAGATCTGGCAATGCTGGGGAAGAGTTCTACAGAGTGAAAGTCAGCTGGACCTGAGTGGAAGGCTGGGTGCCTGAGCAGGTGAAGGGATTCTGCAGCCAAACCTTGTCAGACTCAACTGACAGGATACGGGCCAGTGGGGGCTACGCACAGCCCTTTGGTTTCTCTCAACTTTTGGGGGAAGGAAGGGAGCATTGGCTCCTGCAGGCTAGAGGAGGCTGGATTCAGAGAGGCTCCTTCCTGGGACCTTCCAGGGCAGAGACAGATTGCAGACTGCACCCTCTGGTAGTAAGGCCAGAGCTCTTGCCTCTGGGCCAGAGAAGTCCCTGTCATGGTGAAGATATTGGCACCAAGGGAGGCCAGCTGGGGAGACGGGTTGGGGGGCAGAGAATTTGGTTCTGTGTAGATTAGATCTCAAAGCCCACTTCCTTCCCTATGGGCTCACAGAAAGGTGTTCCTAGGTACACGAAGAGAGAGAGGGGCCTAGTTAAGATCTTCCCAGGCCCAGAGTTAGCTGAAATGAGATGACAGCTGGGAAGAGTAAATAAGAGATGCCTTGACCTATAAAGCCTATAGAATGTCCCAAATGTTCGTACCCTCAAACTCAATAACACGATATATTTTGTCGTGGTGATTGTCGTTCAATACTATCTACATACCAGGCGTTATTTCAGCACTTACCTCTGAATCCTTACAATAAGGATAGGTTATGCGTTCTAACCCGTATTGTAGAGACGAGAAACCAAAGCTCTGAGCAGGAATGTACTTGTCCAGAGTCATCCAGCTACTGAAAGATGGAGCTGGGATACTGCTCCAGCTCTCTGACTCAGAGACCTATGATTTTTTCCACTAACTACAGCCAACTGCCCCCAACTTCTAGAAACCTAGCCTAAGAAGATCATCTCAAACTTGAAAAAGAATTTATTATGTAGAACATTGTTCATCCCAGGACTATGTACACTACTAGAAAAATGAACACAACCTAAATGTCTAATTGTTCACGAAGTGCCTGACCCAGAGTAAGCCCTCAACAAACATCTCCTAAATGAACAAAAAGGAAATAGTTAAAGAAACGATGGGCCACCACTCTTGATGGAGTATTAGATGCCCTTTACTAAGTGCACTTAAGAAGAGTTTGTGATAATAGCTTAAATGCTTATTATAATGTTATAGGAAAAATAAGGGCACACAATTATATATACTATATTATGTTCAATTATGTTATGTCCAAAATATGTTCAAACACATTTCATGTAGACAAAAAGAATGTGAGAAAATATGATATTACAGTCACTACATTTGGCTGTCAGTTTTAGACGGATGAAGATTTAAGTTTTTCTTCTCGCATTTTCCAGATGATCAGTTAAAACTTAATTGCTCTCATAATAAAGAGGAAACACTTTGTTTTATTTAAAAGAAAACCTGACTTTCAGAATTCTAGTCTCAGACAATGAGGACCTAGAACCAGAGCATGCGGGGAAAACTGGCCCTGCCAAACGGCCAGGCCAACAGGCAGGTGCCCAGGAAGAGGCAGCTGCTCTGGAATAAAGGCTCAAAGGAGAAAGCAGAGTGGACAACAGGAACAGCATCGAGCGAGAAGGGTATTTGGGGGGGAGGGCGTGGTACAGAAAGGGCCTGGGGTTAAACTGGAGCAGGCAGCTGCACTAATACACACACAGTAAGTAGACAGGCATTAATTGGGCACCTACCTTGAGCTACTGCTATCTTATTAAGCATTTACTGTGTGCAGGGCACTAGTCACATGATCTCACTTAACCCTCACTACGAGTCTATGGTCTATAAGTTTTATTATTTCAGTTTCACAGGTTCAGAAAATAATTGACTGGAAACTGTTTTAGAGGTGAAACACACTAAAGAGTTGAGTGGCACCAGTGATTTCCAGGCTGATCTGTATATCACAAACGCTGGGATACTCTTTCAAAGTATGGTGACGTCATTGGGCCAAGTCACCCAGCTAGCAAAATGGCCAGGCTGAGATTCACACCTTGTAACCACTATGCCACCTGGTCTTTGCAAGGTATGGCATAGCATCCAGAGTTGGGGGAGCACCTCTAAGCCTCTGAGGTTGATATCATGAAGGAGACCTTGTCTTCCCACAGACCGCCACTCCCAATACGCCCCCCAGACCCAGCACCCCAAGACTGATCTCACCAGCAGTCCTGAGTCTGTACCATGTATTTATTTATCCCGTGCATATACAATAAGTTCGTAGTTATGGAATATTAGAGTTGGAAGGCATCCAAGAAATGACCTGGTTCAACCCTCTCTCTTTTTTTTTTTTTTGTGGTACGCGGGCCTCTCACTGTTGTGGCCTCTCCCGTTGTGGAGCACAGGCTCCGGACGCGCAGGCTCAGCGGCCATGGCTCACGGGCCCAGCCGCTCTGCGGCATGTGGGATCTTCCCGGACCGGGGCACGAACCCGTGTCTCCTGCATTGGCAGGCGGACTCTCAACCACTGCGCCACTAGGGAAGCCCCCCTCAACCCTCTCTTTGACAAATGAGGAAATGGACACCCAGAGAAGTGAAAGGACTTTCTTAGGGGCACACATCTAAGTGGTGCCTCTAGTCCTAACTCTGACTTATCTCTGCTAGAACTGGACCCCAAATTCTTTGGCTTCTAGCTCACTTTCCATTTTTCCTCTCTAGGCTTCATTCTCCCGAGTTCCATTTCATTCTTCTAAGAACAATTATTAGTCCCGAAAGAGAAAGAAGGCAAGTTTGTCCCCTAAAGATTTTATTTCCAATATTCAAGGGATTATTGCAAATGACAATAAGTAATATTAAGTTATTAAAGCAACCCCATGTAAAATGAAAACGTCATCTCTCAGAAACTGGCTGCAAGATCATTTTTCAGAAATTAAAGAAAAAAAAGAAAAAAAGACTAGAACAGGGCAGGAAAATCACAATCGATCCAAACTGAACACATGTAAGGTCCAGCACTTAGCCAAAGGAGGCAGGAATAGCCGATTTCTTTCAATTACGTCCCATTTTTCATCCCTTAAACTGGATGAAGACTGTCATTTTATTGGCTTGTCAACCTTTAGGAAACTTGACCCAGCTCTTTATTTATTCAATTATCTCCCCAGCCCCAGCACTTAGCCAGAGAAAAAGCATGTGGCCCAGCTAACTCACTTTTCCCCCTAGGGCTCCTCTATTTACACTTCATTGCCCAAGAAGCTTCTCATTTCTCTATTTCATTACTTTTCATTTTCTGATGTCCCTAAAGTCCGCGCTCATACCACCTCTCCAAGCATGCGGACTCTGGAGTCAGCCTGAAGTTAGATTTTAAGCTCAGCAGAGCCATAAACTATACAGGTTGCCTTGAATATTTGAGCTTTCTGAACCTCAGTTTCCCAGTCTATAAAATGGGGTTACTAAAATGGCACATGACTTTTGTGAGAAATAAATAAGATTATGTGTGTAAATTAACCAGCACATAGTAAGCCCTCACTCAGTAAATGCTGGTTTTGTCCCCCATGACTATATGTGGGCGTGACACACATATAATCATCCCTTTAGCTCAGGATACCTTACTAGTTAACGTTCAGAGTAGCACAAAAGATTCCAGGCACTTTAAGACTTAGAGGACTTAAAGGGTAAGTAGTTATCAAAAAATAAATAGGAAAGTCATGTTCCTTTCTAAAAAATCAGAATTGAGAATCCTAAGAAATAGGACTAGAGATGGAGTTGAAGAAGAACTCAACTAAAGGCATTGAGAAGTTCTGTAGAAAGAAATCTGCATCCCTTGAATTTTCTAACTTATTTGGCCACAGAAACTTTTGTCAAGTAATACTTCTTTTTTTTTTTTTTTTTTTTTTTTTTTGCGGTACGCGGGCCTCTCACTGTTGTGGCCTCTCCCGTTGCAGAGCACAGGCTCTGGACAAGCAGGTTCAGCGGCCATGGCTCACGGACCCAGCCGCTCCGTGGCATGTGGGATCTTCCCGGACCGGGGCACGAACCCGTGTCCCCTGCATCGGCAGGCGGACTCCCAACCACTGCGCCACCAGGGAATCCCCCGAGTCCTGATCTTTTTTTAACATGTGACTGAAGTAGAAGTTAAGGACTACGTTCTTACACAGCTCCATCTCCAGTCACATGTATGACCTTGAGGCAATCCTCAAGACTCCACCTCTCCAGATTTCTGAGGTTCCAGCTATGCAATGAACAGGGTATACGTGATAGCTAATCTTTGGGTCTCCCAACATGCACATGAGGTAATCTGGGTTTATTATTTCATAAAGACTTAGGTTCTGAAGTCCAATTACTTGGGTTGGAATCCTGGGTCTATCACCTACTGTGTGACCTTGAGCAAGTTACTTAACCTCTCTGTTCCTCAGTTCTCTCATCTGTCAAATGAGATTAAATCAGAGAACAACTGTTTTGAAGGGTTTCAAGTGCTTGATAAGTGTTAGTTTCATTATTATCACCACTAGCCTTGTTGCAAAGTGCTGCCCAAGAGGTTACAAATCCCAAAATGCCCTGGTTTCTGGACAGAGCTGACATCTCACCCACAAAGCTCATTCCCTCCTCCCCTTCTCTCCTGCCTCCTCCCCACTCCCTCCAGTTCCATCTCCCACCCCCTTCTCAGCCTCCCAGTCTGAATCCCTCAGAAAGGAGTCTCCAACAAGCCTAAATGGAAACCACCCTGCTCGAGGATAGAGGGGCTGACCTCTCACAGCCGGACAAGGCTCACAGCGGCCAGTAGAGCCACGCAAGGTCGGGGGCAGCAGCAGGGGCAGCAGAGAGGTTGGCCGGGGCGCCAGCCCATTCACTAACAGCTGGCACCCTGCCTGTCCCCAGCCCCAGGGCCTCTGGGGCCATTGTGAGGGAGGAGCCCTCCTGCTCTGCTGGGCTCAGCCACCTGGACCCCAGAGCTGCCCCCAGAAGGGGCTCACACCACCAGGGGGGCTGCACTGCTGCAGCTGGACCAGGGAGAAGCTGGTGGGGGGTGGGGGAGGGGAGGAGGGCACGAGGATGGGGGTGGGGAGGTGGACAACGGGTAAACACTAGGATTTTCACCGAGAGCTGGGGCTTTTTACCTGATGATTAAGAGGGCGTGCTGGGGAGGGGAATAGGTGAGCTCAAACAAGGCTGCACCACCGTGCCATCCCCCCCGCCCCCGTCCCCACGTCACCTGGCCCCTCCGTGCCTCAACTCACTGAAAGGACCAAGTGAAATGATACGTAGAAAACTCTTAGAAGGCATGGCAATAAACTCCCAAGAAATCTTACCTACTATCATCAGCAGTTATTCAAGCCTGCCTCGCGGTCCTCGGAGATAGCAATTATTGCCATCTCCATTCTCCTAATGGAAAATTCCCATTTTCATAGAGCTTATATTTGGAGGCTGGGTTCAAATTCAGCTTTGCCCCCAGCGTTCACACTGTTGCAAAGTCACCCTCTGCCTGGGGGTTTCAGACTGCCCTTCTTTAGCACATTCTTCTCTGGTGGAAAGAAGAGAACTGTAAAGTTTGTCCATTCAGGCATTATCTGGGATGGGCCAGGCACTGACTATAGGGTCAGGGATACAGTGGGAAGCAAAGGAAGTCATGTCTACCCTCATGGAGCTTATGGTCTGGGACCGAGACACGCAGATCAAACCAGCAGGGTTGAGAGAGTGTAATTCCTGCATGAGGTGAACAGTCCAGAGGTGTGCCATCCAAGATGGTAGCCACTTGCCACCTGTGGCTATTTTGATTCAACTTCGAATTAATTAAAAGTAAACCACATGAATAATTCGGTTCTTCAGTCACACCAGCCCATGGGGCTAGTGGCTACCTTACGGCTCATCACAAATCGAGAGCATTTCCATCATGATAGAAGCTTCTATTGGAGAGCACTGCTCAAGAGGAAAGGAACCAAAACTATGAGTTCTGGGGGTTCAGACACCTAGAGGCTTCCCTTAGGAAGTGGCGTTTGAGTTGAGACTGAAGGATGAGGAAAACTCCAGAGAGCTGGGGAAGGGCAGGAAAGCATGGTAGGCAGGGTAACAACACCCATGGGACAAGCCTGTGATGGGAGGGAGCTATGTGACTGGAATGCAGAGAGAGGGACTGGAGTGCTTAGGAGTGGAGACTCCAAGGGGCTGGCTGCCTGGCTTGAATCCCAGCTCTGATTCGTCTTAGCTGTGTGTTATTGACAAGTTACTTGACCTCTCTGTGCCTCACTTTTCTCACCGGTAACGTGAGGACAGTAAAAGTACCTCCCTCCCAGGGCTGTCTTGAGGATAGTCAGAGCCTGGCATACGTTTAGCCCTACATGTATGTGTCCTGTTATTACTCCTGGCACAAGATAAGGACAGGCAGGTAGACAAGAGTCAGGCTATTCAGGCCTTGTGGGCCCTGGAAAGACTGTTGGTCTGTAACCTGAAAGCACTGGGAAGCCTGAAGGGTTTTAAACATAGAAGGCAGAGGGTTACCGTGGACAGTGGTGGTAGCAGCTACTACTCAACACCAGCCAGGTATTGGAACATGAGACAGTGAACCCAGTATTGCCAGACCTTCCAATTTTCCAAAAGAGGCAGGAAATTCAGACTTTTTAATGTAAAATATCCTGTCTTTTAAAAATAGGCCTCTTATTCCCAAATTTTTTAATATCTTGAGAAACAAACCAACCACCTGCTAGGACTTCTGGTCTACCTGCTAGTCTGGTCTATCTGTGACTCCCAAAACCTCCATAAACCAAAGTCTATAACTAAAGCTACGTCACCTGGTGAGCCAGGTGGCTCCAGGAAGAAACCAATAGATTGCCTAGAACACGAGTGGCACATCAAAAGAGTCACCAAATTAAATCTGATCCAAATGGTTATAGAACTGGGCTGGACGTCCTCAGGGCCTGAGCAAAAGGGCCCAGTGATAAGAACGTGCACAAGCTTCACAGCCCTTTTATTTTTATTTTTTAACCTTTTGGTGGTAAGAAAGAAAATATATGAAAACCTGTATTCTCTTCTCTCTTCAATTGTTAAATGAATATATTCTCTGCCTCTCCATAGAGTCTGTTGTCCTTTCACCCAAAAAGTATAGGGAGCAGGGGTTCATTTGGGAGGTCTGTGGTTCATGTCATTTCCTGGTGCCAGGTTATAAAGCAAAACCGCTTAATTAGGACATGGTATAGGGTGGGAGAGCAAGAAAGTCCAATAAAGGAGAAAGACTGGTTTCATGAATAAAAATGTTTGAAGGAAAGCCTGAGGACTGAGCAAGGATCAGGTATTTTAGGTTCTCATTCTTGACATCTTAAACTTTATTAACCATTGCTTTTTTTTATAGAAGTTTTTCTTCCCAAAATATTGAATGTCTAATGTATACTAGAAACTGGGACACAGAGCCCTGGGTCCCGTCCTCAGGTAACTTACAGTCAACTAGTCGGTGATTACCATTCCTCCACATTAAGAGAGAGACCCAGCTAAACACTTGCTCTAGGTGGTAAAACATTTGTAACAAAGAAAATAAAGAAAAATCTGACTGGCTTGAGCATCTTATTAACCGCCCCCCTTCCCCATCCACTCCCCTAATCAGGGAGGAAAGGTGGCCATTGGGCTCCTTAGGGAAGATTTTATGAATGCCAGGAAAGTGTAGAAACTGTCTCTTTAGAAAGAGGCTTCTGGCACTTCTTCCAGCACTAGATCTCCAAGGGTCAAGCTCAGCAAACAGCAATTTAGAAGCACTAGATCTGCTCTCTAAGAAGGGTATGGATTTTATTGGGTGAAGTATGACAGTTTGGGCTGGCACCAGGAGATGAGGCTGAGGGCTGCCAGCAGAGGTCCAACCTCCTTTCCATCTTCCCCCATCACCCCCACCCCTCCTATAAGTAGATGTTGGGAGGGCAGGTTATGGGCTGCTTGAGGATGCCTGTATGTCTTGGTCCAGCTTTGAGAGCAGAAGATATAGAGACAAGATACATGACACAGAGACATAGACAAAATGCTTCCAGATCTTAGGTCAGGGCCATCTAAATCAGACTAGGGCAGAGTTATTAACTTGCAGTCTGTAGATTGAACTTAGGGGCTCCCTGAACTTGGACAAGAAAAAATTTTTATCTTAATTTTCACCAACCTCTAACTGAAATGAAGAAGGCCCTTCTATTAGGAGTGTAGGCAACACAGTGGCATGAGTGGTACCTGTGACTTTACAATGAATTATAATCCCAAATATTCTCATATCATATTTCATTTGTGGCAGAAACTTTGAAATAACACTTATTTGCATCACGACATCAAAACAATGGTAGTTATTAGACTCGCTGCTGGATCTTGTTATCTAATACATTAATAAGAAACATATAGATCACTATATCACTAACTCTTTTTTTTCAGTGGGGTCCAAGGCATTAAAAGATTAAGGGCCCCTTGGACTATGGGATGCAGGTGTGGTCTTTTAAAGGATCAGTTGCTGAAATTTAAAGGGCATGAATTAAAGCAGACAAAAGAAAGGGGCAGGGGAAAGGCATTTCAGCCTAGGAAACAGCATTTGGAAAATCACATGCTTTTCAGGTACAATAGCTGTTTGGTGAGGCTGCTGAGGAGCTCTTAAGCTGTGGCGAGCTGAGGAAGGCAGTTCAGAGGCTGAGAGCGTAGTTGGAAGCCTATTCACCTTGGCGTCACCATCACAGAGGGCCCCAGCTTCAGGCCTCTGATCCTAAATCCTCTAATGAGATTATATCCCCATTGAACTTCTCATGCATGTGTTGAAACTGTTAATTAACCAAAACGTTTTTTGTTTTTTTTTAAATAAATTTATTTACTTTATATTTATTTTTGGCTGTGTTGGGTCTTCGTTTCTGTGCGAGGGCTTTCTCTAGCTGTGGCAAGCGGGGGCCACTCTTCATCGCGGTGTGCAGGCCTCTCACTATCGCGGCCTCTCGTTGCGGAGCACAGGCTCCAGACGCGCAGGCTCAGTAGTTGTGGCTCACGGGCCTAGTTGCTCCGCGGCATGTGGGATCCTCCCAGACCAGGGCTCGAACCCGTGTCCCCTGCATTGGAAGGCGAAGTCTTAATCACTAGACCGCCAGGGAAGTCCCACCTCCAAAGTCTTGACAGTGGATCCTGTTACTGTTCCAATCAGTCACTGCCTTTCTTGTAAGCGGATTAGACATCCCTGCCCATTGCCACACAGCTTTTGGTGCTTCCATTGATGTTGGGCTTGGGCAGATGTGACAGAGCCACCATTGAGCAGAAGCTTTTAGAGCCATCGTGTGGTTCAGTTACTGCTCTGTTACTTTCTGCCATGAGACTAATAGGAACTGTTCCTCAGTTATAATTCTGCAACATTTTAAAAAATTGGATTTAGATTTGGAATTGGGGGTTTGGGGCTCCTTCCTTTTATTGTGACTTGATTTTTTTTTTTACCACCTTTTAATGCCGCAGAGGAGAAGATAAAGTAATAGTTCTTGAATATCTAGAAGGCGTTAGACACTGATAGATTTGATATATGTGTTAACTTTATTGTATTAGCTTTCCTGGGTAATTAGGAATTTTTAAAAATATTTCTGAAGTGACATGCTTCTTTCCCCTCCCTAATTCCTTTTTGTAGAACCTCTGAAGTTACAAAAAATATAAGAGAAGCCCTATCATCGCCCTATCTTAGACTTCTGAACAGCCAAATATTCCATATAACATATTTCAAACACTAACCACAGACATTAAGAATTTTGGAGAAGTCACAGTCTGAAAAACTCATTTACCTTGGTGCCACCAGGGCTGATCTTCCAGATCTGGGCAGGGCATTTGGGTTTGCGCTCAGCCTCCCAATGTCCTGGGATTCCACTGGACCCAGTGACCTGCATCCTGTCCCAGAATCACTTCCAGCAGGGACTCCCTCAGTGGAGTCAGGCAGGAACCTTCTCCAGTCTCCCTAGCTGGACCTCTAAGTCTCTGATCCAGAAAGAGAGGGTAGACCACGCAACCAGTAATGGTTACCAGCTGAGGGAAATGGATACATTCTATACCCTTCACTGGCCCTCACTGTATCTTTGCCTCTCTTCCTACTGTCTCCCCTCCAGCTCTGTTGTCTCTATTTTAATTTCTCCCAGAGTCACCATCAGTTCTAAGGGTCTCTCTCTACCGAATTTTTTCATCAACTGGTACATTAGCTCATCCAACCCTCAGGATAAGCTCTGTGTGATGGATACTGTTAGCTCCATTATGCAGATAAGGAAGTGAGCCTCAGAAAGGAAACTGATCGATTTTGGCCACACAGCTGTGGAACCAGCCTTTGAAACCACACCTGGCAGACTCCAAAGCCATAGATGCTGAAATTCATTCATTCATAGATAGGATAGAGTCCCTACCATCTCCAAATCCTGCGTGAAATGGAAATAAATGGTCGATGAGACTCACTCCTCATGTAGTTTATTCCAAATTCACTCAACAGATATTGCCTGAGTTCCCACCAAGTGCCTGGACTATAGGGGTTTATAAGCTACTAGCAAATCCAGACAAATTCCCAAGCAACTAACAGTACGATTGGCTAAGTGCTACAGTGATGGTAAGTCAAGGGGTGATAACAGAGGGAGTAAGTGAGATCCACCTTCTCCACCACCTGCATTGTACTGGGTTTGACAAACCTTGGAATAAGCCTACCCAACCCCACTCTCTCCAATTCCAGTCGTCCTCTTCCTTAACGGCTCATCAAAAGCAAGGGACCTGCAGGGATTTAGGATATGCTGGCCTTTGGCCTATCCTCTTCAGCTATAGAAAACCATATTGGAGCAGTGCCTTAGGCCAGGATTAATTTCCGTCCAAGAAGTCAGGCAGTGTACTTGCAGCTCAGTCGTGGGAGGGTGCAGGGAGTAAGTCTGAGATGGGTCTGGAGAAATCCAGAGGTGGTTCTGCAGTCAATTACTGATGGTGAGTGAAAAATGAGGTCAGGTCCCTGACAGCAAGGCCCAGGAGAAGCAGCAAAATACCACAGAACCCCCATTCTCTGTGGCCCCGAGGACACAGCGTCTAAAAATAGACACACAATACCACTGGATCTGCTGTGGATTTCACAACTGCTGGCCCAGCACAAAATGTTTGGCTTGGGCCAAGTCAGGATGCAATGAAAACCAGCCGGGAAGCTGAGCATGACCAAGATCAACATTCACCAGGACAACAGCAACCCCTCCGTCCATCAGGACTGGACCGTGAAAACAAAGTTACCCACTGCCCTCGGTTCTTGTTCAACTTACAGAAAACTTGCCTTGCGTGCCAGGGACTTTCTAAGACATTGCATTTCAGGGACACTGGGGTGGAGGTACTGGTGGGAGTTTGCCCTGAGAACTGGAAAATTAGTGAGCAATGTCCATAATTTCAGTGTAAGGCGAAACACACTACAACATGGGATGTGGCTGGATGGGATAAGAAAACATTTTAAAGAGAAAATAATTACAAACACATGAGAGGGAGAAAGGGTATGGCCCAGGCTAGAAATGTGTAAGAAAATAAAAGGAAAACAGGAAAAGATTTGGCATCATATTTGTGGGCTTAAAACCCATTTTAAAGTTGACAGTTGTACTCTACTGGCAAACCTCTATTTTTATAGTTCATGAGATATTATTTACTAAGTAGGTAGCATGTGCCAGAAGCTGCTCTCAACTCTTTCCATGTATTATTTCATCTAAACCTCATACCAACCTTGGGGCAGATGCTGAGAATATTCCCATTTTTCAGATAAGGTAAGTAATTTGGACCCTTTAAAGCCTGAACAGACCTTAGCAATCATCTTAGCCAGTGGTTCCAAAGCTGACTGGTATATCAGAATTATCTAGGAAACCCTTCAGAATCTGGAACCCTATTCTAGATACCACCACCCTCAATTGGAACAAGGATAGGAGAGGGTCCAGGAATCTGTGTTTACAGAGCACCCCAAATGATTCTCATGTACAGCCTTGTTTGGAATCTACTTGCCAATCCAACCGACCTCTTCATTTTCCAGATCAGAAAACTGAAGCCCAGAGAGTTCTAGTGACATGCTCAAGGTAATCAGCCTGCTGGCAGAAGAATCAGGCCTAGAACCCAGGGCTTGCAATATGGCGCTCTTGCCATCCTATCATACATTCCTCACTGGATCCTAAATGGGGGAAAGGTGGCTTCTTTCTCTCCCACTGAATCACTAGATTTGGCATCACATTCACCCAACTCTTGCCCACACCCTGAGTTCAACTCAATTCAGTGCAATTAAACAAAATTTTGCTGAACACCTGCTGTGAGCTACACACTGTCCTTGGTGCTAGGAATCCCACAGTGAAGGAGACTAACATGCACTCTTGCCCTCATAGAGCTTAAAGAGCAGCAGAAAAGAACCATCTTTTAAAAGGTAACCAGATTCCTGAATGAACTGAAATCAGTCGAAAGCAACTTTATTTTCTCATCGCTGCCTCTTCAAACCTGCTCTATCTTCCTAGTCCTTGGAAATCTTAGGTATCTTCAATGGATCCTATATTTATTCTGGCCACTCTCAGATATTAAAGAATAATCTCACGTTCTGGGTAACTTATAAAGTCCCACTTAGTCTAATGACAAAGTTCCAATCTTTCATCCAGTTAAAAAGTCCTCCCCCAGCCTCATCTTGGTACTGGCTCAGGCTGGGAAGCTGCAATAGGGAAAGGAATTGTATGGGCTCCTTTGCTGACCCTTGCCCTTCTTCCCCACCCACTGTTTCGCTGGCAGGAAGGAGAGGTGAGAGAGGTAAAGAAGGTGAGACGGTCGTATGGAGCCAGGGTCATCTGTACTGGTCGAATGTCCTCGTTAATGCAGATGTGCAAACTCTGGTTCTTTCTCCCACAGGGACTTCCTCTCCACTCCCTTCTGCCATTGATGGAATTGGCCTCCTGTAATTCCCTGATATGGGCCATGCCTTCCCCAGCTGACCTCTCAACCCCTCACTTCCAGCCATCTCTCCTATTCAGACACTCTATTGGAGTCACCTTGTGCCTCACAAGGGATCTCTTGGATGGAGACCTCTCTCAAGATAACTCAAGTTTGGCTCCTCCTTCTTGGTACAATATTCAGGCTCCCATTGCCATTGGGAGGACTGTTCATACCAGCGTGGCCCTTCTTCCTCTTTCTTTTTTATTTATTTGTTTGTTTGTTTTTGGCTGCATTAGGTCTTCGTTGCTGCACGCAGGCTTTCTCTAGTTGCGGCGAGCGGGGACTACTCTTTGTTGCGGTGCATGGGCTTCTCATTGCAGTGGCTTCTCTTGTTGCGGAGCACAGGCTCTAGGCACGTGGGCTTCAGTAGTTGTGGCTCGCGGGCTCAGTAGTTGTGGCTCACGGGCTCTAGAGCGCAGGCTCAGTAGTTGTGGCGCACAGGCTTAGCTGCTCCGCGGCACGTGGGATCTTCCCAGACCAGGGCTCGAACCTGTGTCCCCTGCATTGGCAGGCAGATCCCTAACCACTGTGCCACCAGGGAAGTCCCTTTCTTTCTCTTTCTCATCAAGGCAATTCCAGTCTGACTCTCTCTTTAGACCCTCCAGGCGTAGTTGTGCACCAGTCACTAAGTCCCTTCAATGCCAGGGACTTTTCCAAGTGATTCTCAGAAGTCCTCCACATCTGGTTCCAAGGAAGGAGAGAGAAGCATGCCCCTTCCTCTCCCCACTCTGACTACTCACTCTCCAGTCTCTCTTCCTTGATCCCCACTCCCACCCCATTGTTTGTCTTCCATGTGTCTTAGTTCATGTGGGTGATGAGCTAAGAATTTTTTTAAACAAAAACTGATTTCACAATCTCTTAGCATGTACTACACAGATGGTCTCAACCTTGGGTACTTTGCCAAAACACCAAAAGTCAAATGTAACATCCTGTTACGCGAGAAATTACAAATTCAGAGTGCCAAGGGAACATACAGCAAGGGCATCTGGGGCCAGCCCACCTTGGTTTACTAAGATATTTCCCTCACAGCCCTCAGCTGAGGAACCAAGTCCCTCCTTTTCTAGGCCTCAACAGAGACTGGCTTTCCAGAAGGCAAATGAGTAGGTCTTTGCTAGAGCGCACAATTCACCCATCCCACTCCACCAAAATAACCGCCGCTTTGCATGGTACAGTATAGATTTAACTGTATACACGTGTGGACTCTATACACATCTGTCCCTATCTTTACAGTCATAGATTGTAAATGCCTGCGAAGGTGATCGAGGACGTCTCTAGAATGATGGTGACGGTGATGCTGCTGCTGGTGCTGGTGATGAGAATGATGACAATAATATTGACGATATCCGTTAACAATGACGATAATGATTAGGGGTGAAGAAGCAAAGAGAAATGATTGACTCATACTTCCTATCACTTCTAACTATTAACATATTGCCCAGCCTTCTAGATCCAACTCAAAAATCTAACACTTCCATCAATACCATTCCAAAGATGTGAAATATCTTATTGAATACCTTCTCTGTGTTGAAGAGCACATTGTAGTAGCCAGCCTCCAAGATGGTCCCCGATGACCTTCGTATTCTGGTATTCACACCTTTGTGCATTCCCGTCCACACGGAGTAGGGCTGACCTATGTTACCAAAAGAATTTTGTGGAAATGGTGTGTGACTTTTTTGAGTCTAGGCTGTTTTTTTTTAACTGCAATTTCTACCTTGATCCCTCTTTGAACATTCACTCAGTAGAAAGTCAGCTACCACGTTGAGAGGACATAAGCAACCTTCTGGAGAGGCCCACATGGTGAGGAATTGAGGTCTCCTGCCAACAGCCAGCTCAGACCTGTCAGCCATGTGCACAAGCCATCTGAGAACAGGGTCCTCCAGCTTCAAGTAAGCCTTCAGACAACTGCAGCCCCAGCTGACACTTTGATTTTAACCTCATGAGAGAACTTTAGCACCCAAGGTAAACAGCTCCTGAGTTCCTTACTTATAGAGACTGTGTGAGATAATAAATATTCATTGTTGTTTTAAGCTGATAACTTTTGGGATAAGTTATGACATCGCAATAGAAAACTAATATATTACGATGGTTATAAGCATGGCTCTGTAATTACAGTGCCTGGATTCAAATTTCATCTCGATCACTGATTACTGTGTGATTTGGACAAATTATTTAATGTCTCTGAATCTAAGTTTCCTCATCTGAAAAATGAGGAAACAAGAATACTTGCTTCATCGACTCAGAGAAGATTCAATTAAATGAGATGAGCCAGTAAGGCACTTAGCACAGGATGTGGCATAAAGAAGGCACCAAATAAATATTAGTTATTATTGTTAAGCCCTGCAGCAGTTTTCCTGATATCCCACATGAAATGAACCCTTCCTTCTCTGAATTCTGAGAGTGTTTGCTACCGTTTTGTCAAAACAGAAAGGGAATGGGAATGGAATTGACATTATCTGACCATGAGTTACTTACTATACTGGGGACTTGACATATATTATCACATTTGATCTTTGCATAGTCCTAGGAATGTAAGGGAGTTGCAACAAAGGCATTTAAGTCTTGTTCAATCTAACATGTTGACATGTGTGGCTTGTTCAGCAGATCCATGGGGCTAGCCTGGTAGAAGTTGATTTGCGTGAGGGACCGGGGAGACCCCTAGGAAACACACCGCTTAAGAAGCAAAGATTTTTGAAAAGCAAACATTTTACTGTCACCTGGTATGACAGATGAAGGATGACCGTAAATTCTTTGACACTTCACCCATTGAGAGGTGGGGTCTATTTCACCTCCCCTGACTCTGGGAAGGCCTGTGACTGTTTGACAGTAGAGTACGGTGGAAGTGACGCCATGCCAGTTCTTGGTCTAGCCTTCGAAGAGGACTCATAACTTCTTAAAGCTCTCGGAGCCCTCCAGGTCAGATTAGTCGTAAGACAAATGTCACCACTCAGTGATTCTAGTTCATACCACGTGGAGCAGCAGAAAAAACAGTGTTGCTTTAAGCCACTAAGCTTTGAGGTAGCTTATGATACATATCTGGAACATCGGGGGTCCACATACCCCGGAGTACCTGTAAAGAGAACTCAGGGAGTCCAAAAAGTTGGAGAAGAAAAACATGCATCTTTATTTTCACTAACCTAGAACTGAAATGTAACGTATTTGTCATTTAGAGTGTAGGCAGCAAACCACAGTAGTGCTAGCCGCATCTATGACTTTGACACTGAGAAGGGATTTATGGGCTTTTCCAAACCACCAAATGGGTCCAGAATGTGTGTACATGTGAATGTGTGCATGCACAGACACACACACACACACCTTAAGAACAATGGAAGAGTGTGAAAGCACAGCAGAGAGGGTCCAGAGTGATAGGCCAGTGTTATGGGGGGAGGGTTGATTCTGGGCACGAGGTCCTGTCCCCAAACTGTCTCTGACTCATGCCTGAGGCCCGGAAACAAGGGGGCTGCATTGAAAGTCATTAAGGAAGCTGTTTATTGACATAACTGCAAGACTTTAAGAGTCTACAGAGGCACAGCTGCAGCAGTGCAAACAGAAGCAGACAACTCAACAAGAGCCAGAGAGAAAAGGAGAATGTGGCCAACATCTCTGGGTGGCTACAAGGACTCTGTGAACACAGGATTGATTTCGGGGGAGCTATTTGGAAATCATGGAGGAAAACTCTGAACTGGTCTGTAGTTCCACAAAATTCAAGACGGAAAGAATAGACAGAGATTCTTTGGGACAAGTTAGTGACACCATTTTTCTCTCATGGGTTATATGACACAGGCAAAAGTATTACCCTTTTGCAGGGACCCCAAAAGTTTCAATCACTTAACAGAAGGCATCCAGGCAGTAAGTAGCAGAACTAGGATTCGAACTCAGGTCTGCCTGGCTCCAGAGTGCAGGTTATTTCCACAAAGTTGGTCCAGCCTCAACTCCTATGATTCCTTCTCAAATATTCTTGATCTCCTTACGCACATCATGAGTTCCCAAACATCTGTGTCTTTGCTCACTTTGTTCCCCTTGCTGAGGGTTCCACCCCACTCCCTCCTAACCCAACTTCCGCCTCTGAAAATCCCCTTTCGTATGAAACTTTTTCTCAGTCCATCAGAATGTATTGTTCTCTATGTTTCCTTAACCCTTCATTCACTATAGATTGTATCACATTGTAAGATTTGGCCTATTTGTCTCCCTGATTAGATAAACAATAGAATTATTGCTAATAATAATAGCTAACATTCACTGAACACTTGCTAGATACTATTCCAAAGACCTAACAGTTAGGTCATTTTAATAACAACAACCCTATAAGATAGGTCCTACTATTATCCCTACTTTACAGACATGGAAACTAAAACACTGAGTTGGATCAACTTGCCCAAGGTCACCCAGCTATGGAGAGGGCAGATCTGGGATTTGAACTCCCCAGTTCGTGTTCTTATCCACTAGGTTATAAGGCAGAGACTGTGTCTTATCAATCTCTGCTTTCCCTGCACCCAAGCCGGGGTCTGGTCCTCCGTGTACACTCAGTAAATAATCATTGAAGGAATGACGGCAGAAATATGTCATCTCTATTTGTGCACTGCTGCACCCCAGTTCCAGGTGTGGTGCCTGGATGAATGGAAGATGCCATTTGTTGATTCGATTGACTAAATAATTTCATTTTTAGCTCTGATGCCCTGTGATGGTGGGGCAGGAACACAGAAATGAAATCATCTTCCCAGATAAGAGTTGCTATAGCTCTTGATTCCAAAGCCTCTATTCTCTTCTGGAGCCATCACGTCACCACCAGTGATTTCTTTTTTTTTTTTTTTCTGGCCACACTGCACAGCAGGATCTTAGTTCCCCGACCAGGGATTGAACCCAGGCCATGGCAGTGAAAGCACCAAGTCCTAACCACTGGACTGCTGGGGAATTCAACAATAATTTTTAAAAGCCTAACAGAACCCAAACCCTATCAAGTTTTTGGACTGACTCCCTGATACACTGGGGAGTCCAGTGAGCAAATCCAGGAGGAACTGAGTGTGTAGTCTGTGAAGTTCACGCTCAAGTTCTTTTCCAAGCCAGATCCAGAGGCCTGGTCTTGAAGCAAGCCAGTGTTCATAAAGAACAGACTTAGCATTCTCAAGTCACTACTTCAATAAAGCAATCATAATAATGAGTTGAAAGAATAAGCGCTCTAGGTCATTATGTATGAACCCCTGGGCCAGCCAGGCAGCTTCAGTATAAAATCTTCTAGGTGTCACATGTGACAGGAAAAGATGAGGTGTGAATACAGACAGAAAAGGAGGCCCACTTGGCCCTCTTGGTGTTGTCTTTTCTGGTTTTGCCAGAGGTTCTGGTCCCAGCCAGACCCACATAACAGCCCATTTTTCCTAACCTGGTTTTCATCAACCACCGAGGTCCCAGGAGCACCTTTTTACCTGCCAGGTGCACTGCTAAAGTGGGCGAAGAGAGAGGAAAGGGGAAGCCAGGAGGAAAAAGAATGTTGGGGTATGCAATTTGGGATTATTTTGAAATAAAACAACATAGACCATAAAGTTAAATAATAGGCCCAGCCCAGGACTGGCACCAAGTGAAATACTCAGGAGGTGTGAGTTCCCCTTCCTTCGGCTAATTACAGAGAATTAGCCCTGGCAATGCCTGTTCCCAGAACATGCCTATTTCACTGCAAAAGGGAGAGTATAAGATTCTCAAATGCTGCATTTAGTGTCCCAGCCAGGGCTAATATTCAGCCGGAATGCCCAATAAGACTGTACTGGTTATTTATAGCAAATGTCCACCCCAAGTGGATCAGGCCTCTACTTTCTACTTAGGACATATTTTGAATATTACATCTGGTTCCAAATCTTCATTTATTGAATACACATGCATGAATGCCTACTGTATACCAGAACCTGATCAAACAGCAATGAAGCCTGGACCAAAAAAAAAAAAAAAAATTGAAAATGCTCTCCCTTTTTATGAAGCTTATATTCCAATGGTCGGGACAAAGCAGCACAATACGTAGTTGGTTATATGGTGATAAATGCTGTGGAGAAGAAAGAGGAAAGAAGACAGCAAGGACAGGAGTACAATTTTTGAACTTTTTACTGAAATATCATACATGTATGGAAAAGTAAACAAATCATACGTGTTCAGCTCAACAAACTTTCTCCAAGTGCACATACTCAGGTAGCCAGTTGAAGACACAGAACATGACCTGTGCCTATGGGGTTCCAGTTCACAGCCAAGTTCCCCAAGATGTAGGAGTCTCTGGAGATGTTGACCAAATATTTCCGGCTCTCTGCCTCTTGGACCTGAAGACAGCACTGCTCTGCTCCCCACTAGGTGCGGCCATTTATTTGCTCTGGTCTCTGTTGTGTGAGCAGAAGTGGCGAGGGTCACTTCCCCATGGTCCATACCAGGCTGTGGTGATTGTGGAATCCATGTGGCCGTGGAGCCTCCATCAGCCTGGGTCCTGGGGACCTCTGATGAGCAAAACACCCCTGCTAAACCCCAGGAGGCATGTGGCATGGGGACAAGTAAGTCTTCCTTGGTTAAGTCACTGAGATAAGCAGCTTGTTACCTCAGCATAACTAACCCATCCTGACTGATAATGAAGGTGATATCTCAGGAGAGATCGGAGGAGGTAAAGGAGTGAGCCTTCTGGAAACCTGGGGGAAGAACAATCCAGAGACAGAAAACACCAAGGAGGGTGTGAGGTGTTAGGAACAATGTCTCAGAATGGAACCCCCAGAAGCACTCCCTGAGACAAGGATTTGGATGTGAGTGATTTAGTTGGTAGTCAACCCCAGAAACACTAAGATGAGAATGACGAAGAGAGCCAGGGAAAGGAGGAAGCCATTAGAGGGAGCGTTCTTTCGTGAGCAGGTTACCCCTGGGGCTCAGTCCCACTGGGGGCATCGGGAGATGGTGCAGAAGAGGCCTCAGAGCTGTTCCCCTGGGGTACCAGGAGGCTGGGGTGTTTGTCCTCCAACATCGACTGTTGGCTGAGGCTGCTCCCCACGTGTTAACTCCAAGGCAGGCCAAGAGCTGTGGGTACCTGTCCCTACCGGGAGGGACAGAGACATGAACAGAGCACAAAGAGCATCCGCTACAAAGAGCAAGAACAGAGGGGCTAGAGGACCAACTGTGTACGTGTAACATGTATACATTACATCCAAAAGCCATGGGCAACATCCCCAGATGTTATTCAGGTTCTCAACGGCTCATCCGGACCATGCAACTCCACTCCTACCTGTTTATCCCTGCTCCAGCCTTTCCCTGATCGAATCCATGCTTCCTACTCAGCCAGAGTGGTCAGTAGAGCATGAGCATCTGACAATGACACATCCCTGCCTAAACTCCTTCGTGGTTTTCCGTCTCTGTCAGGATAAGCTCTGAGCCATTTGGGTTGGCAGACGAGACCCTGCGTCAGCCTGCCCCACCCAACTTAACACCCCATCTCCTCCACTCACCATCGCAACGTTGATGGTCCAGCCACACCAGATGGCCGACCACCCACTGCCCCTTGTTCTCTCAAAGCCCTCGACCTTCACAAATGCTCTTCCCTCTGCCTAGAGTTCTAGTAGGTCTCCCCACCACCTGTAGTCACCTCGTGGACTTTTATGTGTCATTCAACAAACATTTATTCAGGGCATACCATCTACCAGGCATTAGGAGACACAGCTGTAAATAATCAAACCAACCCTCCTGCACTTAATGAAGCTTGGGGGAGGCGGGGAATGGGGCGGGGTTGAGACCAGTCATAATGGACTTGAGGACACGGAGAGGGGGAAGGGTAAGCTGGGATGAAGTGAGAGAGTGGCATGGACATATATACACTACCAAATGTAAAATAGATAGCTAGTGGGAAGCAGCTGCATAGCACAGGGAGATCAGCTCCGTGCTTTGTGACCACCTAGAGGGATGGGTATGGGAGGGTGGGTGGGAGATGCAAGAGAGAGGAGATATGGGGATATATGTATGCATCTAGCTGATTCACTTTGTTATACAGCAGAAACTAACACAACAATGTAAAGCAATTATACTCCAATAAAGATGTTAAAAAAAAAAAGTAAGTAGGAAAATCAAATAGTAGTAGGGACTTCCCTGGTGACTCAGTGGTTAAGAATCCACCTGCCAATGTGGTGGACACAGAATCAATCCCTGGTCTGGGAAGATCCCACATGCCACAGAGCAACTAAGCCTGTGCACCACAACTACTGAGCCTGCGCTCTAGAGCCCACGAGCCACAACTACTGAGCCCGCACGCCTAGAGCCTGTGGTCCGCAACAAGAGAAGCCACCACAATGAGAAGCCCATGCAGCGCAATGAAGAGTAGCCCTCGATCACCGCAACTAGAGAAAGCCCGTGCACAGCAGCGAAGACCCAACGCAGCCAAAAAAATGAAAATAAATTTAAAAAAAATCAAATAGTAAATGCAGTGAAGCGAAAAATAACGATGTTCCATGACAGAGAGTGATGGTTAAGGTTGGGAAGTGTTGTGATAATTTTGATTGGGTGATCAGGGAGGGCCTCCTGAGGAGGTGATATTTGAGATGACTGGTTGGAACGAGAAGAGGTTGTCAGCCATGTAAGAACCGGGGCAGTGTGCCCTAGGCAGAGGGGTAATGAGTGCAAAGGCCCTAAATTAGCAAGAATTTTGGAGCGTTGGCATAACTGAAAGAAGGCCAGTGTGATGGGGTATGGCAAGCCAGGGGAGAGAGGCAGGACACGTGCTTGGCAGGTAGAAGCCAGGCCATCATGGAGGGCTTTGCCGGCCATGGCAATGGTGATGCACTTTATCCTACCATCTTCATCCAGGTGACGCCTCTCTGTGCCTCCTTCTCTATCCTGCAAAGAAGGTTGAGGGAGGGAGGAGCCAGTTCTCCTAGTGTCCCTTTCATACCATGAATAACCTTTGACACAGAGGTCCCCACAGAGGCTTCAGGCATCTATTCTTGGCCCTGCCTCTGCCTGGCTGTGTGACTTTTGACAAGTTATTCACCTCTCTGTACCTCGACTTTCTCCATAAATTTCTGTTCTATCCTCTGAGTGGTACTAAATTAACTCAGCCTTGCAGGTAAATTAGGAGGGACAGCAAAATTTTCTCCTGGCAGGAGAGTGTTTCATGAGTCCTCCCTTTGTACCACAGTCATTGAGAACCTGGGTGTGTTTTTTGTTTAAAGGTAATTTTAATAAAGTTTAATTAATGCAATAAGAGCTTCATAAAGACAGGATTTTATGGGTCCATATATAAGAGACACCTGAGTAGGAAAACCAGGGATTATTTTATTTATTTAGTTAGTTAGTTAGTTCTTTATTTATTTATGGCTGTCTTGGGTCTTCGTTACTTTGTGCAGGCTTTCTCTAGTTGCGGTGAGCGGGGGCTACTCTTCATTGGAGTGTGCGGGCTTCTCATTGCGGTGGTTTCTCTTGTTGCAGAACATGGGCTCTAAGAGTGCAGGCTTCAGTAGTTGTGGCACATGGGCTCAGTAGTTGTGGCTTGCTGGCTCTAGAGCACAGGCTCAGTAGTTGTGGCACACGGGCTTATGTGCTCTGCGGCATATGGGATCTTCCCGGACCAGGGCTACGAACTCTTGTCCCCTGCATTGGCAGGCAGATTCCTAACCACTGAACCACCAGGGAAGTCCAAGAACCTGGGTTTTGAAGTCAGACAGACCTGATATTGCATCCTGGCTTCACTGTTTTCTTGAGCAAATTGTTTAGTCTCCCTTGGCCTTGGTCTTCTTAGTTGTAGCATGGAGCTTATAATTATCCCTACTGCAGTGTTTTGTGAATGATTTTGTGAAGTAAAGGCCTTTAATCACTTACCATAATCTCTGCACAAAGTGAAGCCCAATTATAATTTTTTAACAAACCCTTCCAACGCCATCTGGGCCGTCTCATTGCTTCCTCTCTATGAAGGCTAAGATTTGCTTTGCAAGGATCCCCACCCATCCTCAAAATGTTACTCTCAAATCCAAATGCCGTGGAAAGACAGGGGTCCTAAACTAGGATTCGAGTCCCATCTCAGTCCATGACAGACTGTCTGACTTAAAGCAAGTCCCCTCTGTCCTCTGAGTCTCACCACATGACTTAAGGCAACTGCCTTTCCAAGAAGCCTGTGGCAGACAGAATAATGGTCCCCCAAAGATACCCACACCCTAATCCCTGAAGCCTGTGAACATGTTACCCAACAGGGCAAAAAGGATTTTGCAGAGGTAATTAGGTTCAAGACCTTGAGATGGGATGGGGAGATTATTCTGGATCATCTCAGTGAGTCCAGTGTCATTACAGGGGTCCTTAATAGAGTTAGAGATGCCGTGATGAAGCAGGGTATCAGAGTGATGCCATGATGATTCAAAGGTGCTACGCTGCTGACTGTGAAGACAGATGACGGGCCCATGAGCCTCTAGAAACTGGAAAAGGCAAAGGAAACAGAGGCTCCTCCAGAGCCTCCAGAAGAAACACAGCCCTGCTGATACCCTGATTTCAGCCCAGTGAAACCAATTTTACACTCCGACTTCCAGCACCGTGGGAGAATAGATTGGTGTTGTTTCCAAGCACTACGTTTGCAGTCATTTGTTACAGCAGCCGTGGGGAACCAATACAAAGCCCCTCTGTGCATGTTCTCTAGAAGTGCCTCTGCCTGCTTGCTTTCCTGCCCCTAATTCCCCACCACTAACATCTAAGGTGAGTGACCTGGCAGGTCAGCAGGTAGTTCAAGCTCTCGTAGAGGGAGAAGTATAAACACAGAGCTTTATTAGCCAGAAGCCAGGGGTCACTGAACCTTCATTAGACCAGAGCCAGATGGCACAGAACTGAACCGGGAGCTTCAGAATCTCATATCCCCAGAGCCCCAGAGCCTGGAGAAGGTCAAGGAATTTATGATCTTTCCAACAAACACTCATTATGCTTTCCACCCTTACTCAGAACAAAAAGAGTTTGCCCCAACCAGATCCATCCTGGCAAAAAAACAGGACCGTCCACAGGAATGTAGCAGAGCCGTGGCTCTTTTGCCTCCAAAGTGAAAAGTGCTAAGGAAAAAAAAAACGACAGCCTGCTTTCACATCACTGACAGCGTTTCCCTCATCCTCCGTCATTACCCTGTGTTGTTGTTGGTTCCATGTGGTTTTCTTTTTTTCTCCATAAAAAATGTAATTTGCCTTTGCTTTTGAGAAAGTTCTTGGAGAAAGTGCAAAAAAAAGTTGTTTTTCGGGATCCCTCCCCGTGGTTTAAAAGTGTCAGGTGCCAGATTTTTCTGCGGAAAAGTTCCATAAACATTCTGCCACGCGGGGCGCTCTTGCCCGGCACCAGGAGCATTGTTTTTGGCAGCCAGGCGGTTCACCAGGGGCACACCTGCTAAAGGGAGCCCGCCCTGTGCTCAGCCAGAGCTGAGGCTGATAGAGAGAGAAATGGAGTGGGCAGGGCAGATGGGCAGGGCGGAAATGAGAGCTGGGGGCCAGGGCTGGGCTGGGGGCGCCCTGGGCTTAATGGGACACACTTGTTGGAAACAGCCTTGCAAGGGAGCCCTCGAGTCAGCCGGGCACTTTTTAAGACCATGTACTTGGAAACTACAAACCAAGAAATAGTGATGATAAAGAAAACAAGAATCTCGTGTAAGGAGAGAAGGGTGCGTTGGTGGAAGTGGATGGAGAAGGAAAAGGAGTGGGAAAGAGAGACCGTCAAAGGAAGGAGGGAAGGAAGGATGGAAGGGAGGATGGAAGGGAGGGAGGGAGGGAGGAGACAGAAACCATTAATGTTGGGATATACAGATTGTTTTTCAGAATGTATAGCTGGGAAAATTATTCACCCCCCAGCTCTGACTTATTCTGAGAGATACAGCGGTCTGTGTAGCTCACATCATTTCAAGATTTTCTCTTTTCTGGGACACTTGAGACATGGGGTGAGGAGGGCAGCCAGTCCCCCTCTTCCTAACTCACCCACCACTGCCGAGGCACTGGGCTCTGCTGGGAGCTGATGCATTGGGGGTGGGGAAGTGGCTCCCAGCCTCTGGGTTTTCCTTCCCTCCGCAGGGTTTGCAGTGGATGAAAAATGCTGCCCTGGAGGATGGAAACCCAAATTCCAGGCAAGCCCCTAACTACCAAAATGTGCCCACTGGAATAGGCTAACCAGACCCCGTCTACAAAGATACTAGGTTAACTGCTGGTGCTAAATGCCCAGTGGAGGATTCGGGACCTCATTAAATTATAGATGATGGGAAGCTGGAGAGAGAGATGCCTTTTAAGGGAATGAAGCTGGTGATCCTTGGCTGGATGGATTACAGAGAAGGTAAAGGAAAAAGTATGGAAAACAGGAGAATTTCATGAATTTTCAAAAGGAGAAGAAAGATACAGAGGCTTTACAAAAACAGATTCATGGGCTTTCTCTTTCCCATCTTCATTCTGGAAAACTTAGAGAAGGATAATGAGGAAAATAAAAGAGATTCATAACCTTACCATCAAGAGATATCGTTTTTTAAAAAAATTTATTTATTTTATTTATTTATTTTTGGCTGTGTTGGGTCTTCGTTGCTGCGCACAGGATTTCCCTAGTTGTGGCGAGCAGGGGCTACTCTTCGTCACAGTGCACGGGCTTCTCATTGTGGTGGCTTCTCTTATTGTGGAGCACGGGCTCTAGGTGCATGGGCTTCAGTAGTTGTAGTATGTGGGCTCAGTAGTTGTGGCTTGCCGGCTCTAGAGTGCCGGCTCAGTAGTTGTGGCGCACGGGCTTGGTTGCTCTGCAGCATGTGCGATCTTCCCAGACCAAGGCTTGAACCCATGTCCCCTGCATTGGCAGGTGTATTCTTAACCACTGTGCCACCAGGGAAGCCCCAAGAGGTATCCTTTTTAATAGCTTTATTGAGTATAACAAAGGGCATATGTTTAAAATGTGCAGCATAGTAAGTTTTGATATATATGTATATACCCATGAAACCATCACCACGATAATATAATGATCATATTCATCACCCCCGCCCCAAAGTGTTCTCCTACCCTTTTGGAATCCCTCCTTTCTATCCCTTCACACTTTGTCTCCTCTGTTAGCTTATTAGCTATAATTTAACTCTTTGTTTTGTAATTTAGTGGATGCTCTAGGGTTTATAATAATCATCTTTAACTTATCACAGTCTCCTGCCAAGTGATACAACGCCACTTCACATATTCTGTAAGAACTTTACAACAATATCCTTTTATTTCACCCTCCTCCTTTTGGTATACATTTTGCTTCTACATGTTATGAATCCCACAATACATTGTTATTCCTTTTTAAGCAGTCAATTATATTTTAGAGGGATTTAAATAATATCTATCCATGTAATTAACATTTCTGGGGCTCTTCATTCTTTGTGTAGATCCAGATTTCAACCTGGTATCGTTTTCCTTCTTCCTGAAGGACTTCCCTTAATATTTTTTATAGTGCAAGTTGGCTAATGATAAATTCTTCCAGCTTTTCTGTCCCCTCCTCTTTCAGAGATTCCAATTACATTTATATCAGGTCACTTGTAGTTTTACCACAGCTCACTGAAGCTCTATTTATTTTTTTCAGTCTTTTTTTCTATGTTTTTTGGAATCGTTTTCATTGTTATATCTTCAAGGTCATTCATTTTTCTTCTCAAAATTTAATCTGCTATTAGTTCCCTTTTGGATGTTGTCATTCTCATCTCTAGAAGTTCAATTTCAGTCTTTTTTTTATAACTTCCATATCTCTACTTAATATGTTCAATCTTTCCTCTAGCTTCTTAAAAACATAGAATACAATTAAAATAATTACTCTAATATCCTTGTCTAAAACTTCTAATATCTGTGGCATTTCTAGGTCACTTTCAATTGATTGATTTTTCTTCTCATTATCATTATATTTTCCTACTTTTTCAGGTACCTCCTAGTGGTTCATAAAATGCCAGACATTGTGGATTTTACCTTTTTGGGTGCTGGATGTTTTTGTAGTCTTATAAATACTCTTGAACTTTGTTCTTGAACATAGTTAAGTTACCCAGAAACAGTATGGTATTTTCGAGTCTTGCTTTTAAATTTTGTTAGGCAGGACTCAAGGAGAGTTTAATGTTTAACCTAGGGCTAATTTCTCCTACTACTGAGGCAAAACTCTACTGAGTACTCTACCCAATGCCCTGTGAATTATGAGGTTTTCACTTTGACTGGTGGGAACAGAGACTATTCCCCGCCCTGAGCGAGCTCCCACCCATTTGAGGAGTTCTTTCCCCAACTTTGGGTATTTCCTCAAACACATGAGCTAAAGGCTGTTCACCTGAAGACTGAAGGAGGACTACCTGCAAAATCCCATAGTTCTCTCTCCTCCCCAGTACTCTGTCCTGTAAATGCTAGCCACTCTGGACTCCGCAGAAGGAGACCTCTGTCTCCTCAACTTGGGGAGACTGCCAAGATCCACCTGGGTTTCCTCTCCCTACACCACAGCCTGGAAACCCTCTTAAGGCTGCAAATTAGGGTAGGTCCAGGGCTCACTTCACTTGTTTCCCTTCTCTCAGGGCTCAATGTCCTTTGTTATCTGATATCCAATGTCATGAAAATCATTGTTTCACACATTTGGTTCAGTTGTTTAGTTGTCTTAGATGGGTGGGTAAATCCAATACTGTTACTCAACCTTGGCCCAGAAGCAGAAGTCGAGATGATGAGGGGTTTTGTTTATTTTCTTGTGGAATTATTTTCCTTGCAAATATTAGTCTCTGTAATGTATACATGTGTGTGTATATTCAACAAATCTTTATCCAGTGCCTACTGTGTGCTAGGTACTATAGTAGTGTTGGAGATACAGTGCTCATCAAGACAGACATGGCTTGCAGTCTAGGAGGCAAACCAATGAATGTATAATTACCGTAGTTCATCTGCTCTAAGATGGCACTGCTTGTAAGTTGCACCATTATTTTATGTACAACTAAAAAAGAAAAACACTACCAATGATACTTCTGAGGCACGTCCAATTGTAAGATGCACCCTGATTTCAGAGATATTAAAGTGTTTAGAAATATAAATATTGGAAAATCAAGGAACTAGAGCAATAATTAATAACAATTATGACAAGAGCTGAGACAGAGAAAGCCAGAATGCCAGAAGACCATATATCAGAAGGATCTGACTTAGCCTGGAGAATCAAGGAAGACTTCCATGAAGATGCAGCATTTGAACTGGAGTCAAAAAGATGACCAAGTGTTGGCCTGGTGAAGGTGGGTAGTGGGAAGAGTATTCTAGACAGAGGGACCAGATTGTCCCAAGTTGCTGAGGTGATAAGGAGTTTTGCATTGGCAGGAAACTGAAAGGTTCATGTGCTTCTCGTGTGAATTTAGGGACTCCAGTGTAATTTTGGACTTTACCCTCAGAGCAACACAGACACTGTAGGTTTTAAGCAAAGGAGTTATAAAATTAGATTTGTCTTGTTAAAATGTCACTCTGGCTTCTGGGGGAAGGATGGACTGGGGAAAGCAAGGACATCAGGCAGGAGGCAATCACAAGAGTCTGGGCAAGAAATGACAGTGGTTTGGACCATAGTCATGGCAGTGGAGAGCAGGAAACGTTCTCGAGAAATGTTTAGAAAGATGTATGAGTGAGATCTGGTGACTGGAGGTAGACAGTGAGGGAGAGGGAGGTGTAAGACTCGTGTTTCTGACCTGAGAAACCAGATAGATGGAGAAGACCTTTACTCTGATACAGTTCACTGGAGTAGGAGACGGTTTCAGAGGAGTAGATAATGGGCTCGTTTGAGGCACAATGAATTTAGTAAGCTTGTACATTTCATGGTCTTGGCTACAATCACCACAAAACAGCCCTGGGTTGGAAGGATAGCTGGTGGCTCACTGGTGCAAAAGAAAGGCTAGAGACCCTGTCACCAAAAACATTCAAACAAGAGAGAAGCAAAGTTCAAGTGAAAACAGCATGTTGTGGATGCTGCCAGGGGCATCGCCACCCCTGGATACTTTCCATCTGAACCCTAGACACTCGATTTCTTCAGTATCACTGTAAATGACCTCTGATTATCTCTGCACCTCAAAGGCTGAGCTGAGAGTCCAATGCTCTAGGCTGAGAGTTTGTAATTTGCTGAGAACTAGAAAAGAGAATATCTGTGCCTCTTCCCCCAAATAGAAAGTGTGTTCCAAAGACAGTCTGTTGTGAGGTCTTTAGATGCCAAGTATGTACTTAAGCAGAGCTGGTCCAGAGCTCAGGAGAGAGGTCTGGGCTTGAGAGAAAACCTTGGTGTCCTCAGCCTATGGAGGTGGCATGCTGAGCCCAGGAGCAGGTGGCATCACCCAGGAAGAGAGGATAGAGCAAGGAGAAAGGACTGTCCATGACCAAGCCCTTAGGTCTGGTCAAGGAAGAGAAGCAGGCACACATCCCCAGAGGGAGTGGCCAAGGAAGTGAGAAGAAAACCAGAAGCATGAAGAAACGCGGCCACCAGCAGAGGGAGTGGGCACTCGTAGTGAACACAGCTATGAGATGAAGATGAGGATGAGAAGATCTTGGACTTGGAACCCACTGGTGGCTTCCACAGGAACCATGTGACAACACAGAGGGGAACTCAGATAGCAGGACTGAGGGACGATAAAGAGACAAAAACTGGTGACGCCTTCAAGAAGTTTGCCTGTGGGCAGGGGCAAGAGGTGGAATGGGCACTGGAGGTTTTCTTTTCTTTTCTTTTCTTTGTTTTTCCTGAATAGGAGAGAGAGGAATGTGTTCAAGACTTGACTGGGTAGAGTCAGAGGAGAAGAGGCTGAGGATACGGGAGAGGAGTGGGAGGATGGAGAGTGTCTCATTCCAGGTTGTTGGGGTCATTCATTCAACAAATATCACTGAACACTTGGCTACACACTCAGACATGATAGCACAGTGGTCCGGAACACAGCCTCTAGAATGTTCAGATCTTGATTCTGCCCCTGACTGACTAGCTAATGGACCTTGGTCAAGTCATGGAAACTCTCTGAGCCTCAATTTCCTTGGCAGTAAAATGAGACTAATAATTTTAAATGATTCACATGGGCTTCCCTGGTGGTGCAGTGGTTAAGAATCCGCCTGCCAATGTAGCGGACATGGGTTCGAGCCCTGGTCTGGGAAGATCCCACATGCCATGGAGCAACTAAGCCCGTGCGCCACAACTACTGAGCCTGCGTGCCGCAACTACTGTAGCCCGCGCGCCTAGAGCCCGTGCTCCGCCATAAGAGAAGCCACCGCGATGAGAAGCACATGCAGCACAACGAAGATTAGCCCAGCTGGCCGCAACTAGAGAAAGCCCGCGCGCAGCAACGAAGACCAAACACAGCCAAATAAATAAATAAATAGAAAAACAATTTTAATAAATAAATAAAAATAAAATGCTTCACACACTTGTGACGAATAAGTGAGTTAAGGCATGAAAACAATAATATCAGCAAACATTTAATAAGCACTTATTATATGTTAGTATTTAGTTGTTTCAGGCAGATGGGCAAATCCAGTCCCCGTATCCACCTCAGCCTGATGTGGAAGTGGAGATAATGGTTTTTTTAATGTGTTTTCTTCTAGGATTTTTTTTTCTCTGCATACTTTAGAGTCTGCAATGTAGACATGAATATATATGTTCAACAAATCTTTATCAGGTTCCTACTTATACTGTGCTAAGCTCTTGCAATCTCACAAATACTCTGTGAGGCAGGTACTATTATAATCACCCCCATTTTACAGGTGAGGAACTGGGGCAATAGGTTAGGTAACTTGCCCCGAGTCACACACCCAGACAGCTGAGCTCCAGAGCCTGTGTTCCTAGCTACTAGGCTATCCTGTCCCCACTAGCTCCAAGAAGTCCAAGGGTAATAAGAGGAAGTGAGGTAAGAGGTCCACAGCCAACAGATGTAGGAACAGGCTGGGAAATGTGAAGCTTGGTAGGAAGCTCCTGAACAAGGCTTCCTGCCCAAAGTTTATACTTTTACGGCTGGCTTTTGGGTGAGTCTAGCAGAATTAGAGGCCAATGGAGATGCATAGACACCAAACCACCAAAAATGCCCCTTCATCTCCTAATGACAAGCTAGACCCTTAGTGCTCTCTTAAGATACAACCTCACTGTCCCTGACTTCCGGGGCACCCGACCAGGGCACCTGATCAAGTGAATTCAGTGGAAAAAGACCCTGCCCAAAATTAGTAGGATGGGGTTTCTAAAGCATAGCAAGGCACTCTTAGTGGAGCTGCTGAGCCAGAAAGGGTTTTGCCTGCTGACTTCACTTTTTATCTCTGCCTAGGGGTACGTGAGGCCACCACAGGCTCTGCATCAACCATTTCTGGAAGGAATTTCCATCAATTCCACAACGCAGAGATGGGCAAACCCGCAGCGTGTGGTACTTGTCACTGTAAATGTTTTTCCGGGATTAAACAGTGACACCAGCAAGGGCAGAAGCAGGCTACAATGCTGGATTCCAGACGCCTTGGGGTGGTTCGACATGCCTCCCAGCATGAGCATGTGACCCTAAAAGACCCGTTTTGAGCCTTTTCCCCCTGCTGGATTCACGTAGAGAGGTTTGAACCCTCACAAAAGAAACTTCTCAGCTGCACATACCACCACGCCATCCTCACCCATCCCCCCACTCCCCTCGTCCATTTCTGGTTTCTTACTTACACAGGCCGACTTGAGTTCTTGGCTAGTTCATCCCAATTCTCTCCTGACAGGATCGCAGAACCTTAGAGCTGTACATCAGGAAAAATGGGGCCAAGCTTATTGTGCAGATCACAGCGATGTCCTTCCAAGCAGACTCTGGACTTGAACCTCCGTCTCCCAGACCTAATCTTCTCTGTCCTCTGCACTACACTGCCCTCTTCTGGCAGTGGAGGGAAATTGCCTTTTTGGTCTGCGTGTAGTTTTCAAGACTCTTGAGGCTCTGACACCTCCTCAGGGCAGACTTTCTCTGCAGAGCGACTGCAGGGGTTGGGGCTCTCGGCTGTGTCTGCAAATCTCACTCACTTTCTCTTGTACCCCTTCTTACCTCCGGAGCCTGGTTCCTCCCTGAGAAGGGTGGGAGGAAAGTAGACATCTGTGGAAGGAGGTAAGGTGGAGCTGGGGCTGGCCCTAGTTTGTGGCTAGCAGAGCCCCTGTTCTTGGCAGGAGAAACCATATTGCACGACAGAAGAACCCAAAGGTCTTCTCTGATGTACAGAGCTGTGAATTTGCAGGCCTTGAAAGAGATTTACAAAGAGCCCAAAGTTTCCATTTCTCGGGGTTGGGAGTTTCCATTAATTCATCTCATACACTGCAAGGATCAAAATCCCAAATGCCTTTGAGAGGCAGACAAGGGTCCTAAATGGATGGAGAAGCAGAAGTGAGTTAGTGATGGGAACCGTGAGGATCTAGAGGACACAGGCCCACCTAGAGGTGCTCGGACCCAAAATTCCCAGCATGCATTTTGTCGGCCAACAACAGGCGAGCTCGTTTCACAGGACTCATATTTTCAACTCCCTGCCTTACAGTCAATTTTGAAGTAATATTTACTGAGCACCTTATTGTGTGAAGGGCACTGTTCTCAGCACCTGAGATGTAGTGACTATGTTAAGGGTCACACAACCCTATGAAGTAGGTGTTATTAGCATCATCCCCATTTATAATGGGAAACTGATCCATGGAGCCCTTGAGTAGCTTTCCCTATGTCCGACAGATAGACATTGTTATGGCTAGGATCTGAACTCAGAGAGTCTGGCTCCAGAACCCAATTCCTTGACTATCAGTACTAGATAAACAGTACAAGTATGTAAAGTTGTATCCTTGGACATTATGGGATGCCAGTTATATCACTATGGCAAAAAGAATGTGATTTTTAGTAGGCAGAGAACTGTCGTTAGAGACAGACCAAGGTGAGTCTGAATCCTGGCCCTAACGATTACTGTGTGATGTCAGGGCAAATTAATAAAACTTTCTTAGCTGCTGTGGATGACCAGCAAATCAGAGACTGCCGTTCTCACTTTCTGGGATAATCTCTAGGATTAAGTGAGATAAACGTGTTTTACCTAATGCATGACATAAAACACAGATACACAATTATGAGTGACTGCTACTTATGTTAATGACTAAGCATTCAGCATTGGACTGCTCTAAGGGTCAGCGCCTGCCCTTCTGAACTAGCTGGACGTGGGAAGGTTAAGTCCTTTAGGACTTACTAAGCCTCAACTAACAAAAGATTCCTATTAAAACCCTTTATCATTACCTAAGTTTTCAGAGGGAGCTCATTTGGGGGAGAGTATACATATTAAAAAAAGTGTTCATGTCACATAACAATACACTCATGAGTCTTTTAAATAGTGGGTTTTCTTCGTACATTTTAATGGTACAACTGGATTTATCTCTCCTTTCTGAAACACAATACCTAAAAAACTGAAGAAATCATTCCTGTGATCCCCAACTTAGACAATAGATGGCGCTAAATTCTCACTTCAAGCGGCACCTCTGGTTCCTACAGCCATCAGCCCTACAGATTTGGGGTGTGCTGAAAGTTCAAGAGCTTGAGTTCCTGGTGTATCCGGGTATCTTCTAAAAGTTAACAGACTTCGGATAAGGTTATACAAGATGTCAGCCCAGCCTGGAGGCTATCGCCGATAACAAATCTAACAAATCACTAGCCCCACCCCAGTAAGAAAGACAATATTTGAGCATCCACTGTCTGCCAGACACAGATGGGAGCTAGGACCACAGCCTTGGTTACGACAGAAGTTATCCTTGACCTCCAGGGCTTTGCCCACCCTCTAGTTCTTTTTCCCTCATACCTCCTGCTGCCCACAAGATGCTCCCAAAGAATCATATAAGACGATAAAGTCAAGGAAAGTTGGAGCTGGAAGAGAACTTGGAGATCATTTTATATTTATCACCCACCTCACTTTACAGACAGCACGGCAGACAGGGGCCCAGAGAGAGATGAGTTATCCAGAGAAACACAGGCCAGCAGACCAGAACTAAGACCAGCATCCTGACCCCAGGTCCTTTTCCGCCCTGCCTCCTGTCCTTAAAAGCTCAGCCGGGGGTACTTCCCTGGCAGTCCAGTGGTTAGGACTCTGCACTTCCACTGCAGGGGGCACAGGTTCGATCCCTGGTAGGGGAACTACGATCCCACATGCAGGCACGGCCAAAAAAAAACAAAAAACAAACTTCAGCTGGGGACTCCCCTAAGGAGAGCAAACCAAGACAATACCAGCACATGAGAAACGTAGACCTATGTTCCTGAGTTTCTAAGAGTGACTCCATAGGACAGTAAGCATCTTAATACCAGGCAGCTACACCCAATTGATAACAGGCATTTCAACAGAACATTATCAGGTATTTACACGCACATAGGCTGAGGTTTCCCCACAGCCCATTGCCCAACATGTATTGCTCCTGGCTGTTCATGACCAATACGCTCAGCACGGCCAAGGGGCCACTCGCTTTCCCGCGCAGAATGCAGTTCGCTGCCTGCAGCAACTCAGCTGCCTTGATTCTTTGCTTTCTTCTGGGCATTTCAGAAATTTGCTTAGGACTGGGATGGAGCCAAAAGAACCAGTGGAAGAGAAGAGAAGGAACTTGGCCCTGTCTCCTAAACAGCTAGTCTGTGACTTTGGGGGAGCAACTTCCTCTCTCTGAGACTCAGTCCCCCCTCCCCTGATCTATAAAAGAAGGGACATTGGAACCCCTTTTCAGCCTTAGCTCTCTAAGGCCTGCCACATGGCTATTTAGCTTGGCTATCATGAAAAGTAGTTAGTTATGTTTAAATATAGCATCTCATGAAGTATAGGGAGATGATCATTTGTTTTCTGATCTACACTATTTTAAATGATAAAAGTGTGGTTGACGGGCTTCCCTGGTGGCGCAGTGGTTGGGAGTCCGCCTGCCGATGCAGGGGACGCGGGTTCGTGCCCCGGTCCAGGAAGATCCCACATGCCGCGGAGCGGCTGGGCCTGTGAGCTATGGCCGCTGGGCCTGCACGTCCGGAGCCTGTGCTCCGCAACGGGAGAGGCCACAGCAGTGAGAGGCCCGCGTACCACACACACACAAAAAAAGTGTGGTTTACCACCTCACACCATCAGAATGGCTATCATCAAAAAGACAAGAAACAACAAGTGGCGAGGATGTGGAGAAAAGGGAACGCTTTCCACCATTGGTGGAAATATAAAGTGGTGAGGCCACTATGGAAAACAGTATGGAGGTTCCTCAAAAAAACAAAAATAGAGCTACCAGATGATCCAGCAATTTCACTTCTGGGTATTTACCTGGAGAAAACAAAAACACTAATTTGAAAAGATATGTGTACCCCTATGTTCACTGCAGCATTATTTACAATAGCCAAGGTATGGAACCAACCTAAGTAGATGAATGGATAAAGAAGATGTGTATATATATATATATATATATATATATATATATATATACACACAATGAAATATTACTCAGCCATAAAAAAGGATGAAATCTTGCCATTTGTGGCAAGACAAATGTGGATGGACCTGAAGGGCATTATGCTAAGTGAAATGAGTCAGACAGAGAAAGACAAATATGATCTCACTGTATGCGGAATCTAAAAAACAAAACAAACAAACAAAACAAAACAGAAACAGAGTCATAGATACAGGGAACAAACTGGTGGTTGCCAGAGGGACAGGGGATGGAGGGAAGAGATGAAATAGGTAAAGGGTAATAAGAGGTACAAACTTCCAGTTATTAAATAAAGAAGTCATGGGGATGTAATGTACAGCATAGGGAATATAATCAATAATATTGTAACAACGTTGGACAGTGACAGATGGTTATTAGACTTGTCGTGATCATTTCCTAATGTATAATGATACCAAATCACTGTTGTACACCTGAAACTAATATAATATTTTATGTTAATTATAATTTAATTTTTTAAAGTATGAGTGTTTCCCTATGTGTTTCATGCCCCTTTTTAAAAATTTTTCATTACAAAACATTTCTGACATGCAAAAAGTATCAAGAATATGAAGAGATTGGGAGTTCCCTGGTGGCCGAGTGGTTAGCCTTCCAGGCTTTCACTGCCATGGCCCAGGTTCAATCCCTGGTCAGGGAACTGAGATCCTTTAAGCCACATGGCATGATCAAAAAATATATATATGTATGGGGAGATGGATATATATGTGATAGTAAAATGTTCATTGCAGTATCTCAGTGGTAAATGTATGTGTTCACTGCACAATTCTTCCCATTTTTTGTCTGAATTTTCATAATAAATTGCTGAGAGAAGAAAAAAGATATTAAGAATAATATAATGAATACCCAGGTAGCCCCCACGTAGCCGAAGAGATCAATCTGAATGTGGATAGTCAGTAGCCTAGCCATTTCTTGATCCTTTTACTATAATATATAGTATTACTTTGTATGCTTCCTTAATTTTATATACAAGTTTTCATACTACGTATTTTCTTCTGTAGCTTTTTTTTTTTTCACTCAGCATTTAGTTGAGCAATCCATCCACACTGATACACAGGATTCTGGTTTAATTCATTTTTATTATTGTTTTGAGGTCCATTGTATGAACAAGTGACAAAGTAGTTATTGATCAGGTTACCAGACTTTTTAGGTGTTTACAATCTTTTTAGTCTTAAGCAGTTGCCACTATGCCCGTCATTTACATGGTTCCATGTCACCTTGTGTCCACATGAAAGGCACGATGGTGTACAATTCTGTGTGGTAAAGAACATGGCCTGTGAAGCTTCAGGCACAGCTGGATCCAGGTGCTCATACTATGTCATCAGGAATCTGTCTAGTACCATCTCTTGGCTTTGCTTTCCTCTATGCTGGCTTCATTCTCAGTGGTCTCTCCACATAGCGTGGCCCCTAGCAGCTCTGGGCTTATATCCTGCCAGTGGACAGAGGTCACTCCTTTCTAGAAAGTTCCAGCAGCAATGGATAAGATTGGGATATGTGTTCATCTTGAACAAATCAGACCAGGAGAATGGGATTTCTCACTGGCCGATCCTGGGTCATGTGCTTATCGCAGTCAGTCTCATCAAAGTGCAGTAGACTGAGAATGGGGAAGGGGTGATGTTCTGAAGAAAAACAGAGGAGTTGTTGCCTAACAAGGGAGGACTGATGCTGGGCAGGCAAAAACAGAGGTCCAGGACCTCATCAGTCCCTCCTGTATGCACCCCTTTACCGCAGCACACGTCACACTACATGTGCCGTTTACATATCTGTGTCCCTTTTTCAGCTGGGAATCTCTCAAGGAAAGGAGACCTCATCCTTCGTCTCACCTCCCAGAGCGAATGCAGTTCTGCCTGGTTCATAATAAACAGCCACTTGTGGAATCCACACTTTAACTAAACACAGCCTGAGGAGGGGGAAGGACTGTCAAAGCCCCTGCCCCAGTAGTTTTCACCTCCTTCCCTGTGGACCCAGCCAGAGAGGCGAGAGGAAGAACATTTCCACCACACCTCACCCTCTTTTTTCATCTCAGAGTCATTGACCAGTAAGATGGAGACCCCAAAATGTGTTATCCAGCTCAAAAATCCTTATGCACTCAAACAGATGCTGTTTACTGAGCACCTACTATGTGCCACATTTTTTTTAATAAGTGACAGAGGCAAGATTTATCAAATAAGAATGTGTCCAGCCTTCTGTAAATATACTAAGAACAATTGTACATTTTAATAGGGTAGATTTTGTAGTATGTGAATTATAACTCTTCGTTGTGGTGCGCAGCCTTCTCATTGCGGTGGCTTCTCTTGTTGTGGAGCACGGGCTCTAGGCGCACGGGCTTCAGTAATTGTGGCATGTGGGCTCAGTAGTTGTGGCTCACAGGCTCTAGAGCGCAGGCTCAGTAGTTGTGGCACATGGGCTTAGTTGCTCCACGGCATGTGGGATCTTCACAGACCAGGGATCGAACCCGTGTCCCCTGCCTTGGCAAGCAGATTCTTAAACACTGTGCCACCAGGAGAGTCCCAGGACTAGGTATTTTTAAGTGAAGAAAATAAATCAGTTATAGAGTAATTCAGAGCACAGGTTTTTAACTGGGATTTTCTTCTGAAACCAAAGGGGAGACACTGAAGGATTTAGTGGGGAAAGGACACAGGCTAACTTTTGAGAAAGTCTCTTTCTCAGAGCTTTTGAGAAAGATCACACCAGTTACCCATGGAGGATTCCCTGAATGGGAACCAGGCTGGGGACAGGGGAGGCCAAATAGGGGCTGTTCGTATCCTTCAAGACACAGACTGCAGTTTGTACATTTAGCTCTGTTTCTTTCCACATTTACTGCTGGTCTCCTCCCACCTGGACTGAGCATCATGAAGGCAGGAGCCGGATCTGTCTTGTTCCTTGTCATCTCCTCCTTGTCTAGCAAAGAGAGGTGCTCTCCGAGTATTGTTGAATGAATATTGAGTGCACAAACCACGTTTCTGTGTTAACAGGCAGGGGGTGCAGTCAGGGGTTGCTGCTGGAATTCAGGCACCATCTGGTGATGGAGTGAAGGCTGCAAGGAATGGGATGGAAGTGGCTGTGTCTGGGCTTCAACCTGAGTGGATGTGGAGGGACAGGAAAAGAGAGAGGTGGGGAGACATGGGTGACTCCTGAGCTTCTGGTTCAAGCTATGAGGGAGCAGTGGTTCCACTGACTCCAGGGGAAAGTGATGACTTCGGTTTCGAACCCTGTGAGATGTTAGGCAGTGGGGGCAGGTTGTCCAGATGTTACTGGAAAAAGAGATCAGTAGCTCAGGATCATGTTTTGAGGAAGACATAGGGTGATTGCAAAATATGTAACCCCTGGCAAAGCATGGGTGCCCACCCATGAGAACTAATGCTTCCTTGAGGGTGGAGCACAGTCCTGGAGACCTCACTACACCAGGGTTTTAGCCTATTAGTTGTTGGACTGTAAGGAGGTTAGTGGTCCCGAGGGAGGGCACTCAGGGGGCTCAGGGCTGCAGCTCTTTACCAAGCAGCACAGAAGTATTTCAATCTTTTACCCTCTGGTGTGGCTGCACATGAATGAGCACTGGAGCTCTTACTATGTGCCAGATGCTGTGTCAAGCTAAACCCTCTCCACCCACGGCCTCATTCAACCCTACAATCACCCTGTGAGGTGTTCATCATCACCACCACCATCATCATCACTATTCTAAGCGACATGGCACGTGGTGGAGCGGTCTCCTTACCAGCGTGCTGCCAGTCTGGCTTGGGGAATTTCACCGCAGCCTATTATCCTGGTGCTGGACCATCTGCAGTTTAATAAATACCTTCAATTACTTGTGCCTATCGCCTGTTCAAAGGGCGGGGCAAACTCATGTTTCCTGAGGGTTCCCATTACTCATGGACACATTCCAAGAGACTTCCCATAGGCCTTTGCAAACCTAACCACCCCAGCCCAAGCCTGGCAGAACTGGCCACTCCCTATTCTGTACCCCATTACACCTGGCTATAGCACCTATAATTCCTTATGATATCTACCAGCTTACATGACTGTCACTCCCACTTGCCTACAGGTCCTTTAAGGATAAGGATCCTGTCGAGTGCATCTTGAATTCACCGATACCTAGCAAAATGTCTGGCTATGGGCTCAATAAATGTCCACTGAATGAATGAGTGAGCAGACACGAGCAAGACTGAATTGTGATTGTTATTTGGGGTGAGATCTATCTCATAATGCATTCCTTTTATTTTCACCACCTGAATTTATATCTGACTACTTCTCTGACCCTTACAGATGTTTTCAACTATTAATATTAAATGAGAATATATTAAACTACTCCACAGTCTGAGGTTAGACTGCAGAAATGATGGTAAAAGAGCAAGAATATGCCTGATGCAACCAACCAAGCTGAGAAGGAACAAGAATTTAATTGGCTCCACACATGGGAGTTTATGCTGTTCAGCACCTTCCCCCAAAGAGGGCAAAACAAGCTGTTAAAACATAAGCTCTTTGACCTCAAAATAAAAATACAGATGATTTCTAACACCTATAAAGGGCCCATCCTGATTGCAAACTGCTTTGGGAGAAAGAGCTGTGAAGCCTTAAGGATCTGCCTCCCTCCAGGACGCAGATGACTGGCAGAGAAGTTCAAAGATGAGGGACCCTCCAGCCAGAAAGGAGGCTTAAAGCTCCATATGCACTCAGGTCTTGGCCTCCCTCTACTCCCTGAGTGGGAGAGAAAAGAGCTCCTGTAGCCTCTGGCTCTGAAACAATGGACGGCAGGTACTGCACAGGTCAACGTGACCCGGTACTTGTGCTGCTGGAAGCTGGAGGATGCTGTCACAGCTAAGAGCAGGGACTGGGCTCAAACCTCAGTCCTGCCACTTCCTAGCTAGTGATCATACATGATGCTTCTCAGCCTGCTGCCCCTCTGTAAAACGGGGAATGATACTGCCTACCTCCAGGGAAATATTAGGATTAATAAACAGAGGCCTATGAATTGCTAAGCACCATGCCTGGCATACAGGTACTCAATTCAGTAAACAGTATCCCTTATTAAGTGGCAGGTGGAT
The DNA here is from genome assembly GCF_005190385.1 of Monodon monoceros. Taxonomy (NCBI): domain Eukaryota; kingdom Metazoa; phylum Chordata; class Mammalia; order Artiodactyla; family Monodontidae; genus Monodon; species Monodon monoceros. The sequence continues at coordinate 84,784,305 of NW_021703783.1, forward strand.
GGCAACCTGGCAAGTAAACATGCCCAGGTTTACACGGGGACCAAAGGTCACCAAGATAGTCCAAGACAGTGGTCCTTAAACCTGGCTGTGCATTAGAATCAGCAAGGAAGCCTTTAAAATGCTAGTGCCAGCCCTCTGTACACCCACTGAATCTGAATCCATGGGGATGGGCCCCAGGCATTTCTAAAAGCTCCTATAAGATTCTAACAGGTAGTCAGGGTTGAGACCCTCTGCTATAGCTAAGAGTTGGAGTCAAGCAATGACCTATAAACAAACCTGCTAATAATCAATCAAAACTATGCCCCCAGGCCTAAGAGGGAGTCCATCTTGGTTTTAGAATTGGAAAAAAATAGTCTTAAAATTGAAAACTTACCCATCTTTCTAATCCTGAATACTGCATGTTAATAACATACATCGTTCAAAGTTACTAAATTCTCAGAAAGCAACCACTCTGGAAAAGTCATAACAAAGCTCAAGTGTTTATTAAGAATTAAAAATACTGTAAATAAGCCATACAGTTCATTTCACAGTAAACTAAACAAACCTTTTTTTTCCTTTTTCTTTTCCTTTTTTTTTTTCTTTTTTCTTTTTTAAAGGGCAAGACAGCCATTAAAGGACAGTACAGCTCAAAGGAGAAGGGAAACAGCAAACAGCTACAGAAAATGCACGTGTTCCTCACTGATGGATGGGGTCTGCTGACAGCAAACCTCTTCAGGGACATCGTGGTAAAATAAAGATGTGGCCTCCATTCCCCAGGGAGGCAGCCCATGCCTTTATGAGCAGCTCTCATAATACATTTCTTTAAAGAATCCAAGGATTCCCTTTTCAGGGATTCTAAACCCTTATTCTAAACACATTATTTGGGGACCCTACCAAGAGGTGACATAGGTCGGCCACAGGGGACTCTGGGGGGGTTGTGCCTTCACATTCTGAACCGTCTGGATTCTTTTGCATAGTTATCATTGAGATGGAGAAATGGTTCAGGAACGGAAAAGACACGTACCCCACAGACCACCAAGCTGCTGATTCTTTTCAACTAAAGATGGAGGGGCTTGTCCCCCTCCCAATTCAGAGCTGCCATTTATGAACTGTAACCAGTTTAAAGTGGAAGACAAGAAGTGAGTGACATCTCATGAAAACCTTGGCCAAAAGTACTAAAAAAAGTGAAATGAATTTTCCTTAAAGACAATTAGAAAAAAAAAATACCTCCTCCCCCCACTTTTTTTGTTACTTGAAATCCTCCAGCCAGGCAGGGTTTTTGAGGTTAATCTGCTTCCGTTTATCCTCGGTTGCAGCCACTACGGTTCTTCCCTGACACTAGGGAGAAACATCCCTTCTAGAAGGCACCTCTGATGCACAGGGGCTGGGCCTTCGGGAAACCCACCCAAAGCAGAAGCAGAAGGCCTGCGCAACCGATAGCGCGTGGTAACCATCGTAAATAAATTAAACGGGCACAAAAACACAGAAAGCCCCAGTGATCCCGGTGGTGTGGCCGGCTCTTCGGGAGGGACCAGGCCCTGGGGGGAGGGGCGCGGGAGCGAACAACACATTTTTTGGTCGTGAGAAACTGGACTCGCCATCCGCGCCCTGCACACGCAATCCATTTAGACTTTCTCGTGAATCTTTTCCACTTTCACAAACAACCTATCCAGGTCATTCCTCAGGTCCTCTAGCAAACTTTTGGCTGACTCCAAGTTGTTCTCGTTGGTCTCAATCTTCACTGAGTACGCGACCAAACTGTCCACGGCAGTCCTGAGCATTTTCAAGTCCGACTCCACCTGGCCCACGGAGGCTCTGAGGTTGTCCAGAGAGGAGAGTCCGTCCAGCAGGTCCTGGGGGGGCGCGGCGGCGGCGTCGCGGCTGAGCAGTGTGCGGACCTGCTCCTGCACCTTCTGCAGCGCCTCCACGGCGCCGGGAAGCTCTGCCACGCGACGCTTCAGTTCGTCCACGTCTCCGACCAGGGAGAGCTGGGCCTCACCGAGGCCGCGCACCCTGCCCGCCAGGCCGCCGCCTTCGGCGTCAACGTCTGCGTCGGGGGCGGGGCCCAGGCTGGCCACGCGCTCCTGCAGGTCCGCCAGGTGCCGCGCCTGCTCCTCGCTCTGCGAGCGCAGCGCCTGCAGCGTCTCGCGGTGGTGCTCCCAGGCCGCCCGCGCCGCCTGCACCCCATCTTCCACGCTCTGCAGCCGGGAGTCCAAGCCCTGGCTCTCCTTCTGAAGCGTTTCGAAGGCCTCGGAGGGTCTGAAGACCCCGTCTTCTTCTGGCCTGAGGGCTGCGGCCTTCAGCTGGCCGAGCTCCTCCTCGAGTCTCCGGATCTCCTCGGGGAAGCGGGCGGCCGACTCCTCCGCCCGGAGGACCTTCTCCGTGAGCGCCTGCAGGGTGTGGTGCTCCGAATCGGCCGCCTCCTTGAACCTCTGCTGCTCCTGTTTGAGGCTCACCAGCTCTTTGACCTCCGTGTAGACATCAGTCTCCATGGTCTGGACTGTGCTTCTCAGGGTCTCAATGTCCTTCTCTTTGGACTTAACCGAGGTTTGTATTTCCTTCACCGCTTCCCTCAAGGCTTTCAAATCCTGCTTGTATCCCTCCGAGTCTTCCAGAGAGGTGACCTTGGCCTTCACGTCGTTTATTTCCTTCTGGCTCCTCTTCTGGACCTCGGTGAAGATGGCGATGTTGTCGTTGATGGACTTGGTGAGCTCGGTCAGCCTTTCCTCCACCGTGTTCTCCAGGGACGTGAAGTCCCGCTCCCGGGCGTCCTTGACCACGTGGATCCCATCCGAGAGGTCTTTGAGGATCTCATTCTGGAGTTTTTGCAGAACTTCACTGATGCGGTTGATCTCGCTCTCCCCTTGCTTCACGGCTTTCTCTGTGAGATCTTGTTTATGTTGGGAGCTTCTCACGAAGGACTCAAAAGTCCCGAACGTGGCTTGCAGAGACTGCACCTGTAACCAAAATCCAGATGTTACCACGGAGAAGAGCTGATGGGTTTTATGCAATTCAGCTGTATTTCTTTTCGTTTGTCCCTCCTCCTCCAGATATAGTACCATAATTTTTCCTTTAGGGAACCATCCTTGCACACAGCCCATGTGGTTTGGGGGACCAACCCCAAGGCCAGCTCCAAGTGCTCTAGGCCTGACCAATCAATGCTTTCTGTCCACCCACTTCCCCACCCGCTCCTGGAACCATAGTGATTAGCCCGTGGATGGGCATGTGGCCTAAACCAGACCAACAAATCGATTCCAAAACTTCTCTTAAAACTATTGGGAAGGGAAACCTCTTTCTACTGGGATTGCTACCTATAGGATGAGGGAAGCCTGGAACAGCTCAGACCAGCACATGACCAACGCCTGCCTACAAATCCAGGCAGCACAGAGGGAAGCAGAACTAAGAGATGGCAAGGTCAAGTTCTGAAGACACAATTTAAATCTCTGGATACAGCTATACTGAAGGAACCTACTCTGGAACTTTTTTGTTTGAGCCAATAAATTCTTTCCCTTCCTCCATCTCTGTTTATGCCAGTTTAAGCTGAATTTTTAGCTCTTGCAACTGAAAGAGTCTCAAGTTTTTGTAGAAACAAAGCTGAGGCACGTGGGAGACACTGGGCAGGGAGGCAAGAGACAAGGTTCAGGTCTCTGCTCACCGCCTATAGCTGTGTGGCCCCGAACAAATCACTGTCCTCACCTGAAAATGTGACCAGTGGACCGGTGACCCTCAGCATTTTCTGGCTTTGTGAACACACTATGATCCTATTTGCCACTACACCTTCATTCTAAATAAATTCTACCCTAAACGGGGTCTGACCTGGAAACCACCCCCGGGAGCAGGTTTAATGCACTGAGAGGCTGAGTATGATGACTAACGGTCTGGGCTTCATCCTGATGTGGCACGTGGTACCACCTAAAATGCTTTCTTGCCAAAAAAAAAGAGAGAGAAGAAAAAAGAATCCAAATCTGTCAAGTTTCTAGCTCTAACCACCAATTCACAGAAAACATACAAGAGTGAAACATGCCATGAGGATACAGTCAAATCCACAATGTAGAAAATTCTGCAGGACAAATAATCAGGATCTTCAACAAATAAATGGCATATTTAAAGGAGGAAATATAAGAAACTATTACAGATTAAAAGAAACTTAAGAGATTTCTCAATTAAATGTAATGTGTGGACTTATATGGATCCTGCTTCAAACAAACCAACTGTAAAAGAGACATATTTTTGAGAAAGTCAGGGAATCTGATTTTGGACTGCGTATCAGGTGATAAGCAAGAATTACTGTTAACTTTGTTAGGTGTAATATACTGTGTTTTGCCAAAAGAAACAAGCAAAGGAGAGGGAAAGGAAAGAACAGAAAGGAACTCTTTATTTGTTAGAAATAAATCCCAGAATACTTTGGGTCAACTAATGTGTCAGTCAAAATTAAAATTAGATCACTATCCACGGGGTCTGCCAGGGCAACAAGGGCCCTTCAGAGGGTCTAGAATTGAACTGACAATATTTTCTGAAGCCCTGCACCCACTTGTGCCCACTGAATCTTCCAGGGAAGGACAGGCCAGCTTCTCTGCCCATGCTCACACCGTTCAGCAGACCTGGGCCATTTCCCAATACTGAGAGCATCAGAGCATCTGAGAACAAGACAACCAGGTGTGCACCCAACACGGTGGTGGAATAGAGTGCTTCAGACCCATACTGCTCCACCTCCAGCCCAAAAAGAGCACAACAAAATGGGAGGAGGAAGGGCTGGTGAGGGGATGAAATTAAAATAGCAAAAAATTGATAATTATTGAAAATAGTGTTCCTTATATTGATCTCTTCTTTTGTTTATGCTTGAACATTTCCATGATGGACAGCTAAAAAAATAAAATAGCATGGGTTCTGGAACCAGACTGCCCATGTTCAAATCCTAGCTTGGACACTTCCTATCTCTGTGATCTTGGGCAAGTTATTTAGCGTATCTGTGCCTTGGTTTCCTAACCCACAGGATGGAAACAAAGATAGTACTGTACCTAAGTCATAGGCTTGTCTTGTGAGGATTAAGTGAGCTTAATCCACTTTACGTATTAATATGTAAAGTGCTTAAATTGTGCCTAACACATAATGTTCAATAAACAGTAACTGTTACCTTCGTTATCATTTAATCTTTCTTCTGGAGTAGCTCAGAAGTCTGGAGATTCCTAGCCCACCCTTGGCCCAATGCCAAAGGGCAAATGCTACAGGTATGTGAACAGGACCCCGGGCTCTAGTTCCAGCACCAGCTCTGTGAGCACAAGTAAGTCACACTCATATTCCAAGTCCCGAGCTCCTCATCTATTAACAAATAGGTTTCTAAAGTCCTTTCTGGCTTCCACCGGTCTGTGATTTTAAGATAGATTAGAATAAGATTCTCAAGGACTCCAGAATACTAGACGATTTCCCTGCTTAACCAAATATAACCTAGAGCTCAACTCTGAAATTAGGTTATTCAATCACAGAACCTGCCTGTTCTGAGCACAGCATTCAGAACAAAGGTTTGAACAGGTAGGCACACTACCTGCAACATGGCAGGCGTTCATCACTGTTTTCTGAATGAATCAAAGAATGAACTCATTTACAGAGAAAGGGCTGACGAAGACGGAGCTGGTCCATTTCCCCCGACCCCTGACTGTCACTCCTAACCTGGGCTGGCTCTTTACAAATGGCTAGGAAGGGGACTAGATCTGAAATTATGGATGAAACCAAACAAATCAACCCGTGACACTGAAAAGAGCACAAAAAGTGTCTCCCTATGATGGTGTGAGCTGTTCACCTTCACATGCAAAGACCTCATTATAATCAATATGCAGGGAACTTCCCTGGTGGCCAGTGTATAAGACTCCACGCTCCCAATGCAGGGGGCCCAGGTTCGATCCCTGGCCAAGGAACTAGATCCCACATGCAGGCCACAACTAAGGAGCTGGCGAGCCACAACTAAGGAGCCGGCAAGCCGCAACTAAGGCGCCCACGAGCCACAACACCCAGTGCAACCAAATAAATATTAAAAAAAAATAATTATCAATATGCAGTGGATACATGTTTCCCCAACATATGGGGGATACCCACTAAGTAGTGGACAAGATGCCAGAGCAAAGTAACGCTAAGACAGGTTCCCTGTCATCAAGGAGCTCACAGCAGGGGGTAGGATAAGAGAACAGCGGTGGCTCACATTCAACAGGACACTTGATGTACACCAATGATTATGCAGAGCACTGCAGAGACATCATCCCAATCCACCCTGATAATAATCTCATGAGTTGGTAGCTCCTATTAATCCCCATTTTACAAAGCAGAAGCCTGGGAAGTGGTAGAGCTGAGCATCAAAATCCAAGAATGTCTGACTTTAGAACCTGCGCTCTTAGCCTCCAGTGATACGCTCAGGCAGAAGCATGTCCAAAGTGCACTGAGTGCCTGGAGGAGATGCTGCCTCAGCCTCAAGCCTTGACTCCTAGCCCAGAGTCAAGATGAGAAAACAAAGAAATACGACCAGAGAACTCACTCGTCCACAAATAGCTTTTAGTCTCATTAAACTGTCCCCACCAGGCCTAAGCCTACTCCTATCTCTACGCCACCCTGGATCTGCCAGAGCAACCCAGGCCCTTCAGAGGGCCTAGAGCTGAACTACCAACATTTTCTGAAGCCCTGCACCCACGTGTGCCTGCTGAACCTTCAGGATAAGAACAGACCAGCCTCTTGGCCCATTCAGCAGACCTGGGCCGTGTCCCAATACCGAGAGCATCTGAGAACAAGAGAGACCAGGTGGGCACCCAAAAGGGCAGTGGAGTAGCACGTTTCAGAGTCACACTGCTCTGACTCCAGCCCCATTTCCACCGCTGAGGGTCTGCACGTCCCTGAATGAGTAACACAACCACTCCAGGCTCAACTGGCCCATCTACGAAATGGTGCTAACGCCTCAGAGGGTGGCTGGGAATGCCTGGCCCACAGTGAAGACTAATTATGAACAAAATAATACAGTAAGAATATGTCCCTGCGAAGAAGCAAACCCCAGCCCCCAACAAACCTCACAGAGAGGGCTGTGAGAGGCTCAAACTGAGGTTGTCAGAGGGCCCATCCATCACTACTCACTCCTCAATGCAGAATAACATTTCCTGACCACCCCGGAGGTGCAGAGGGAAGTGGCCACACACTGTGGAAGATCCTGTGTGCCAAATGCCCCCGTCTGGGTATGTTCTGAGTTCCAAGTCAATGAAGTAAGCATTAATTGAACACCTATTAGGTAGCAGGCAAGGCATGGGAAAGACAGCATAATGAACAAGCGACTAGCTAAGAGTGTTCTAGGAGTTCACTGCGGTTTGAGTCCTAGCCCTGCCACTTGCTAGGTGTGTAACCACACAGAGTTCCTTAGCCTCCTTGTAGCTCACTTTCCTCATCTGTGAAAGGGGGATCATAACAGTCCGTACCTGTTGGGCTTGTGACAGTCAAAAGAGATGAGTGCACAGTAAATATGAGGCATTAATTATTAGCTTGATTACGCCACTAAATTAAAAGAAAGGTCATGATTTCAATGGTTTACAGCCAGGTGGACTCTTAAAAATCTGGACAGAGCCCTCCCCTTAATGTGGACATGGGAAAACTGAGTCCCCAAAAGGAAAGGAATCTGTACAAAGCTGTGATGGAGGAGGGGTGGGAACCTGAAAGGAGAATAAGGGAGGGGCAGGGAGGAAGCAGAGAGAATAAAGTTCAATTTCTTCCACCTCAGTTCAAGACCTCCACCATCTTGGCCTCGACCTCCCCCTCCCCCTCACAGCTTCCTACATGTTCCTCTGCTACAGGCAGGGTAGCCACATGCTGTCCCCCAAACAAACCTGTCTGTTCTTCACTCCTTCTCTCAACAGTTATCCATTACCATCTAGATCTAGACTGGCACTACCCTGGCCACCAGGATACGGGCCTGGGCAAACTCTACCCTCTCTCTCTTCTGAACTCGCACAGCAGTTACCCTCAACTGAAACCTACCTGTGCACTGCTTCACAAATAGGATTTGTCTTCTGCACCTTCGCACCCTCCACAGGGCCTACGAGGAGCCATATGACCATCAGACTTCACCAAATATTATGATTGATTGGTAAGTGGGTGGATCGAAGAGAGGAAACTGAGAGGCTAGCGATTATACTCCAGCAGTATGTCTACTTTTTAAGAATGATTTGACATTCAGGATAGGCAAAGCAGCACTGCCTACTTAATTCCCTTCGAAAAAGTCACCTCCCTTGGCCTGCAGCATGGAGATGACTCACTCCAGTCGCTCTGCCAGTCTTAAGAGGAAATTCCTAGTCCTGCATATTCCACACAAGTCGATAGAAACTTGGCAGGGCAGGCAGCATGCTGGGAAAAGAAGGCAGCAGTTCCGGGCTCAGAAGTGGTGGCGGGATTTTTTGTTTCGATCATGCAACCAACTTTCATTGAGCAATGACATTAGGGGAGGACGCAGGAATGAGGCTGAGGGAGCTGCACTTGGTGTAGGAAAAAAACAGAAAGGGTGGAACCTAAGCAACTTCGTGTGGAAAGGGAAGTCCATCCATACCTGAAATAGGCCCCTGTGGACCCTGCACTCCGCAGTGGCCTAGACACTGTCATGAAGTCTGCCATTCAAGAGCTGGGGTCTTTATCAATTCACTTAATCTCTAAACCTCAATTTTCTGGTCTGGAAAATGGAGTCAAAACTGCCAGTCCTCCCTCCCAGGGCTGCTATGAGAATTCGATAGTAAGTGAGTAAGCCCTCTAAACACCATATAAATGTGGTATTATTCACCAGTATGACCTAGTATTTTGGGCCTTTCCTTTCCTCTAAAGCTGAAATATGCTACTTCCAAGGCCCACATAGGTACACTGGTCCAATAAAGGGCAAGGAGCCTAAAGAGATGAGCTATTTCATTAGAACTACACAAATGAGTAAGACTACTAGCTTTTCTTTCCCCAGGCTCCAGGTCTATTAAAATCTGGCTCAGATGTCTCCCACTGGGAGAGCAGAGGTGTGGCCTTGCCCGAGGCTTCCAGGGATGCGCTGGCTTCCCTTCCAACCTCCTCTTCAGACAACTCTGCCCATTCAGCGATTCCTAATCCAAAAAGAATGGGCTTCCCAGAGCCTGCCGGCTTCCTTACAGGTCACCGCTAATGTCCTGTGACAGGCCCTTGGCCCACCCTCCCGGGCCGGCCAGACCATCCTCGAAGCGGTCCATCCCTTGGGGCCGATTCCTCCGCGGCCATTAACAAAGAGGGTCTGGGGACTGCTTCGGAACTAGGGGGCCGGGGCGGGGGTACCCCGGGCCGCTGACGGGCCTAGGCCGGCGAGGGGCCCGGCCGGGAGGGCACGACGGGGCCCGGCCGTGGGTGCGTGGGCAAGACGCCGGGCGCACGGCGTTTGGGGGGCCGGGGTACCCACCTTCTGCTCGACGCCCTGCAAGCCCTGACCCAGCTCCTCCCTCTGCCGGGAGAAGTCCTGGTGGCTTCGCTGGACCTGCTGGACCTCCTCCAGGACGTTGTGGACACACCAGCCCGAGAAGGCGGCCGCCGCCACCAGGGCGAGGTAGAAGAGAAAGTTGAGCACCCGGCCGAGCCTGCGCGAGCAGGACGCGGAGGACGAGGCGGCGGCGGCGGCGGCAGCGGCGGAGGACTTGCCGCCGCGGTGGCCGCCCTTGCCGTGCGCTTGGTTCTGCGGATGCTGCGGCGGGTGCTGCTGCGGGTGCGGCGCGGGCGGCGGCGGCGGCGGGTGCTGCTGAGGCGGCGGCGGCGGCTTCTTCGCCACGTCATCCGCGCCGCCCGACGGGTGGGCGCCCTTCTCCGAGGGACTCGCGGCGCCGTGGCCGCCCTTGGAGCCCCTTTGTTTGGCCGAGGGCATGGCGGGCGCGGCGGCGAGTGAAGCCGCGGGCTGCGAGGCGAGCGAGCGGGGCGCGCGGCCCAGGAAACTTCCTCGGGTTCCCCCGGGGCTGGGCGAGCGGCACGCGGGCGCTGCTGGCGTCGGAGCGGCAGGGAGAGAGAGAGCGAGCGAGCGGGCGAGGAAGGAGGCCGGGCGAGCGAGGAAGGAGGAGGGGGCCTGCCTCCGCCGCCGCGGCGCCGACCCCGCCTCCCGGGAAGGGAGGCCGGCAGAGCAGAGCCGGGAGCGCCTGCCACGCACGCTGGGGCCGGCGGGCGGCCCCTCCCCCTGCCGCCACGACCCCAAAGAGGGAGGGCCGAGCGCGGGGCGGCTCCGCAGGGTCTAGGGGGCTGGACCAAGTCGGGGGGAGGGGACGGTCGAGGGAAAGGTGGCGGCCCAGCGGGGTCTACGGGAACCGGGGTGGGATGGGGGTGGCCGAAGGGAGAGGGACTGCCCAGCAGGGTCCGGGGGTCGGGGGTTGGGGGTTGGGGGTTCGGCGGAGGGGAGGATGGTGGCCGAGCGGGGTCTACTGGGGCCCGGGGGGGCGGGGGGGGCGGGGGGGGGCGAGGATGGTGTCCCAGCAGGGTCACCGGAGGTCGGGGCAGGCGGCTGAGGTGGGAGGGGGCAGGAGGCAGCCGAGGTGGGGAGCGACCGGGCTGGGTCAACGGAGGTGGGAGCCGGCGCCGAGTGGCCGAAGGGAGTGGGCGGAGGGCTGGGTCGACTGGGACCGGGACTGGCGACTGAGCTGAGGCCACGGGGGCCCCGGGGATAGGCGGCCGAGTTGGGGGTGGCCAGGCGGGTCGGAGAGCGGAGAGCCGGGGAAGACCCGGTGGAGTGGGCCACGTGGGAGCCCCGCTCCTTTATGGACCTGTGCGGAAATGAAGGGGGGCGCCCCAGGAGCCCTGCCCCTGGGAGAGGGAGCAGAGGGGCGGGAACACCCCCCCATTCCTTTCTGCTGGGAGTTGGGGAAATCCCCACCCCCCTCCCCCCATCCCACCCTCCAAGCCTCCGCTGGTTGGACCTTGTCCCTTTCCTGGGGTTTGAAGGCGGAGGCAGAAAGGGCTTTCTGAAAACTAGTTGGCTCCAGGGGCATGTTTAAGGGAAGTTACCAAAGATTCTCGGACTGCGTGAAGACTGTTGAAGAGAAGACTTGAGCGGCCCACTTAGCCCAGTCAGTACGCCGTCGACGCTGTTGACTTTTTTCTGAAGGCCTTTCAACTCAATTTTCTCTCAGGGGGCCCACGCTCTGGCGTCAGCCCCTACCACGGACAGGCTCTGGGCTGCACGCTGGGAAACCAGCAGCCTCTGCAATGAGAGGGAAGCAGATCAGGGTCACCCCTACTTTGGTAGAAGGAAATATAATAATGCCAGGCTCTGTGCTTAGCAACTTACATATATATTCTCCAGACCTCACTGATAGCTTCTAAGGTAGGAATTATTTTACCCACTTTATAGGAAGGAAACTGAGGCTGAGCCCCGCCCCAACTGATTGGCTCAAGGTCTCACACACCGTGATTTGAACCTTGGTCTGCTCCTTTCAGAGCCTGTGCCCTTTAATGGGCCCCAGAGAAATTAAGCAATTTGCCCACTCTCAATAAGGCTAGTTAGTGCTGTGGCAGGGACAGAGCTCCACTCCACAAGCTACTTTACCCCTGAATCTGGTGTCTGTGTGTGCTTGTGCGTTAGGAACCCTGTTTCTTCTGCCTGGAAACTTCTCCCAATTCCTTCTTTTTAAAAACATATTCCCGGGGTTCCCTGGTGGCACAGTGGTTAAGAATCCACCTGTCAATGCAGGGGACACGGGTTCGAGCCCTGGTCCGGGAAGATCCCACATGCCAAGGAGCTACTAAGCCCATGCGCCACAACTACTGAGCCTGCGCTCTAGAGCCCGCGAGCCCCAACTACTGAGCCTGCGCTCTAGGGCCCGTGCTCCGCAACAAGAGAAGCCACCACAATGAGAAACCCACTCGCCGCAACTAGAGAAAGCCCACTCGCAGTAACGAAGACCCACTGCAGTCAAAGTATAAATAAATAATTTTTTTTAAAAAAAGACGCTTTTAAAAATCACTCATGAATGAATGAACACATGTGCCTGCCCTCAAGGGGCCTGCATTACATTTGGAGAAATGTGCGAAAACATTTCGAAGACTAAATCGTGTAGTTGAGAATATAAATGTAAAGGGAACTTGGAAAGCAAACCACTGGGCAGCATGTGGGGAAGTCTTCTGAGGCGGAAAGTTCTTGCGCAAAGCCTTGAAGAATGGATTTGCATAGGAGGAGCAGGGGAGGTGTTTCTGTGGCGGAAATGGGGTGAGCCCAGGACACCTGTCTGACACAAAGGGTGTGAGCTGCGATTAGGAAAGAGAGAGTTGAGCTGGGTGGAGTGGGTCCAGATTGCAGAGGTTCACAGAAGCCAGCCAGCCAGGCGGAAGAGTCGCTATTCGTGTGGGAGGCCAGAGTAGATTATAGCAGGTTCTGGACTAGAAATATAATCATTTGCCCCAGACAGAGAGGAATGTTCCCACTCCTGCTAAATACCAGGAGCTCTTGTAGAAAACGCCTAGCTCTGGGCCTACAGCTCTGACCTAGGAGGGGGGAAAGGAGATGGCAGAGGAAATCAGAAAACTAACTCATCCATGAAGCTGCTAGAAGAACCTTGTTTAAAAACTTCAGCTAGGGCTTCCCTGGTGGTGCAGTGGTTGAGAATCCACCTGCCAGTGCGGGGGACATGGATTCGAGCCCTGGTCCCGGAAGATCCCACATGCCGCAGAGCAAGTAAGCCCGTGCACCACAAGTACTGAGCCTGCACTCTAGAGCCTGTGAGCCACAACTACTGAAGCCCGCGAGCCTGGAGCCCGTGCTCCACAGGAAGAGAAGCCACTGCAATGAGAAGCCCGCGCACCGCAACGAAGAGTAGACCCCCACCCAGCGCAACTAGAGAAAGCCTGTGCACAGCAACAAAGACCCAGTGCAGCCAAAAATAAATAAATAAATAATTTTAAAAAAAAACAATTTCAGCTGAATTCAGATTGTGTTTCAAAATCTCTAGTGCAAAAAAAGTAACCATCCTCCTTCAAGCAGTCATCCGTGTTAGGGCAGAGGTAGTGATAACTTGCGAAGCGGCTTTAGGGGCCCAGACAAGCTCTGGCCTGGGAAGCAGGTGCCCTGCTTTTTAGCCTTAGTTCTGCCACCAAACTAACTCTGTGACCTTGAGAAGTGTACTTAACCTCCTCTCTGGATTTCAAGGTCACCACTTCTGTATCTCTGAAGGCCTTTCTTACTATTAATCCATTTCTTAGAGAAAATAGTCATCTGATTATTATGAGAAATAATTAAGTTTTTAAAAGTTGATTCAGAACACAGGCCAGATATAAGAATGACAGGTTTCTCAACTTTCTGCCTCTACTGAGCCCTGGAAGAATGAAGGGAGGGGGGAACGCACTGTGACTATCATTAGTGTTTCCCTCTTGCCCTTTTCCTTTGGGAGGTAGTGAAATATAATGGTTAAGACACAGGCTCTGGGATAGACTGACACGTTCAAATTCAGCTCCATGACTGACTGGGGAATGTGACCTCTCTGAACCTCTGTGTCTTCATCTGTGAGATGGGGGTAATAAAAACCTACTTCACCTGGTTGTTGTGAGGGTTAAATGAGAGATACCATATGATACCGGGCGCATAGCAGGGCACAGTGAATAAAGGGTAGTTAATACAATTTGCAGAGTCACTGAAAGTCTAGCTGTACAGAGCTTCTATGTCTAGATTCCAACGATTTTCTTTCATCATTATTTCTTGGCGCTCCCAGCACCATATGCGGCTTATAGACCACAGGCTTTATGTGTTTAACTTGAAAAAGCAGCACTGTTTCCCCCTGGAGTGTGGTTCCACTGTGGTGTTCGGCTACACCCAGAGAAGGAGGTTGGTAAGTAGTGGTGGAAGCGCACCTTCTAGGGCAGGCAGTCTCCAACGGTTCTTCTTGGAGATTACCATTCTTCTACCCCATTTTCTGAGTCAGCACAACAAGCATTTAGAGGAAGTTCCCTTCTTTTCCTCCTGATTTCTTCTCTTCTATCCCTTTTCCATTTCATCCTCCCTAAAGTGTGTTCGATGGTCAGGAATGCAGGTGGAAAAGAGAAGGAGCCAGAGACATCTCTTCCTTTCCCCCAGCTTATGCAAAGATGCTTCTGAACACCCTTGAACGACATGGATCTTAAGCTACATGGAGCTTTGTAAGCCTGCAGCCCTCTTGGTTATCTGCATTTCAGTTAAAAGGTCTAAATAGAAAGCCCCTATTACTTCAATTGCTTCCTCTCTGTTCCAGGTTAACAAGACCCCCAGAGGCCAAGGCATGAGCCCAAATGCCCCACAAACAGGACCTGTGTTAGCCTCAGTGGTTCCCAGTCCCAGGAGTCCCCCAGCTCCAAACCCTGAGCTCCATGCAGTAGGGGAATTCTTTCTTGGAACTCCCAGCACCGTACGAGGCTTCACCTCACTGAGCCCCAGTTTTTATGGCAGAAAACCATAGTCCCTACCTTACAGAGGCAATGTGAATACTCACTTGATTTTCTCCTCCACTCATGGTCTTTCTCATCCCAGCACATGCCAATAACATCTGTCCAGGTGCTGAGGAATCATCCTCAACTCCTCTCCTTCTCTCACCCATCCCCCCACACCCAATACAATATGTTAGCAAATCTTGTTGACTTTACCTTCAAAATATATCCAGCATCTCTGACTTCTTGTGACCTGCACCATTATCCCACAGATCCAAGTCACCACCCAACTCACACTTGAGTTATTGAAATAATTTCATACTGGCCTCCCTGCTTAAGCACTTGCTGCTGTGCTGTGGTCTTTTTTCAATACAAAAACCAGAGCAATCCCTGAAAATATGTCAGATCATGTCACACCTCTTTCCAAAACCCTCCAGTGACTTTTCAAGATAGTCGGAGTCAAAGGCAGTTTCTACAATGACCTCCATGGTCCCCGTGTCCTGGCTCCCTACTGCCTCCCTGATCTCATCCCTTCTCACTTGCCCCTTTGATGAATGCCATCCAGCCACACTGGCCTCCTATTGCTCCTCAATATGCCAGGTATGTTCCTACCTTGGGGGCCTTTGTAATTTTGTCCCCTGTGCCCAGTGAACTTTACCCCCAGGTATCCACGAGGTGGTGTTCTTCATTTCCTCAATTCAAATGTCACCTCTAGGCAAGCTCTTCCCTGACCATCTTTTTTTTTTTTTTTTTTTTGCAGTACGCGGGCCTCTCATTGCTGTGACCTCTCCCGTTGTGGAGCGCAGGCTCAGCGGCCATGGCTCACGGGCCCAGCCACTCTGCGGCATGTGGGATCTTCCCGGACCGGGGCACGAACCCGTGTCCCCTGCATCGGCAGGTGGACTCTCAACCACTGCGCCACCAGGGAAGCCCTGACCATCTTATATAAAATAACAACTGCCCAACCTGAGACACTGTCGATCCCTCTTTCCCTGATTTTTTTCCTCTGACCTACTATATATTTGCTTATTTAATTATTACTGCCTGTTTCTTCTCATTAGACTGTAAGTTCCATGATTGGGAACTTTATTTAGCTCACTCTTGTATCCCCAGTACCTAGAACAATGTCTGGCACATAGTAGGAGCTCAATGAATATTATGAATCTCACATTATTTAGAATTTATCTATGTAGGGCCTTCTCTTTCATGAGATGACCACAGTGTCTTATGAAAGGAAGGACAGTGGAGGGGAGGAACCCAGGGAGAAATGATCTCCTAGAACTTCGATATCAAGATGATGGGGATGATGATAATGATGATGACGGCAACAATGGTGGGGAAGGGGATGACCAAGAGAGGATGACTGCTAACACTGTGAGGCTGTGGGGGAACTGCAGTATCACAGTCAGCTGACATTTACTGCTCGCTCACTCCAGGCACTATGCCAGGAATTTCACATGCTTTACCTCCTTCCATGCTCAGTGAGTCTTTGATGTAGGCACCACAGTGGTACTGATCCAGTTTACCGACGAGGGGAAACCACTCTTACACAAGGTGACACATCTTGAGAGTGGTGGGAGTCGGGCTAGAATCCAGGCGATTGATCCTGGAGCTCATACCCTCAACCAACACATGAATGTGTAGACCAATAAGAAGACAAAGCCTAGTATGATGAGATAATTTATCCAAGGCTAGCCAGCCTTCTGATGAAATCCAGACTCTTAATAAGCACCATGAATCTCAGACGGGGGAGGACAGGGGAGGGCTGTATCTCAACCTGACACTGACGATTTACCTCCACAACTGCTTCTTCTCACCGTGCTGCTGACGGACCTATTGCTCACCCCTCAGGAGTGCTGTAGGAGAAAAAGAATTAGAGAACCACTGCCTTAGCATGACGTTAAAAAATCCTTCATAATCTGGGCCCTGCTTCTCTCTCTCTAGCCTCATGTCTTCCTCAAATCTCTTCCTACCCTACGTTTAGCCAGGCTCAGCTTTCCTATAGTTGCCCCAGTTTGCCATATTCTCTCAGGAACTCAGCTTCCTTGACCCTTTTCCTGCCCCACCCCCAGTCTGGATAAGATGTCCCTCCCTGGGGCTATCCCAGCTCCCAGGTGGGTCATAGCACTTACTATGATATACTATAATTGCCTGTTTGCTTACTGTCATTCACACTGAACCTTTCAGGGAAGAGGCTGTCATCTGTTCCTTTTTCTCATCCCTGGTGCCATGCAGTTTGCCTGGATTGAGGAGGTGCTCAGTC
Source organism: Monodon monoceros (assembly GCF_005190385.1). Classification (NCBI taxonomy): domain Eukaryota; kingdom Metazoa; phylum Chordata; class Mammalia; order Artiodactyla; family Monodontidae; genus Monodon; species Monodon monoceros. The sequence continues at coordinate 84,800,935 of NW_021703783.1, forward strand.
CACAATGGATTGGTCATTGAATGGCTACAACACTGTGTGACTTAGAATGCCAGACTTCTGATTCTCAGCATCCCCCCTTTCAGGGTACCCACTCTTTAGTGGGTGGGGGTGTTGGGAAAGTCTCAAAGTTTTGAAAGTTTAGAAGTGGGTACTATGTGGAAATGCAATGTTTTGTGATAGGTTCAGATAATTTGTTAATTTAACCAAAAAACTGGAAGAGGTGTGTGGAGATGATGGCTTCCTCAGTGAATGGAAGGGAGAGGTAGCTGCAAAAACTGTGCTCTTCAGAGGCCATTTTCATCCTGCCCTGCCTTGCTCAAGAATCTCCCAGGTCTCCTTATTAGAGTCAAACCACAATGGCCAGGAGTGTGTTGGGGGGATGGGGCTGTGAGAACTAAGCCTCCCCACTCACCAAGGATTCTACTCAACCTACCTCTCCCTGACCTACAGCCGCCTGCAAGCCTTCATTCTTTGTTCCAGCTCTTCTCCCCAGCCCTTCCGCCTGGAAGTTCCAACTGCCTCCTTCTCTAGGAAAATCTAGTCCCTGACCACCTCCTCCCACCACCCCAGTTGGTCCCTCCATCATGTGGGTTGTTCAGAATGAGGAAGGGTGGTAAGGATACAGATTGGGTTTGATGCTATGTGGTTGTGTCCCTCTGGAAAGTCGTTTAACTTCTCTAGCCCTCATTTATAGTGTAGGATGAATACTTCACAGGATTCATGGGAAGTAATGAGTATGAAAAAGACCATTGTAACTGTAAGTTACATGTACATAATTATCACTAATGTGTGCCAACTAGATAAATCCAGCCCCTCTATAATTCAGAGCCTATCTGTGTATTTTCAGCTAGAAAAAAAAAAAAAAAGCATCCGTAAGCTGTGGCTTATAGTACCAATGGCCTGAGGTTGTGGTGAGGTTTCAGTGAAATAATATCAGTAAAGCACCCAGCATGCCCTATTTCAGCAGAATGGAGATTATTATGTGATTAGTGTGATATCTAATTCCCACTAGGCCATGGACCTCTAGAGGGCAAAAACTTTGCCTCATTCACTGCATTATCCTTAGTGCTTATTGTTGTGTGGATAATTGACACTAAGAAAGCACTTCATGTGATTTATGCATTGGGCAAATTTGAGCATCTGACCTAGGCAAGGGGGCCAGAGCAGTGAACAAAGCCATCCAAAGTCCCTGCCCTCATGGAGCTTTCATGCCAGCAAGGGAGACCAGACAAATAACACATTAATAACTACAGCATGCTGGATAGTACTAAGTGCTAAGGGCAAAAAGTGTAGTGAGGAAACGGGAACAGGATGGCCATGGGATTGGGAGGGGGGTTGCAACTTTAGATTAGGTGGTCAGGGAGGTCTCACTGAGAAGGTGACATTTGAGTCAAGACCTGAAGGAAGCGAGGGGGCCAGCCATGCAGACATCTGGAAGAAGAGTCTTCCAAATAGAGAAAAGAGTGAATGCAAAGTCCCTGAGATGAATCTGGGGAGCAGAGAGGAGGCTAGTGTAGCTGGAGCAAGTGACTAGTTCAGTCAACAAGTATTTATGGAGCCCCTACTTTTTTTTTTTTTTTTTTTTTTTGCGGTACGCGGGCCTCTCACTGTTGTGGCCTCTCTCGTTGCAGAGCACAGGCTCCGGACACGCAGACTCACGGGCCCAGCCGCTCCACGGCACGTGGGATCTTCCCGGACCGGGGCACGAACCCGTGTCTCCTGCATCGGCAGGGGGACTCTCAACCACTGCGCCACCAGGGAAGCCCGAGCCCCTACTATTTATTGAATAAATGAATACATGAGCACAATGCCTGGGACGTGGTCAGCTCTCAGCATGTGTTGCTGTTATTATCATCACTGTCATCATCACTCTTATCTCTAGGTCACTCCCACCACCACCCAGTACCCAGCGCACGACCCGGCACCTAGTACTGGATCTCACTATGTCCCTAACCATTAACACCTGGTTATCCCTTGAAGTTTGGCTTCACTGGAGATATGGTTTCCTGACGGCTGACCTTTTGCTCTGCAAATCCTTAGGTTTTAAAGTAATACCAGAATTGCATGTAAGTGCAGTGCTGTATCACTTGGGTTGAGTTCCTCAGCCTTCAGAAAGGGAGACACGGCAGACTCCACAGTTCAGATTCCGTGACTTCTGATTAGTCCTGGGCCTCTTCGTCTTATAGGGACGAACAGCAAGTGTCTGGGCTCTGGGCCCAGCATCCCCATCAGATTTGGGATATCACCTGGAACCCAGTGGCCAGAAAGAGCAGCCTGCTGTCTGCAACTTAGATTAGCCTCTGAAAAGGTTTCTGCCTAAAAGGGGGTGGATGAGAGTGAGGGAGCTAGGAGCTCACCAGGAAACTTTCAAACACAGCGATCCTCACGGTGATTCGGGAGGCCTGTCCAGTGATGTGGAAACGATGTGGAAGAGCTTAAGAGTCACTAATGAACAAACGATCTCCTCTCTGAGTCTCTGCCAGCCAGGAGATTTCAGGTCACTTAGGAAGGAGACTCCTTGATGAGGTAGGATAATCTCGTACTTTTCTCACAGCCAGGAAGTCAGTATTACTAATTTAAGCCCCTCTTGCTTCAATAAGCCTAGGTCCCCTTGTTCTCTCTTCAACTGAAAAAAATACCACCCCTCTCTTGGTCTATTTCTCTGACGTCCAATGAAGGCGAAGCAGACTTCTAATTATAGGAAGCTGGCAATTCAGTTGCAATGTCAGTCTTAATGCATTCATCCCTTCTGCAGCTCAAGCCCCTCCAGGGCCTTCCAAGACCCCTGTTCTAAAGTGGACTGTGACCAGGGGGCAGAAGGGCCCTTCTTTTGCTGTCCCAATGTTTTCTCTCCTTGTTCCCAAACACACCCACCCCATAGGCAGCTGAGCTCTTTCTCTCTCCTCTCTGGTACCACACAAGTTCCTGCCTTCTAGAATGAATGAATTCGTTCCTCCTCTCCACCCAAGAAAATACAGTTCTTCCAAGAAGAGAGCACTGGCTTTAGAGCAAAGAAGGCATTCTCATTTTAAAGAAAAATAAGGATGGGGCCCAGAATGTTTTAGCGATTGGCCTAAAGTCACACAGCTCGTCCCTATAAAGAGTCAGGGTTTGAACCATGTGTGTCTTATTCCAAAACCCTCTCCCCTTCCACCAGTCCCCACTGCCTCTTGGATGAATGACTTCCAAGGAATACTGATTAGCCCCCAATCCCAAAATAAATATTTGGTGTCAATTTGAAATGCAGGGAAGCATGGAAAACTGGTTTAAATGAGTACTCTGTAGAGAACAGAAGTGATATCGAACAGAAGTGATATCAATAAATATTTGTCAAACCACTGAATGAATATCAGTGAAATGAAGTTAAGGCAGGTGGATCTTCTGAGAAGGAATGGCGTTTTCCATCCTCGAGAAAGGAGATTCTTTGCACTGTAAACAGATCTGCATGAGAAGTTTTTTTTTAATGACTATGCCTGTGTTATTTTCACAACAGCTGTCCTTGGTTTACAGGCTAAGCTGCCCAGGGGCTGGGATTATCTGTGCCACTGAGTAGAGGTGGCCTACAGTGGAGCCAGATTTTGCCTTTGCCTAGTTTATGAAGGCAAGGCCTTGGTAAAGTTCAAAGCATCTCTCCATTTCCCTAAGGGAGAAGGGTTCCTTTCCTAAAAGGTACAGCCTCTCTGAAGGTTTCTGAAATCTCTGGGATTAAAGGACGACCTGGACCTCTTTCCGTTTCTCATCCTGACATGTATTTGCATGTTTTCTCTGGAAATGTCTTACATCAGTTCATCCTGAAGCAGCCCTGTGCAAGCCAAAGATTCATTCAAGAGAAAGAGGGGAGAATTGATTAATGTGCCAGGTGCTGAGCCAGGCATTTTATACCTAATTTCCCATTGAATCATCACAACCCTATTAGGTAAATGTTATTAAGTCTGTTTAGGGCAGAAAAATAAGAAGACTCAGTGCAGACAAGCGATCTGCCCAGATAACAAAGCCTGCAAGTGGTAAAAATAGGATTGAAACCTACATCTGCCTGGGTCCAAAGTCCACCCCTCTCTTTCTACTTCTTCCCCAGAGGCTTCCTGGAGGTGCAACTGAATTCAGCTTGGTATTGACAACTCTCTTGATTAGCTCCCTACTTATCCAATTAGCTTTATTCTCCACAGTTTTCTACATCATCAGTGCCCAGGGAGTTTTTAAAAACTAGACGAACCCTGACCTCATATCAAAACTGCTAATGGCTGGCACCTTGATCTTGGACTTCTCAGCCTCCAGAACAGTGAGGAATTTCTGTTTACAAGACACCCAGATTATGGTATTCTGTTATAGCAGCCTGAGCGGACTAAGGCACTCTTCATATTCTTCCTCAGTTTTCACAAAGATAAAACATTTATTATTTGAAGGGAGATTTACTCCAAGTGTGCAGACGTATATTAAGATGTGGTTATGAGGCAGAAGACTTGACTTTCTCCATGTCCAGGGCAAAAAAGCTACTCATTTCCTACTGCATCGGCTTGTTCCCAAAGAACAGCCTTGCAACCTGCAAGATTCAAGATTTCCATACAAATACCTAGATTCAGAAAATCACGCGTACTTGAGAGTTGCAATATTAAGCATGAAAGTTATATGTAAATGTTAATCATGTTTGTCAATGTAAAATAAGAGTGGGGATTTGCATGATTTGCTATATCAGATGTACAATAGAGGCAAAATCTTTGGGCGATGCATCTTTTTAAAATGAATTTATTTATTTATTTTTGGCTGTGTTGCGTCTTTCTCTAGTTGCAGCAAGCGTGGGCTACTCTTCATTGCGGTGCGCGGGCTTCTCATCGCGATGGCTTTTCTTGTTGCGGAGCACGGGCTCTAGTCGCGCAGGCTTCAGTAGTTGTGGCACACAGGCTCAATAGTTGTGGCTCGCGGGCTCTAGAGCGCAGGCTCAGTAGTTGTGGCGCACGGGCTTAGTTGCTCCGTGGTATGTGGGATCTTCCAGAACCAGGGCTCGAACTCGTGTCACCTGCATTGGCAGGCGGATTCTTTCTTTCTTTTTTTTAAATTAATTAATTAATTTATTTATTTATTTATTTTTGGCTGTGTTGGGTCTTTGTTGCAGTGCGCGGGCTTCTCATTGTGGTGGCTTCTCTTGTTATGGAGCACGGGCTCTAGGCGTGTGGGCTTCAGGAGCTGCAGAGCACGGGCTCTAGGCGCGTGGGCTTCAGCATTGGTGGCACACAGGCTCAGTAGTTGTGGCGCATGGGCTTAGTTGCTCCTTGGCATGTGGGATCTTCCTGGACCAGGGCTCGAACCCGTGTCCCCTGCATTGGCAGGCAGATTCTTAACCACTGTGCCACCAGGGAAGTCCCTGGATGATGCATTTTGAATTAACACAGTTGAAAAGAAAGAAGCTGACCTGTTGAAGGTTAGTAAGAAATTATTTTTTTAAATGTTTCCACTTCTTATCTTCTAAAAAATAATCCCAAAAAAAAAAAACCCCATAAAGCTGCTAAGGACCAAGACATGAGTACTTCTTTAAATCTTCACAGTCAATAGGTATGTCCATCCCTGGTTAAGAATCACTACAACATATGGACCCTTTATTCCAGACAAACCACCATTAGTGCCTTATATTTCCTCCCTTCCTCACCATTTCCCATGCAAGTTCCCTAAACTGAGCAATTCCAGTTGTCGTTCAACAACCCCTACCTCACCTCTCCATCAATGACAATTCTGTCTGTCATTTTTACAAATCAGTAAAGAAGACTTCAGTAAGTGTTAAATGTTTGGGAAAAAATGACCAATTTTGATGCTCAGATCACCCATACACTGTGACAAGCTACAAATGAATTAAATCATTAAATACAAAAGTTTCAACTTTAGGCAAATAGAAAATAAAGTGAATCATATCTTAAGATTTTGGTAAGGAAATGGAATTTAAACATGGAAGAAAAAGGCTTTATTAAAAGGGAAGAGTAGATCAGATTTAACTACACAAATACATAAGACTACTATATTAAAGAATAAGGAAAAAATATAGGAAAAATATTTGTTGTAAATATGGCAATCAAATGTTAGTATATTATTATCTAAAAAGGTCATACAAATAGGGTAAGTACTCTGAAGACTGGAACCCTGTCTTGTTTGCTATTGTATTTCCTAAATCTATAGATGCTTGCCCTATAATAACGGAACAGTAAATATTTGGCGAATGAAGAGATTTTTTTAGAAACCTTAAAACCCCAGGAGATAAGTGAGAAAGACATGAAAATAATTCACAAAAGAAATATGATTACTCAACACATAGGAGCATATTGCTAACCTCACTTGCGATATAAGAAATAAAAGTATTTAAAATACCAATGGGTTATTATTTTTACCTATGAAATTAGCTGAGATTTTTTATTATTTTTTTTCGGTACGCGAGCCTCTCACTGCTGTGGCCTCTCCCGTTGCGGAGCACAGGCTCCGGACACGCAGGCTCAGCGGCCATGGCTCACGGGCCCAGCCGCTCCACGGCATGTGGGATCTTCCCGGACTGGGGCACGAACCCGTGTCCCCTGTGTCGGCAGGAGGACTCTCAACCACTGCGCCACCATGGAAGCCCTGAGATTTTTTTTTTAAGCCATGACATATAATGCCAAGGCAGGCTCCTTCATGCTGTCATTGATTCGGCCACTTTGGAGGCTAGTAGAAATGGGGTCCAGGTTCTAATGGTATCGAGATGATCACTGTAACGGGAATCATTGGTTGTATCTGACCGCAACCCTCCAACCCCCTCTTCTGACAGACCCTACGATGCTCAGGCAGTGCACCTACCTTCTTGAGTCAAGGGGAAAGGACAAGATTAAAGGCTGCTTGACCCTTTGCTGGGACTTTCACACCAGCGCTGGCTGGAAGAGAAGCCCTTCCTTTTCTCTGGTTGTGATTCAGTAAAGATGTGACTCTGGAAGCTGCCAGCAGTCATGTCTGCTGAAGCATGTCGAGAGTATATCTGTAGTAGAAAAAAAACCCAAAGATTGGTTTGCAGAAAGAATCCGATTGGCACTAGATTCTCTGGTTCCCATCATTCCTGAGGTCATTTTCTGTGTCCCTGCCCTCCCCACGTGTTGTTGACATGAGCCAATCAACCCCCTCCCTAAGTGTACACCAGAGTGGGCTCCTTCTGGCTTGCAAGAGCCTATTGTTAAATTTTTAGGAATTTTGCCAACAGGTTGTTAAACAGAACTTGAAATCAGCCCTGTTAGAAGTATTTACTCTATAGCCGCACGGGAGTTTCCAGCCCATGGAAATCTGCAAATCAGGATTTTTTTTTTTTTTCTTTTTTTCTGGAGAGGCAGTTGTTAAACATTTACCAGCACACCACTCTCTGTAAGCTACCTGAGCTGGATTTCTCTAGCAACCCGGAGAACTTCGGGCAATGCAGCCAGAGATGCTGACAGCACCCAAATCCCACCTGAAACTTTTATTATCCCCAGTTTACAAATAAAGAAACCTCCCCAGGCAGTCCCCAAAGGAGGCAAAACCCCAAGGGGGAGTTTTATTTTTAGCTGGGCTTTAGGATCTGCACCTCAGAGCAGAACTCTAATGCATGACTGTTTAGCAAGGTCACAGCTAGACATCTAAGGGGGCAGCCTTCTCCCCTGACCTGAATTCTGGGTCAGCCATTTACAAGGAAAGGTGATACAGTGCGCATACATCAGTGCTGGGTGAGATGGAACCACAGAGAAAGAGATCTCAAGAAAATGTGCATTTGCCTCTGAGCCTAGCAGGGAGCCCTGGCAGGACCAGGGTGGGTCCCAGGCCTGCTTGCCATATGAGAGTTTTGAGAGCAAACAAAATTCCCGGGCATCCTTCGGGAGTTCATGCTCTGGGTCACCTGTTCTCTCAGACTGCATTCAACAGATCTGGCAGGAAAAAAAGAAACTGTACCCATCTCCAGACTTTGTTCTGCCTGGTGATTCTGCCCACTGGCAAAGATGACCCAATGAGTGCCTGGACATCTGGTTAATCACTTCCCTCCTCTTCCACCTCCTCTTGGAAAAGAGGCAAAAAAAGGGCTGTAAGGAAAGAATCTGGAGATAGGAACCCCTTCTCCAAATGCCCTCAGAATTCTCTTGACAAGTAGGAGCATTAAAACTAGTCATACCTTCTACAGCAGGGATTTCATTTCTAGGAATCATTTCTAAAGAAACAATACAAAATAACAGAAAAGGTTTGTGCACAGACTTGTTTATTATTGAGTTATTTTGAATAGGGAAAAAAACCCTGGAATCCACACAAATATCTAACAATAGGAGAATGATTTAGTAAATCACAATACATCAATTCAATTTAGTGTATCGCAGTCATTAAAAATGCTTTGAAGAGATTATAATAAGATGGAAAAAATTCTTATGTTAACTAAATAAAAATTAGGATTTAAATTTTATATTTGGAATGACTGGCAATATAAAAAGAAAAGAAAAAAGCTATCTAAACTATGCATTAATTGAAAACTGGAAAGGCATACTCCAAAATGTTAACTGTAGTTTTCTCCTTTGGGTGGTGGAACTACTGATGGTTTTCAGTTCTGCTTTCCTCTGTATTTTCCAAATTGCATTCAATAAACGTACATAAAAATGGATACCATATATTGAGTATTACTGAGTATTTACCTTATGCCAGGCCCTATGCTAAGTACTTTTCATAGATTATTTTATTTAAATCTCCCAGCAAGCCTATGAGGTGGGTACTTTTAGTGTCTCCGGTTTACAAACTGAGGCTCAGAGAGCTTAAGTAACTTGCCCAGAGTCACACAGCTGATAGCCAGGATTTAGAGCCTGGCTTGTTTGATTTCAGAACCATAGCCCACTATGCACCCCACCTGCCCCAATAAGAGAAGAAAATAGATAAGTACTTTATATATAACCATATATATAAAGTAAGCTTCTTTTAAGCAGTAGATTCACCCTTCAAGGCTAGTCCAAGGCCTACCTCTTTTGTGAGAACTTCTGTTCCTGTCCCTAACTCTGGCACTGACGTTTGCTCCCTTCTTTGACTCTTACATTGCTGGCTATCTTTTTTTCTCACTCTTATTCTTTCCTTCTTTTCTTCCTCTCCTCCCTTTTGCATCCTAGATGTTGGCTACAGTGTCTCTGCACCATAAGGTAAAATGAGTTAGGTGCTCCCAAATTTATGTCCTAAGGGAAGTTTAAAAGCCTTACCCAAATATATGTGTTCTGAAAAAAAAAAAAAAAAGTGGTTCTGACGAACCTAGGGGCAGGGCAGGAATAAAGACACAGATGTAGAGAATGGACTTGAGGACACGGGGAGGGGGGAGGGTAAGCTGGGATGAAGTGAGAGAGTAGCATGGACATATATACACTACCAAATGTAAAATAGATAGCTAGTGGGAAGCAGCCACATAGCACAGGGAGATCAGCTCAGTACTTTGTGACCACCTAGAGGGGTGGGTATGGGAGGGTGGGAGGGAGACGCGAGAGGGAGGGGATATGGGGATATATGTATATGTATAGCTGATTCACTTTGTTATAAAGCAGAAACTAACACAACAATGTAAAGCAATTATACTCCAATAAAGATGTTAGGAAAGAAAAAGAAAAAACAAAAAGCTTTACCCAAGATTTCTGCAAATTCCCCGGGAGCCTCCTTTCTTAAGGTTATCTTCTTAAGGCTGCTTCTGCCTCTAACTTCTGACTTCCATTGAACTAGTTCATTCAGGAAATGGTCTCACCTTTCTGTCCCTGACCCAGATGGAAACTCAGCTCCTTCCTCGGTTTCTATAGAAAACCTACTCTACCAGGTGATCTGAACATGTAGACTTTATCAAAGGCATTGGAGGGCGAGGAGAGGTTTACACAGCTGAAACTCAACTTCAACGGGAATATTTTTCCTGTGAGAACAAAACAAAACACAACCCTCTGGCTCCCAGGCCCTGGAGAGAATGTATTATTTATTGGCTGCTTTGCTCTCTGAATATCTTATTGGATCATCCCTCCCTCCCTCCCATTGCCCTCCTGTCCCGCCACAGCCAACCCTCTCTCTCCAGCATGCACAGCACATGCAATCCCCAACCTCCAGACTCAGCTCCTGACCCTTCCAGGTGCCCAATTGAACAAAAGGACCTTTCATCGAAGCCGAATCCACTCCTTACAAAGCAGTTGTATTGGTGACTTCTTCTTTTACTCTTAAATATGTAAATATAATTGAGAACGTGCTTTGTGCCAGATGCTGGAGATATACAAAATTGGAAAAATACGCAAGCAACAGTTCTAAGAATTTAATCATTAATTTCCTTAGAACTCACAGCTTATGGAACAAGTAATCCCCATACCAGGTCATTGGTGCTATAACAAAGATGGGGGCAAAGTGCCGTGGGACTTCAGGTGATGGAGCAGCCTGTAGATTGGGGCCCCTTAGAGACTCAAGGCCGAGACCCACAGGAGTCTTGAACTCTGAGTTCCTTTCTCAAGCCATGGGTTCAGCTGGTGTTCCTCACATTTCTTTTCTAAAAGCTGCTCTTTGGCTGTGGCTGCCAAGGTTCCTTCCATTGCATTACACGACATACACCATTTATGACTGACAGTCACCCCAATTTGAAACGCGCAGAACGTTAGCTCTGCACTAGCGCTGTACCATCCTGCAGGGTACCGTGAACGTCTGCAAGTCTATTTGGTGGGTTGAGCAACAGAGGATATGGAGGGTTCTCCAAGGAAGTCAACGTGTGCTAAGATACTCAATAAAGTCCATTTTCAACCTAAGTTTCCTGTTTTTTTTCCCCCCTGCTTTCAAAACCAAGTGCAAACCAGAGCTCTTTTGTCAGATTCTTTCCAAATAAATGGGGGCGAGGGAGGGCTGGTGATCTCTGTTATCACAAAGGATGTTGCCTGTCTTGACACTGGTTTCAACAGTTCCTTTACAAAATACTGTGACTGTGCTTTATTTAGTTTTAGCTTGAATTTTGAGAATGGAACCATTGGTTGTCAAGACACTCAAACTGCTTGTCTTAGAAGTTCTAATATTTGTGAAACACGTTACATGCTAGTTATTGTGCTAAATATAATATCAAATTTAATCCCTAAAATGAGCCTATGGGGTGAAGGATATGTCAGATTTAAAAAAAAAAAAAAGAAAGAAAACCAAAGCTCTGAGAATTTGCCCCAAATCACACAGCTGATAAGTAGAAGATCTGGAGTTTGAAGCCAAGTTCATTTGAGTCTGAACTCAGGGTATCTCTCAAATGCAATAATCTAGTGAAATAAAAACATTGGTTTTGAGGTCATTTCCCAGTAATTTGAGATTGGAAACCAAATATTTTACCTTTTAAGGATATAATCAGGATTTGCCTTCAGTATCATCATATACTACTATTAAGTTTGAAGTGCAGATTGTAATTATTATTGTACTCCGGATTGAGATGTTTTAAATTCATTTTATTATAAAAGAGATATACGGTTGCTGTAAAAATTTTAAACGTTATGAAATATAAAGCAAAAAAGAAATGTCAATAGCCCACAAAAATTTGAATAGATATTTCACCAAAGAAGAGCTACAGATGGCAAATAAGTATAGAAAAACACACATCATTAATCATTAAAGAAATGAAATTTTAAACCACCCATTAGAAGAGCTAAAAGTCTGATCTTGCCACATGCTGGCAAAGATATAGAGCAACTAGAACACTCATACAGGGCTGTTGGGATGTAAAGTGGTACAACCACTTTGAAAAACCAAATTTGCAGTTTCTTAAAAAGTTAAACATACACCTAACATACGACCTAGCTATTCCATTCCTAGGTACTTACAAAAGAGAAATGAAAGCACATGCAAGTACAAAGAGTGGTCCATGAATGCTCATAGGAGCTTTATTTGTAATATCCCCAAACTATTTTTTTTAACAAATAATTTTTTTTAATTAATTTATTTTTGGCTGCCTTGGGTCTTTGTTGCTGCACGCGGGCTTTTCTCTAGTTGTGGTGAGCGGGAGCTACTCTTCTTTGCGGTTCACAGGCTTCTCACTGGGTGGCTTCTCTTGTTGCAGAGCACAGGCTCTAGGCGCGCGGGCTTCAGTAGTTGTGGCTCGCGGGCTCAGTAGTTGTGGCTCGCGGGCTCTAGAGCGCAGGCTCAGTAGTTGTGGTGCACGGGCTTAGTTGCTCCGCGGCATGTGGGATCTTCCTGGACCAGGGCTTGAACCCGTGTCCCTTGAACTGGCAGGCGGATTCTTAACCACTGAGCCACCAGGGAAGTCTCTCCCCAAACTATTAACACTCCAAATATCAATCAGAAGAATGGATAAGCAAATTGTGGTACAACCATACAACGTAATGCTATTTAGCAATTAAAAGGAATTAATTACTGATACACTTAACAATATGGATGAATCTTAAATTAATTTCATTAAATGAAAGAAGCAAGACCAAAAAATAAGACATATTGTCTGATTCCATTTATGTAAAATTCTAGAAAATTGAAACCTTTAGTGACAGAAAGCAGATCAGTGGTTGCCTGGAGATGGGGGCGGGGCAGGACGGGATGGTGGAGAGCGAATACCAACAGGTGTGAGGAAACTTTTGAGGGTGATGGATATGTTCACTATTGTGATTGTGGTGACAGTTCCATAGGGGTTCATATAGGTCAAATTTTATCAAATTGTACACTTTAAGTACATGCAGCTTATTGTATGCCAATTACACCTCAATAAAACTGTTAGACACACACAGTGAGTAAGCCCAAAACCCTCTCTTGAATTTACCACTGATACCAATCTTATGATCATCTTTCTGAACATTTGCACAACAGGGATCATATTATACACTATGCTAACAACTTGCTTTTTTCACTTGGATATTTTTTATGTGGTACACACAAATCCACCTCATTCCTCTAAATGGCTTACTGGTAATCCAGTGCGTGAATGTTTTGGGATATTTAACATATCCTCCATTTGAGGACATTTAAGTGACTTCCAGTTTTTGCAGGAGAATTTTTTTAATCAGTACAGTTCTTTTCTGAGTTATGGGCACCTGACTTAAGAAGCTTCCTGCCTGTGAAAACAACCCCTTGCTGGTGCTTTCTCCTCTTCTTCACCAGCAACCAAGCTGTTCTGGCTTACTTACTCCACCTGGTGGGCAGTGTGGGAAACCGCCAAAGATTTGTTATTTTTCTTGTGTGAGTGGGTCTTCTTGACACCAATTTGCCCTTGTCAAATCCATCTTGTCCCTGGATACCAGGGTGACGTTTCTAAACATAAATCTGATCCTCTCACTCTCCTGATGGAAACTCATCACCTAAAATAAACACAGAACCCCTTATCAGAACATACAAAGTATTAATACTCTGGCCCTTGCCCAGCTCTCCAGCCTCAATTTTGGTAACTCCCTTCCCGGCACTTTGTACTCCAGAAATACATAACCAGTTATAATTCTCTAAACACACAGTGCTGCTTCATACAGCCACATCTTTGTATCTGCTATTTGCCCTCCCTGGAGTGTCACTCTGCCCTCTCCTATTCCATGTTTTCCTAGTAAACCCCTATTCAGCCTTCACAACCCTACTGAAGAGTACCCTTCTCTCTGCAATGGGGTTTGGTTTGCAGTTTACAGTCTTGTCCGTTTGGAGGCTACAAGGAAACTATCCTAGCAAACGGAGAGTTTCCTGACTTCTTCCCTATTTCCTCAGGAGAGAAATTGTGGAGTCATCATGACTCTCCTTTTGCTTCATTTGGGATCCAAAGGAAGGTATTTCATCCTTTTACTCATTCACTCGGCAAATATTTATTTGTTTCACTGTTTCAGGCACCAATATAGGCACATAGGATACATAAGTGAACAAAACAATGAACCCTGCAGTAATGGAGGTTAATTCTAATGGAGAAAGAAAAACAATACTAATAAACATAAGTAAGCACATTTTGTTGTATGCTAGAAGATGTTAGGGAAAAAAGAAAAAGTCAAGCAGATCAGAGGGTTCTGTCTATAAAGATATGCATATCAAAATGTACAAGTAAGCTTCCCTGGTGGCGCAGTGGTTGAGGGTCTGCCTGCCGATGCAGGGGACGCGGGTTTGTACCCCGGTCCGGGAAGATCCCACATGCCGCGGAGCGGCTGGGCCCGTGAGCCACGGCCGCTGAGCCTGCGTGTCCGGAGCCTGTGCTCCGCAACGGGATGGGCCACAACAGTGAGAGGCCTGCGTACCGCAAAAAAAAAAAAAAAAAAAAAAAAAATGTACAAGCAAACAGAATATTGCTGCTATGGGAGATGATTTCCCCTCTGTTTAAGCCAGTTTGAATTGGATTTCTGTTCCTCAAAAGCATCTGAACTAAGCCAAGGCACCCGCCTTGGCATGCCTTCCTTAAGAGCAATGGTTGACGTCCACTAGTTCCATCTGTTCCTTTGACAAGGAAAAATTAATTACAAGGAGATGCCATAGTCTCAGATTCCACTTGGGGATTTTCCTGAGGGCCTTTGATGACACTATGTTCTTACTCACGTACCATTCAGTTATATCCATCCCAGGTAATCTCCTTCTCACTGTCAGGCATGGAATTAAGACACCTTCACCTCAAAGGGAACTCCCAGGTCAGGATTCCAAAGGAGCACAGCCAACTGCTATTCATAGGCATGATCTATGCAAGGGTCAAGGCCACCAGCACAACCCCAGGACAACCAGCATCATCTCCAGCCTGAATCGCAACCTCATCCTCCCAACAGTTCTCCCTGCTTCCTTCTTGCTCTGCTAGGCTGTTACCTTCACGCAGTCAGGGTGACTCTTTTAAAACATCTATCACATCCTGTCCTTTCTCTCCAATCGCTTTTCATCACTTACAGGCCTTGTGTGATCTGGCCCTGGGTTACTTCCAACCTCCCACCCCCAACCCCTTCCCCACCACATTCCAGCCATGCTTGCTGCCTAGCTGTTTTTTTAAGTATGCCAATGTGCTCCCACCCCTTTTGCACTTCCTCCCTAACATCTCTTTTTTCTCCATTTTCCATAGGATTAAAAAAAAAAAGTAGATTGGCGAGTCTAACAAAGAGAAAACAACTAAATAATGTGGGATGTAGCCATTTGCCCTTGCTTTTAAAGCCTGCACACATTCCTATTTCTCACCTCTGTGCCTTTGGTCATGCTGTCTTCTTATTCAGAACACTGACTCCCTTTCTTCTTCCAGCTAACGCACTAATTCACCCATCAAGACAGCCTTAGGGCAGCTCATTCATTCATTCACAAAACATTTATGAGGAAACAAACAATGCACCAGATATTACACCAGGCACTGGAGAGACAGCCATGAAGAGTGATGCAGCCCTTACCTGCATGGGGTCCAAGTGGAAGGAAGAGATTTAATAGGATACTTAATGAGACAGCGATGGTATCCGTTTCATCTGCAGCCACAAGAAAGTGGCCGACAACTACTCCCCTGTCTCTAAGAGAGACGTCAGACTACTTGGATAGGACCTACAAATGAGGCAGTCAAAAACAAGTTTTGTGACTGGTGGCTCCTCATCCACTCAAAGGTAGAGAGGGTTAGACTTAGAGAGTCCAGGAGAGACACAACACATAAATAGGGAAGTCATGGAAGGGGACGAGGGTACCTGTGGAAGAGATGTGGGCAGGTCGAGAACAAGAGGGACAAGTCATCTAAAGGGCTCATCAGGGGAAGAAGAACCTGCAAAGACTGGGAAGGAATAGACAGAGAAGTGGGAGAGTCTGATGCACAGAAACAAAGCAAAGAATGTGCTTGAAGATGGGGAGAGTGTTGAAACTGCGACATTTACTATATAGAGGTCAAGTAGCTTGAGGACTGAGAATTCACCATTGGATTTGGCACATGGAGGTTTTCCAGGAACCCCCCCCCCCCCACAATTCTCAAACTAGCCTAAATACACTTCTTCTGTGCTCCCTTGGCATCCCGGGTGCTTTTTAAAAACTGTACTCCCTTGAAATTATCTGTGTTATTCTCTCCCATCAGACCATGGCTATTTAAATTTAAATTAGTTAAAAGGAAATAAAATTCAACATTGTGTTCCTCAGTTGCACTAGCCACATTTTAAGTTCTCGATAGCCACTTGTGGCTTGAGTACACTGAGATCAAAGAATAGTTCCATCATTGCTGAAAGTTCTATCAGACAGTGTTGCTCCAATCTCGGTCACTGACCACAACAGTAGCATTTCCGAAGTATCACATCAAGGGACATTCTTAGGTCACTACTTCCCATCTTCCTTCTTCCTCCAGTGTCCCAGTCCTAAGGGATATTAATTCCCACAGAACCTCAAGCCCCTTGACTTTATCTGCAGAGCTGAGCCTCAGACCTCAGCTGGGGCACCCATGGAGGGGCTTAACATATCCCTTCCAGCCTCATCGTCTCCCTCTAGCGCACAACCCCACCCCAATTGTCATAGCCTTAACAGGGAGCCCCTAGCAAAGGAGAAATGTAGCCTGTAGGGTCTCAGCCTCAGCCTTTTCACGCATTACAAATCAGAGCACAGAAGGTGGGTTAGGGGTGAGAGTCAATCATTTAATAACTGGCTGACACCCTAACAAACCTTCCCTGACCCATTCTCCCATCCACCTCCCCCATCATGTTCAGTCCCCTTTCTGGGCATTATTTTTTCTATAGCTTATTGATACCTAAAGTCATAGTATATATTTGTGATTTGTTATCCACCTTCCTTCCTAAATTGTAAGCGCTTGGAGGCCTGGGCCCTTCCTTGACTATCTTGTATCTCGAATGCCTAGGATAGAGCTTGACACATGGTAATTGCTCTATAAAAGCATGCTCTATATTTATCATATGTTATGTAAATGCTATATGTCATGTATGTTATTATTAAAAATTATATTTAATAAAAGTATATAATACAGCTATATTTTATATAGTTTATATGTATTTATTACATGTCATATAATAAATGAAATGTTATACATTTATTTTATATATTGTATATATAATAAATGAAGGTATATATAATTCTAATCTATTATTATGTATGTATATTATGTATTGATTATATTAATATATTTTTAAATTTTATATATATATATGTATATACTAAATGAAGTTAAAGCCAACTGTTCCAAATCTAAATAACATCTTACTTCTCACTCTTATAAAGTCCGAATGGAATTTCCTGACTGGCAGGCATCCAGAGACCCAGGTTTCTTCCATCCTATGACTTCTATCTTCTAGGGGAGAGTGGTATCTAAGGGCCATCCTGGAAAGCGGCACCCATCCCTCCCCTCCCCTTCCATTGGCCAGAACTCAGTCTCATGTTAACATCTAACCTCTGGGAGGCAGTGCACCAGAAGGAAAAGGAAATACAGGTATGAGTGGCTAGCCAATCTCGGCACATATACATACATTTCATTTTATTTTCATGGGATTTCCAAGTAGTTGGGCATTATTCTTCTCATTTTATAGATAAGATTGTTCAGACTCTGTAAGGTTAAACTGCTTGCCTAAAATTATATAGCTAATAGGTGGTAAGGCTGGGATTCAAATCTAGATTCATTTTAATAAACCCACCTTCTTTTATGCTAATTTAATTTTTGCTAATTTCTCCCACTCCAGCTACTATCCCCCAAAGAAAATGCTTACATTGTTATGTGTCTTCATAAATGGCTTTAGAATGGTTTGAAACACTGGTTGATCAAACACCAATTTTCACAAAGTTCTGGGTAGTCCTAACTGATCTTTAATCTTTCTTGGCTTGCCTGGGGCTTATTTCAGCTTATCCTAGGTCCAGAAAATCTACATAGATTTTCCTCAAGAACCTCTCTGGTCAGATCCCATGTAGTTCTGATCTTATTTAGAGAGATAGCGAGATATGTTTCCAATTTAAACAGAGATAGGGGAATGTATTTCCTTCCTAATTTCACAGCTAGCTCCCTAATCCCTCTGACTACCTTGTATATTTCCTGGTTTTCAATCAAAGCAAAAAGGAAAAGGGGAAAAAAAGTTATGTTTAAAGTTGTCAGAGTTATTTCTCTTCCCTTCCCGGCTCGGCTCTGGGTTCTTGGGGACTACATTTACCAACCTCCTTTGCCAACTGGCTTCAGGGTTTGGCACTGGAGGGAGACAGGAGGGTAGGAAGAGGGGAGACGCACCCACTCCTGTCCCTCCTCCTCTCCTCTTCCACCCTCCACCTTTAGAGAGCCTCTCCAGCAAGGCTTATCTCCTCTACGGTTTCACCTCCTACACCTCAGTCCCTCCTTCTCTGGCCTCACTTCCCACTGGACAGTCCTGACACCCAGGCTCTGCTTTTGTCCTTTTATTCCTTTAGCTCTAGGGATGGAAGTAGCTTTCCACTGATTCTATTATCTGGATTGTTTCACCAGCCCGTAACAGGACTTTTAGCTCTTCCTTCCTGTCTATAACTTCTTCTCCCTATTGAATTCCCTGTATTTAACTTATATGGAACAGACTCTTGTTTTCCTGAATGGATCTTGAGTTATTGGCCTAATGGATAGAGAATAGTAATATTCACATTGATATGTCAATACTGGCTGCTCTGTCAGGCTCATTCATTAGCTAAGTAAATGGCTCCTGTAGCACCAACTTGATGGATTCAAATTTGTTCCTTGGCAGAATTTTAAATTATCACATGTCACAGATCTTTAAGTCACTCAGGAAACTGTTGCCCAGTTGAAACTATAAATATTAAATCAGTATATAACGAGTATAATAATAGTAGCTATAGTTTATTGATCCATACAATGTACGTGGCAATCTGCTCAACTCCTTATATACATTATCTCTGAGTTCTCTGACGAACTATGGGGTATTTGTTCTAGTCAACATTCTTAGTGGCAAATTATAGACACCTACTTTGAATAGATATACTAGAATGCTCTTGGGTACTTCATGGAATTAACAGGAAGGCTGAAGATCCAGGCTTGGGAAAGAACAAAATGAAGTCAGGCATAGCTATCTTGTCACAGGGATGATCTGCTTAGGACTCCATGCATTGGGACACCACCACTGCAGGCTCTGTGAATCATCCCTACCTGCCCGTGGTGGGCAGCATCTAATAGGTATGCTTAGGTCCCATGCCCATGGCCCAGTGAGGGTCTGGGAAGAATGTCTTCTCTCCTTTCAGCTTCGGTAGTAAAGTATTAATGGGATTACCATATTACCCCCTTTTTGGCTTCTATAGTAAATAGTAATAATGGGACTACCATTTGGGAAGCTGGACCACCAAAATGACAAATGGCCCCCACAATATCACTATCCATATTTTATACCTATGAAGGTAAAGCATATGTATCAATATAATGAGTGATACACATGAGCCCTCTGGTATGTGCGAATCCAAAGCATTCCCTCTTTCCACCAGAATACATTTGTTCTTTATATACAGGTAGTTGGTACCTGAATTGATTTTCTCTTTGAAAACTTTGATCTCCATATATTTGTAAAATTTTAAAAATCATTTTTAATTTACAAGTATAATCACAATAGCTTTCTATTAAATAAAGAAGTCAGCTTGAGCATTAAAATTCATTTGACCACAATTATGTTGTACCCAGATTTTCAGGATTTGCTGATTATGTAGTTAGAGGTATACTCTTAACATGAACAATCCCTATCAGGGAATCGGCCAGAAACACCTTGCTGTTTACTTGCTTCTTTACTCCAGATTTTCTTAGCAGAATTTACTTTTTTTTCTTTTTCTGACTGCTTCCTATATACATATGAGAGATGCATGGACAGCTTCATATTTTAAGAGAGTTGGCACCATTTCATTCTCCTTGCTACCTGGAAGGCACAGCCACCCCGGTACCTGGTCCAAGCACCCTTCTAGAGTAATGCAATGTGATTATAAATACTTTGGGCACTTAGTTGATACAGTGCTGGTATGCTTGTTGGCATGTTGTTATGGAAATTAAATAACAATGCCAATAGGTAATACTTTGCATGTGACTGTGTGTGTATATATGTGTGTGTGTGTGTGTGTGTGTGTGTGTGTGTGTGTGTGTGTGTGTAGAGAAGGCACGAAATGAGCTTTGTTTTCTATTCTTGACCAGCCACTTCAGTGAGTCACTCTATCCCTTTGCTCAGTCATAAACCCTGTAATACCTTCTACTCGAACCCTCTGGAACTTAAGTAAAAACTATTGTACAGACACCTGAATGTTCGGGGCTCTCAATTTTTTATCCTCAAAAAGTAATATAATTACTTAAGTCCCATACCACTTTCGTTTATCATCAAAGGAAAGAAACCCTTAGAGGTTGCAGGTGGGGCAAAACATGTTTTTAAAATCAAAGGAAACTCCATGCACCTTGACTGTCTAAGAATTGGGCTTGAAGGGAACAACTTAAAAAGTAAAGTTGAGTATTCCACCCCCCCAGCATAAATAATTTTGACATACCTTAGTGAAGGGCCTTTTGCAAATCTATTCCTTTCCAGAGTTTACATAAAAAGCTCCTTTTCTTATCATGACTTTAAAAAAATATGAATACAAAGGAGATGGGAAAACTATTGTGTAGTGTTAATAGCCCTCCATCACTAAGGCATATTGAGGAGGACATTCAATGATAAGAGTAGTATCATTGTGAGGCCATGTGAAATTACATTAATAATGTATGAATGAATACATTCTCATTGTAAAAAAAACAAGCCATTTGTATGTATATAGAATAAAGGAGGAACATCTCCCAACTTGCTTCCTTTACAGTTGGGAGGCTAACTCTTTAGTCCATTTCTATGCATGTCATGTATACAAAATACATACATGTGCTCTCTAGTGCCAGCTCTCTCTCAAGCATAAATGGTATCACCGCACAGTGACTGTTCTATAATTCATGTTTTTATGTTGAACGCTGTATCTGAAGAGTCACATTTCTTAATCTTTTCCTTTATGTCTTCTGGGTTTTGCCTTTAATTTTAGAAGCTCTTCCCCACCCCGCTGGGTGTTCCAATTGATTTTTAAATTGAGGGCCCAAATCTTCATCCATGGTTGAATGAAGGACTACGAAGACATTTAGAAAACAGCTGCCTGCTGGCCCAGAGGTGGGTTAGAGAGCATGGCTGTCTTGGCTGAGCTCTGAGCCATCATCTCTTTGGCCTCGCATAGGTGTTCCTTTGAGCTTCATCTCTCCTTGGCCCCTCCCACTTCCTGCCCAGAGCTGTCCTCATTGCTGGCCCTCGCTCTCTTTTTTGGCTTTCCAAGGGACAACTGTGGTTGCCAGTTAAGTGGAGGGGGCCCATGGAGGGTGAAGGGGGGTACTAATTAAGAATGGTTTTCTTTTTAGTATGGTAGGTGTGAGGCAATTGGAATGAGAAATAATCTCCAATTTTACACCAATTCAGTTGAGTAGAGTCAGGGGAAAAACTGGTTTTGGTGAGTTGGAAACTTGATCAAGAATCAACATTTTGATTCTCTCTCAGAAGTGGTAAATGATCTATATCTGCCTTATATTCAAGACCAAAAGAAAAAAAAAAGACAAATCTGCCAAGAAGGTGTGGCTAAATTTTGAACATTTAGTAACGGATCACCTTGTTCATATATCAGCCAAATTATTTTTCTTCCTTCTACTTTCTATTGCCCTTTTCCCCCCCTTTATTGCTTTTTAGTCCTTCCTAGCACGTTAAGATGGACAGGGGAGAGAAAAAGAGATGCGATTCCATTTAATCAATTTTTCTACTTACAGTGGAGTCATATACTATGTGAGGGGTTAGGTTCTAAAGAGAGATCATAAGGTCAAAATCATGTGCAATCAAAGTTATCCTTGAAAATTCCTTAAGTGGACCATAAGACCTTGGAAACACCTTTTTTCTTTTCTTTTCCTTTTCCAGCTGTTAAGCTTTCAGGATCTTAGTTCCCCTACCAGGGATTGAACCCCGGCCCCGGCAGTGAAAGCACCGAGTCCTAACCACTGGACCACCAGGGGATTCCTGGAAACATATATGTTTCTTCACCTGAGCACTAGATAAAGTAATTGTCTTGTATTTGAGGACAGATAAAGGGAAAATAAGCACCTTAAACACTAGACTCATATTCTGTGTGGTGAGATCAGAACCAGCGACATGATTTTCGAGGTCTTGTGCAAAATGAAAATGCAGAGCTTCTTGTTTAAAAAATATTGAGAATTTCAAGTTGGCAGCATCAGAGCATTAAACCTAGTATGGGGCTCTTCCAAGGTCAGGGTCTTGAGCCACTGCATGCTCACGAAACCAGCCTTGGATAAGAAGTTTGGAACATAATTGAGAAGCTTGGAAACTGAGATCAACTCAGGAAAGTGAAGCCTCACAACTCCCACAGAGAGAAGAAGGGGTTAAAATCATTGGCAGAGTTCCAGTTATGCTGCTGTGCTCCACACTCCCCGTCCCATCTCTGTCTAGTTGAATTTGCATTACGCTAGATCAGCACAAGATGCAGCCCTGCTATAAAAGTTAAATGGCTGAGAGGTTGCAAATCCATATTAAAATTACATTTTGGGATTTTCTGATTTATACAAGGCTTCACTGTAATTTAAAACTCAGATTTAAGATGTGTCAAAAGAAAAGTAGTATTTACATTTCTTTACCAAGCAAAAATTTTGATCTGTCCTTTGTTATTTGCCAAAGGTAACAGATCAAATTTAATCTATTGTGTTAATTTAAACAAACTGCATTACCATGAGTTCTCTAAGTGATTCAAAATAGAAAATTTAGAAAAATTAGGTGTGATGTCTTCTTCAAATAAAAAGCTAATTATTTTACTTACTAAAGAGGTTGCCTTTTCAGACAGTGTTTTTGGAAGGTCATGAACATAATCTGAGCAAGGAGGACTTTATTCTATGACGGCCTGAGCTCTCTGAGTAAGAATATGATACAAGGCTCTTTTTTTTTTTAAGGAAACTACCTAATGTTTTACAGTACTGTATTTCTTCAAAGTGATTTTATATACAAGCCAGGCTAAGGACAATTAGTCAGGTAATTGAACAAAAGGTTTCCAGATAGCACGTTATTTAACGTTGATGTAATAGAAGATTGTTTTTCCAAGAGACTTTTTCTCCTTAGCATGGGTCTCTGGTTTTACCCTACCTCTTCTGCCTCAAGGTTCTCACCCCAGCAAAGGCTGAGACTTGACTCATCTGCTTTGATAAAAATTGCTTCCTCATGGCTTTGAGAGTTACATATTTGAGCTTTAAAATAAGTGCCATGCCCAGGATCAGGCAGCTGGTGACCCAGGTAGACTGGACAACTCTCCCGACTAATGCTTACCTGCTTCACGTTATGTAATATGGCAAAACAATACTTAAGCTCCTGCAAAGCTAACAAAGGAAGCAAAGCTGCAATGTGTCATTGTCACAGTGTCCAGAAGTTTGGGGGATATTTTTAGTTAATCTTTCTATTGTGGAATCTTTAGGGTGGTGATGGCAGTTGTGTGGTGGTTGTTATTTGGCAAGAATTGAAATTAGAGGCTTCTGTCAACCTGACTTCTGATTCCAACAAACGGTATAAACAAGATTCATAGGAAAGAACCTGGGTGGCAATAGCATTTTCTCTTTAATCTCTTGATTTGTAACAAGTTGTGTATTTTAGGAGAAGGGAGGAGAGAGTGGCATAAGGAGACACAAGTACTACAAATTTATACAGATCACCAGCTAAGGTTGTTCAGAGTGGTTTGCCAAATAGTTTAAACAACACTGATTGAGTGCTTACTGTGTACAGCTCTAAGCACTGCTTTATCTCATTTCATCCTCACAAAAACCCAATGAGACAGTTATCATGTTTCCCCATTGACCAAGATCTCATAGTAGTATGAGCCCATGTTGTGACACTGAATGATTCCATCTAGGTTAACCGGCTTTCTGCCCTCCTTTAAAATGTTGCTTGTCTGGTTCTTTTTCTAGAACCAATTTTGCCTTCACAATCCAGACATGATTTCAGCACTAAATGGAAGTACCTGAGCCTATACAAAAGTCACTAACATTCTTGCATGGAACTGTCTCTCAAATAACACCAATGTACACCTGACAGAAGATACAGTGGCTTTCGTGTGTGCGGTTGGGGGAAGGGTGTTTCTGTACACTCTGAAGCACACCCACAGCAGAGCCGAACAGTAGGCCTGACCGCACCGAGCTCCCTGGGACTGCTTATTTACATTAACCGCTGTCGAAACTTCTCCGGGAAATAGATGCCCAAGAACCCTAGGGGAAGTAAGATGCTTTATCTTTCGCGTCCACACGAAGTTTACGTCTTCAGAGAGCCTGGGTGGGTGTGACTCCCAGGAGCTAATCGTCCTGTCCAGCCATATGCAAATCTGGACTCCTGCTTCTGTGGACGTGCAGACACAAACATAGGTGACAAGTTGGTTGCTGACGTGAGTGGGAATGCACTTGCCCGTTTGTGGGTTGGATTGTCTCAGTTTAGACGGTGTGATAGTGGGCACTTAACTTGGATCGCCCAGTCTAGATGAGGGGTGTTCGGGCTGTAAAAGTTCCACGCGCGGCCGGGGACCTAGCAGCATTGCTTACGGTGGTGCGCCCCGGGAGCCCGGGGTCGCGGGGTGGGGTCAATGCAGCGCTCCACAAGCACCTCCGCCGGTGGCTCCGCCCTGTCCCCAGAATCCCCGCTCCGCCCCCAGAATCCCCGCTCCGCCCCGTCCCCAGCGTCCCGACAGGCCCCGCCTCCAACACAGAGAGCTGGGGATGGCACCGCTGCCCTAGTTCCGTAAACACTTCTCTCCCCGCCCCTAGCAGTCCCCGCACCGCACCACTCTCAGCCCACGGGGGGGAAACCGTTCCCTCTCGCACCCAGAACACACCCAATCCGAGCTCTCCTTGGCCTCTTTCATCCGAAGATGAGGGAAATGTCCTGTATTAGGTCAGATCTGTCAGAGCTCGGACATGGAAGCTGAAGTGCCCTAGATTTCCCCTTCTCCCCGATGCCGTCTTCCCCCCTCTCTCCGGTTACGTGATGGCCACGCCGTGGCTGCCTCTCTAGAGTCCCTCCCGGCCCTTTAAATGCCGCGTGGGGGTAGGAGGGGGCCGGGGAGGTTGAGGGTTGCTGGACTCCTGGGCTTCTGAGGTGTTTATGCCGTGCTGGGCGAGGGAACACCCAGAGACGCCCGAACCGGGCTCACTCAGTCGCCTTTCTCCTCCGCCTGTCGCCGCGTCGGAGCCGGTGCGTACCATCCCGGGGAAGGGGGTCGCGGGCTCTGAGGCGATGGGCCCGGGCCGGCGGAGAGGGACACGTCGCCCCCGGGCAGCCCGAGGGTCTCCCCCACCACACCTTGGAGCGCGGTCCTGGGACCCGGGGGCAGGGGCGGTAAAGGTCCGCTCCTTGCTCCCCCAACCCGCCACATCACCTTGTTTGACCTCGAACCGCTGTCCCGCGTGGGAGCGGGACGCGGGCGCCGAGTGGCCACGGTGGGTGTTGGAGCGGCCGCGGGCTTCGGGCCCTGGAGGCGCCAGGGTCGGGGCCGCTTGGCCTCTGCTTACATCCCCCTGGGTCCGTGCCAGCGACCGCGCCGCGAGCGGCTTCCCACCATCGGGGCTCCGGGAGCGGGCATCCTGTCGCCTGCAGCCCCTTGCCCGGGTGGGCGAACTGAGTCGCTGTCGGGGCCGGGAGGGGCCCCACCTGTGTGTTTGGGGTTTGTTGCCCGGGTTTCCTCGGTGCTCGGCTCGGCCTACGCCGTCCCCTCCCCCAAGAGTTTGTTTTGACAGGAAACGTGCTGCTGGAGGGGAGGGGCGCCCAGAGGACGTGGGCGAGGGGTGTGCCGATGCGTCCGCACGACTGTACCCTCAGTTGCGGGGAAGAGGCGGGACATGCCCACCAGGCCCGGGCTCGAACCCTCGGGCGGTCAGGGTTGGCTTGTGCTTCCCAAGGCTGCTACTCTGTGTGGCGCCACTTCTGGTCACAGCGATGATTTGAGATGGCACGTGGACGAACGTGGTTAAGTGTTTTCGTTAGTATTAAGAAAAACTGTTCCCTTAAGCCGAGCGACTTCACAATGATATAAAGTTTCCTTTCAAACTAAGTGTATCTAAATGCAAAAATCTAGTTCAGATAAAGAGAAGTGTTTGATAGAGCACAGGTGAGGATGGAAATGTGGAAACAGGCGTGAAGAGTGGCCCTCAAGTGACTAAAGTTTATGCTGTCTTCGATGGTTATCCTGTGACTTTCACCTTGAAGAAACTAGACAAGCTGTCCTTGTCCCTGGTCGGCCCCTCGGCCCCCAAGATCCTCTTGGTCCCGTGGGTCTCCAGCCCGGTCAGAGACCTTGCTCTGTCCCACCTGCAAACTTAATGAGGTTATGACAGTGGTTCCCACTGCAGGAGGCGCTCGGCCTGCCTTTTCCTCTTGCCTCCAGGGATTTCATCTATCACCCTGGCAGCCCGTGGAGTTTGCCTGACTTGAAGTGGCCCAGAGCTGAAGATACCCAGTCGTGTGTGGAAGCAGCTTCAATGCCATTTTGTGGACGGTTGAGGGCCCAGAGGGGGAAACAGGTACTAAAACAGGCCAACCAGGGGTGGGAGAAGAAGTGTTTTCAAGTGTGAAAAGTGCCTAGAAATCCTTCTCCCTGACGTTGTAATGTTATGTGTGGCGTGAACATCTGCTGTTTTAGACAATGACTGGCTTTGTTGGCTTTTATCTAGCTCTTTGTTGGCTCTAATTTGATGCAGACCAGTATTCTCTAGCTGAATGGAGCAGGCACCTACCTCTCTGCCCTGTGGTTTTTGCTTTGCTGCGTGTGAATAACTTTTTAAGCGCTGCTGCTCTTTAGGA
Source organism: Monodon monoceros (assembly GCF_005190385.1). Classification (NCBI taxonomy): domain Eukaryota; kingdom Metazoa; phylum Chordata; class Mammalia; order Artiodactyla; family Monodontidae; genus Monodon; species Monodon monoceros. The sequence goes on from NW_021703783.1 coordinate 84,827,643, forward strand.
CTGGTTCTAAAGCAGCACTTCGCAGAAGATGAAGATTTTTCCTTATCACCTGCAGTGTTTTCTTCAGAGCCCAGTCCTACTCCTCTGACTCCCTGCCCTTTACTACAAATATATGAATGCTTGTCTTTGCAGCTGACCTTGATCTGGTCTTGAAGAATGATACCCGCTAGATATTTCTTGAAATTTTCTCTTTTCATGACTTAACCTTAATTGAATGGGTTCCATTCCTCAGGGCCCTGCTGGATAATCTGAATAATTCACTTCAAAATGCTTTTGACTCATGCTAGCTATAAGCAATTAATCCTTTTGATAATATTTGGGTTTTAAGGAGGGATTTTGCAGTGCATAAAGAATGGCTCCCTGATAGAGGATTTTCAGTCAATCTAGTGGGGTGGTTGAGAATAAGTTTGGTCAATGGACTCTTTCAGTGATGCCCTTCACGGCATAGCACTTAAGCAGACACCCCGGGGGTAAGGTCAGCTTGTTACCACATGTGCAAGTGTCCACATGGTAGTGCGTAGATCGATGGCAGAGTGGGAGAGGAAAGAATGAGCAGTACACCAAATTTTCTGCAGCCATCCTAGGGTGGTAAAGAGCACAGGCTTTAAGGATCCACTGCCTGGATTAGAGTTGTGCCTCTGCCGCTGCTATGAACCCTCGAGCAAATAACTTAACCTCTCTGAGCCTCAGGTTCTTATCTATAAAACAGGGATAATGATGATACCTTAGCTAGCAAGGTTATGATGAAGATTCAAGAAGATAAAAGGTAAAGATTTTAAGCACTTATCATGGGGGCCGAGCCATGGTAGGTATTCAATAACTGTTAACTCCAATTGTTATTATTTGCTATCAGTTAGCATCAGGAGTTGGAAAGGCACAATGTAAAAGTTTCTCTAAGCTCTGGGACTGTGAGTCTTTGCTAATTTGCACTGGGAATTGGAGAAGGGAGATGTAGCTTCTTCCCACAAGGAGCTTAAAATTTAGTGGCGAGGCAGATTTGTGGAAAACAACTATCGTACTTTAAATGACTGCATAATGGGAATATGAGCAGTGTGAGTGAGGCAGAGGAGAAGGGCGACCCAAGTTGTCTTTTGAATAGAATGTGGCTTAATTTGTTCATCAGTGATGCTCACTGAGCTCCTTCTCTATCCCATGCGGTGTTCTAAGCTCTAAGATGACGAATTTAAATGGAATTAGTGGAGATATTAAGGAAGGTCACTTTGAAGTTGTAACATTTGCTTTCAAATCTGAATGACAACAAGGCTCCAACCACACAGAGATCAGGGAGAAGAACATCCCATTGGAAGAGAAAAGCAGGTACAAGTGCTCCAAAGGAGGAAGTTTGGCATGTCTGAGGAGCCCAAAGAAGGCCATTGTGTCTAGAGCATGAAGGATTAGGGAGAGAGTGGTAACAGAATGAAGTGGGCAGAGGCCAGATCACAGAGAGGTTATAAACCACTGCCAGGAAACTTCTTAAGAAAAGGAAACCCACCTGGAGAAGAACTCTTAAAAATGATGATTTCTTTTGCCTTTTCAGAAGGGCTCTGGACGATTTCTTGTTTTATTCACTAGGCACTGTTCAAGAAGGACATTGGGATGGGTTTGACTGTCTAGAAGAGTTTCTGTAATAGAGTGGATCTAAGCTATTGTAGTGGTGGGAACAATCAAGATCTGAAAACTACAGGAGGCTGGGCTGTTCTGAATTAGACTTGAATTTTTGGTTCAGTACTTCTTCTCTTTTAACCTTTTGCTTGGAAATAATTTCAAACTTACAGAAAAAGTTGCAAGAACAGTACAAAGAACTCCCTGTTGTCTACATTTTACTCATATTCACCTATTAACCTTTTGCTCCATAGGCTTTATTGTTTTGTCTTTTTCTCTCTCGTTGGAGAGAAAGTTGCATATATCGCCGGCCTTTTTTCCTAAATGCACAATCACAGCACATTTATCAACTTCAGTAAATTTAACATTGTAATACAGACAGTAGATTCAAGTATTGTAACCGTGTTGTCAATTGATGTAATAATGTTCTTTTTTTTTTTTTTTTTTTTGCGGTACGTACGCGGGCTTCTCACTGCTGTGGCCTCTCCCGTTGCAGAGCACAGGCTCTGGACGCGCAGGCTCAGCGGCCATGGCTCACGGGCCCAGCCGCTCCGCGGCATGTGGGATCTTCTCGGACCGGGGCACGAACCCGTGTCCCCTGCATCTGCGGCAGACTCTCAACCACTGCGCCACCAGGGAAGCCCTAATAATGTTCTTTATAGCATTTTTTTCTTTGGTACAGGATGCAATCTAGGATCATCTATTGCAGTCGGTTGTCAAGTCCTCTTTCATCTGGAACATATCCTCAACCTTTCTTTGTTTTTTATGACATTGATATTTTTTTTAATTCATGACTTCCTCTAATAAGAATAAAATAATAATTGATATCTGTCGAGCACTTAGTAGGTGTTTAAGTACTTGACATAGACTATTTCAATTAATCTTCACAACAATTCTACAAGGTAGATAATAGTATTGTCCCCAATTCATAAATGGTAAGTTCCCTGTCTCCAGTCAGTAAATATCTCGAGTCGAGATCAAGGAACCAGTCCATCTGGCTCCAGAGCCAGTGTTCTAACTGCTTCGGTGACATGTGCATTGTCACTGGTGGATCTTTGCAATCCTGAACCAGTGCAGGATCATTTGCAGATAGAGTTTGCTGCAGAAAGGAAATAAGGAAGTAAAGTCGGTAATCTGGATGCAGCCTGAGGATCCCTGGCAAATTAAAAACTGATCTCTGCTCCATATGTGCTGGAACACAGGACTAGCCCCTTCAGGTCTCTGTACCTGTTCCCTCCTCTCTAAAATGTCAGTGGTCATACTGCCATTCATTCAACAATAAGTATTCAAGTGCCTGCTGCCTCCCAGTCATTGACCTTGGAAAGAATGACATAATACTGCCTTTATTATTATAAAATGTGGAACAGTACAATGAAAAATGTGATTATTCTCTTTGAATAGTGACTCACTGGAGTGTTGGAGGCTTTGTTTTGGCGTTATCTTCTCTCTTCACATTGACTTTACATTTGGCCAGTGAGTAAATCCTCCCAGGTAGGATGAGAAGTGGTGTTCCTGGAAAGTTGTTTGGTTTGTGAGTCGCAGTGGTGAAGGTTAAGTAAATCTAGGTTTGTCAGTATGAGAAACATTACCTTTCTTAAAGAAACAACCTGTTTTCGTTATCACTATTCTAAGAGAGAATCCAAAATAGCTTTAAAAACAGTCTAATTACCGTCGGTGTCTTTGAGTCAAGTAGCTTTGTCCCCAGATGACCTGTATGGAAACCAGAGACGAAGAAAGGTAAGAGCAAGTGTGAAGGAACTTACAGAAAACTGTTTACACCATGATGGGCCATTTGCTTTTGATTTTTGTATTTCAAACAAATGCAAGAATTCTGTCCTAGGTTAAATACCGGTCTTTGTTATCTGTAGGGTAACATGCTTTTATCATCATGTTCTTCCCTCTAGAGTTTTTAATGACTGAAATGATGATAATAACAACTACTAAAGCAAATAATACTAACAATAGCAAACATCTGTATCCTGTTTACTCTGTGTCAGACACTGTTCCAAGCACTCTACATAGATTGACTGAATGAAATCTCACACCAACCCTGTGAGTTAGGTATTATTAATATGAGGACGCAGGCGATTTCTTGATAGAGTAATAGTGTGCATTTTGGCCTCAAAGAAAAGTTTCTGCTTGGGTCCACTAAAACCCAGATGTAATGTGGAGGCTTAACTAAACAAGAGTTTCTAAACATTTTGATGCTTTAACATTTTCTGTTACATCCCCTATGCCAGAAACTCTACCTCCAGTGAACTGTTGGAAGAAAGCGTAGTTGCATGTTATTAAGTATGTCTGCCATGAGCGTATTTAATTTCTCAGAGCTTCTAGTGATGCCTCATGGAACTCTGGGTTTATAGCATGTTAGCAATTCCTCACTAGAAGACACCTGGTAGCTGGCCCAGCCCCCTCAGAAAAATGAGGTGAAGAGAGCAGACTCGATGTGGATAAAGTCATGCAGCAAATCAACAACAGACCCAGGCCTTACACCCAGGACTTCTACCTCCTAACCTAGAGCTTTTTATTTTTTTTTAATCATTGTACTTAGCTGCCTTGTTAGACACAGTTAAGAAACCTATGAAGTGCGCTGTTCAGCTGGAGTAGAAAAGTGAAATGGATAGTTATAGCTATTAACCCAGTTCATAAATTCCACTGGATGGAAGCTCTTATTCACTCTTACTTGGAAAAATAGCCAACGCGAAGAGAAATTGAGGGCAGAGCATCACAGCACAGTTGTTACAGTTGAATGAATGAAAGAAATAATAAAATGGAAACAGAGTTTAAGATATTCTAGTAAGAGTGTGCCAGGACCAGGGAATATTGAGTCTTAAGCCTAATAAAGCAGGTTGAGGTGGTAGGTACTCTGCTCCAGACCTTGAACTTTGACAGCAGCAGGCCTGTAAATGTGAAGTGATAATCAGTTTGCAAATGTTCTGGCTGCAGCTGTACCAGATGGGATTCAGTGATTCCCATTCAGCTAACACCAAATGAATATTTGTCACATACTTGACACTGATGATGGTGGGACGAGACACAGTTCCTGCCTATTAAGGAGAGTCGGAAGTAGCCACAGGAGGAAAATAGCTACAAGGGTCTAAGTGCTATTGTGCAGATACAAGAAATGTGCTGCAGGTGTACAAAGAAGAGTGTCCTTAGCTCTGGCCACGGCGTAGAGGGAAGGCTTCCTGGAGAAGCTAGCATTTTCGAGAAATGCCATCAGTGAGAAGTAAAATGTTGGCGAAGAGAGAAGCCTAGAGGGAAGGGTAAGCGCACCAGTTGGGATCTGGGGTTCGGTGGAATTGGAAGGGTTGGAGCAGACCCCTTTCTTCTGTCCTCTATCCTCACCCCCACCTGTCCCCCTTCCAGCAGATGGGAGTTAACGCTCAAGGAGAATCTAGTTTGCCTGCGGTAAAGGAGGTGAGTTCACTGCCGAGGATGCCAGGGGTCAGCCCTCAGTCTGTGTCCGAGATGGTTGGCTTCTGGGCTTTAGGAGAAGGCGAGTGTATCTACTGGGGAGCTTCCTGGCAGCTCGTCCCCACTCCCTGCCCTTCGGTTTGCAGAGGCAGCCTCCAAGTTGGTGGTTTTCTGTTTGCGAAAGTGGTAGGCTGAGCACGGGTGCATTTCCACAAGTGGCAGGACTGGAGAGGTTGTTTAGGTGAGGCCAGGGGCAAGTGCCCTTGGCTTTTGACCTTTAGTAAGTCCCTCTCAGGCCCATCCATTTCTCTGTCATCACCCGAAGGATAAAGAATAGCACTGTTTCTCTCAGCAAAGGCTCGATCCCCCTACCTTGGTCCCAACCCTGCCTCTCCTTTCGCGTGCTTCCTCAGCAATGCCTTGGTTTCCCGTTCCTTGTCCTCTAGCATCTGGCACACGCAGTTTTAGGTAACTGGACTTGAGAGCCATGAGAGGATGGCCCTGTGTATTTTGTTCACTGTTACTTTTCCCAGTGCCTGGTGCATAGTAGGCACTTAATACACATCAAAGGAATCATTGAAGAAACTGCAGGCATTTCCAGGCATTCCATGGGTAGTTGTGGTTTCCCGTTCTGATAGCTTTAAAAGCTCTGAGTATCTCATTGGTGGCTCAGGTTTAAAGAGACTCAGTGAACCCTTACTATCATTGCCATCTGTTCAGGATTTGAGGTGCCTTTCTCCTCGGGCCCAGGTTTCCCCTCAGTGTCAGCTATCACCACACTCATATCAGGGCCAGCTTCCTCCCAGGCCTGGCTGAGGATCCTGGGATCAGGCCTGAGCGTCCTGGGTACCCAGGATCTCCTTTCCAGTGGCTGACTGGGCCCAACTGCCCTGCCCTTCCCTGGGAAGCAATCTGATGTCCCAGAAACAGCCATGGATATAGAGTCCAGGGACTGGTTTTATGGCACAGTATGTCTCCTAGTGTCTGTTCTCCCCGCAACCTGTGAATCAGGATCTTTTGTGCCTGTTTGTTCATTGGATGGCAGTAGGTACTGTCTAAAGCACAAACGAAATACCAGTCCTTACTCTTCATAGCGTGACAGTTCATGGGAAAATGGAGGAGAAAAACCTATATACTTGCTGGGCAGAAATTTTAATTAGTCTTCCTCTTTCCCTAGGAGGCTCACAGACAACTAAAAAGGCTGATTTCAAAAATATTTTATTTAAAACAAAGACAGAGGGACAATAATAATAGCAAACATTTGAATGCTGTGCTAAGCACTTTAATAAGATTAATCCTGTTTCATCTTCAAGCAACCCTATGAGGTTAGTCTTTCAGCCCAGCTTGACTCATGAGGTAGGGAGTTAAGTGACTTCTCCAAGGTCACATGTCAAAAGACAGAACAAGCTTCAAACCCAGAGCCCCACACTCTCACTCTTACCCTCCCACGCTTTAGCACCCTCAGGAGGAGAGAGTGTGTGCTCTGCGCATTGTTTTTTGAGCATGCTTTATTGCTGGGGGCTGCTCCACGTTCACACCAAGTATGTCCTGTGTGAGCGCATACCTTGGCTGTGGAATCCCTTTCTGGAAGGCAGTCTTGCAGGCCTAGTGATAGCCTGGCCCGGGTGCCATGGGAGGAAGGAGGTCATCTTCTGGGGGCCTTTCCAGTGCTGTGACACATGCGACACGGCTTTCTACATTGAACGAAGCGCCAGCACCACTGGAGGGAGTACCGCAGAACGTTGACACAGGGTCTGTTTGTCTGTGCAGGTGCTGTCTCTTTACCCGCACTCCAGTGACACAAAATGCCCTTCAATGGTGAGAAGCAGTGTGTGGGCGAGGACCAGCCAAGTGATTCAGACTCTTCCCGGTTTTCCGAAAGCATGGCTTCGCTCAGTGACTATGACTGCTCCAGGCAGAGCTTTACAAGTGACTCTTCTAGCAAATCCAGCTCTCCTGCTTGTAAGCCAATGGGGAGTGGAGGTGGTTCTAGACACACATGTTGGATTTTAAAACTCGGAAATGAATGAGAGCAAAGTACTGACTTTCCCCTTCTAGATGTACTGGAATGGCACTGCCAGGGCCCTGCAGCTGTCTTGTACATGCTCTCAGCAATAAATTGCCATTGATGTTTACAATCTGCCCATTTTTATTTTCATCATTGTCTCTGATCTGCTTTGGTTTGGCTATAAATCAGGTCTCCCAACCCCACCTGTCTTCTCTCTCAATTAGCAGAAAGCTACTCCTTGAGATCATTTTTTGAGCCACATTCAAGGGTAAATTCAAATCGGTCCTTTCTTGTTTACATGGAATGAAACTTGCCCCAACTCAAGGGTCAGGCAGGAAATGAAATAATCTAAAGGGTTTCCTACTGATTTCAAAAACTGTTGTGCAAATCACCCCAGAGAAGTGCCCACGAGGAGAATTACTGCACCAGGAGTACGAGAAGGAATGAAAAGAGTGCCATGGTGAAGGGAGATGTCTTTTTCCTTTTTTGTGTGTGGAAGCTAGAAATGTGTGAAGCCATGTGTTTGTCTTTTTTTTTTTTTAGCTTTTTAATTGACATTTTGTATGGGAAATATAACTCCTTAAGCTGCCCAAGCAAATGCAGAGAGAAGCAACTAGCATTTAATATGATCAAATACCCACTTCAGAAAAAGTTTGTTCATTTGTATTTATTTATTTTAACATCTTTATTGGAGTATAATTGCATTACAATGGTGTGTTAGTTTCTGCTTTATAACAAAGTGAATCAGTTATACATATACATATATCCCCATATCTCTTCCCTCTTGCGTCTCCCTCCCTCCCACCTTCCCTATCCCACCCCTCTAGGTGGTCACAAAGCACGGAGCTGATTTCCCTGTGCTATGCAGCTGCTTCCCACTAGCTATCTGTTTTACATTTGATAGTGTATATATGTCCATGCCACTCTCTCACTTTGTCCCAGCTTACCCTTTCCCCTCCCAGTGTCCTCAAGTCTGTTCTCTAGTAGGTCTGCATCTTTATTCCTGTCTTGCCCCTAGGTTCCTCATGACCATTTTTTTTTTTTTAGATTCCATATATATGTGTTAGCATACGGTATTTGTTTTTCTCTTTCTGACTTACTTCACGCTGTATGACAGACTATATATAGGTCCATCCACCTCACTACAAATAACTCAATTTTGTTTCTTTTTATGGCTGAGTAATATTCCATTGTATATATGTGCCATATCTTCTTTATCCATTCATCTGTCGTGTATTTATTCTAAATTAGTACATTCTCATTTTAAAAAATGGAAAGGTAGATAAGTAGAAAGAAAAGAAATTATCGCCTATAATGTCACCCAAAGATGACAGGTGATAGTGCTTTGTCATATTTTCATACTGCACATAGATATACATTTGTATATGTATGTGGACTTTTTTCACTTACTATTATAACTAAAATATTTACTCATGATAATGTTTTTTTTAAAACGTTTTTATGACTGCTTACTACTTTACCAAGTGAAAATACCATCAATTTATTTAACCTCTGATTAATCATTGGGCATTTAGTTCATTTCCTTTTTTTTTTTTTTTTTTTTTTTGCTCTTACAAATAGTGCTTTATGAACATCGTGGTGCATAAAGCCTTTCTAGGAATTCCTTTGGATATAATTGGATTGCTGGACCAAAGGATACAGACAGTTTTAAGGAGAATCTTAATGGGAAAGAGAATTGGCAGAAGAATTTATTAGCAGCCCCCCAGCTTTCAGTGCTTTTTCTCACTCTTTATTACTATACATGGAGTTGATGTCTCCAGCAGGGTACCTAGGTGTCCTGAAGAAGGGTTTTACTAATTGTATATCAGCATTCCTTCCTCCTCCTCTTCTTCCTCTTCCATCTCCACCTTCTCCACTACCTCCTCCTCTTCTTATTTCTAAAATTATTTTAAGGACTTCCCTGGCAGTCCAGTGGTTAAGGCTCCGCGCTTCCAATGCAGGGGGTGCAGTTTCGATCCCTGGTCTGGGAATTAAGATCTTATATGCCGCGTGGCACAGCCAAAAAATTTTTTTTAAATAAATTATTTTAGGTAGCAAAGTATTGCCAGTCAGGATTGTTGTTTGAGGTAATGATTTTTAATTAACAGAAGCCAAGAGTTCCAACAACGATTTCAAAAAGACATGACTTGTTAGAGTAATTTTTTGAATAATCTTTACAGATAACTAAAATAATTCTTTACCCACTATTTCCTACTGAGAAGTAGATTATCAGCTTATCAGATTTATTTTATTTTAATTATCTACATTTATTGAGTTCTTACCATGTTCTTTACTTAAATTATCTTGTTTAGTCACCTCAGGACAGTCCTACGAGGAGGTAAGTTATGCTTCAGCGAAGTCAAATGATAACTACCAATTAGCAAAACTTAGAATTGTGCTATACGGCATATACTTTTCAAAATTATAGTTTTAAAAAATCAGTTCATTTTGAGTCTGCTTAAATTAATGGGAGTTATGAATTACAGAATAAAAAGTAGTCATCAATTTCCTGTGGAGTACGTGTAATAAATGCAGATATCAATATTCGCTAAAAAATGAGGTGATTTAATTTTTTAAAATAACTTATAATAGGCTATATTAATAAAATTTTCTCAGAAACATTTGACAATTTATTTTCTTTCTTTTTTTTTTGAAGTTGTAAAGAATAGTTTTATTGCTTTGCCAAGCAAAGGGGCCACAGAGGGCTAATGCTCTCAAAACTGAGTGTCCTGACCTGGAGGGGTTAGTGAGGAGTTTTATAGTAATGGTTCAAAGAGGAGGACGTGATCGGCTCATGGGCTTTCTTCTGATTGGCTGGTGGTGAGGTGCGTGGGAGTCAGCAGCATCAACCTTCTGGTTCCAACTGGTCCTGGGTCTGAGTGTTGTGGCAGCATATAGTTAACTTCTCCCACCTGGCGGGGGTTTCAGTATCTGGTTTCAGGATTTAATGAAGCTCAGGTTCTTGATGTCTCATGGCAGAAAGAATTCAGTGAGAGACAAAGTGATAGGTAAGAAGTGGATTTATTTAGAGAGAAACACACTCCACAGACAGAGCGTGGGCTATCTCAGAAGGCGAGAGTGGCCGACAATTTATTTTCAATACAGTAACTGAAGCTATCAAAGGAGTTCTTAAATTTTTGGAGCCTTAAGTATTAAGTGGGGGAATCGATCTATTTTGATATATATTCTTCTTACTGAAAATATATGTTGGAATAACTTAAACCCTGTGTGCATCAGGAGGCTTCATTGGATGACAACTCCTTCCAGAGCATTAACTGGTTTTTGTCTTCCTTTCAGCAACAAGCCCTCCCAGGGTTGTAACATTTGATGAAGTGATGGCTGCAGCAAGGAACTTATCAAACATGACTCTTGCTCATGAGATTGCTGTAAATGAGAACTTTCAATTGAAACAAGATGCCCTCCCTGAGAACAGGTAACCTGGAGGCATGTGTTGTGCATAACCTGTGCTGCAGACTCTGTGTGTGTGTGTGTGTGTGTGTGTGTGTGTACTGCAAACACAGACTTTCACACTGATTCCTGGACAGTCTCATATAATATCCACTGGGAGTTAACAGTATTTAGTTCTCTAACAAGGTCTTATAGTTGTTTTTAAAACCACTCCTCTAGGGTATATGTTACTTATAATCTTTAGAATTCAGCTTATATGTCTCTTCCTGAAGGAAGCTTTTCCTGACATTCCTGAGCTCACTAGACTACATTAAATCCCCTTCTAAAGACTCCTATAGCCCCCTCTACCTCCCTCTTGTTAAGATGTTTCATAATTTTAGGTTCAAAGTCTGTCTTTCCCACTTGACCAAAAGCCCCATTAACGGAGAAACTATGTCTATATTGTTTGCTCTGTCCTTATTGCCTAGCAGAGTGCCTGACATGCAGTACCTGCTCAAGAAATATTTGCAGCCTGACTTATTAAAAACTAATATTCAGGTTGTGAAAGATAAGTAAATGCAGCTGAGCTGCCAAAGTGGTAAGAGGTGATCCAGAAGCCTCTGGGGGGAGGAATCACAGCTGCATAGGCACCCCTGGTTAACCTCATGCCCAAGGGATCTCTAGTTAGAGCCATGCCCTTATATCCTACCTCAGTCTTTCTGGTTTTAGTGGCTCACAGATCCCCTGGGACAAAGAGGAGAAAAGTCTTGCAGCCATTACTGCAGGTAAATAGTCTTTAGAGGCAAAATTGGCTCATGGGGGCTTCCCTGGTGGCGCAGTGGTTGAGAGTCCGCCTGCCGATGCGGGGGATGCAGATTCGTGCCCCGGTCCGGGAGGATCCCATGTGCCGCGGAGCAGCTGGGCCCGTGAGCCATGGCCACTGAGCCTGCGCGTCCGGAGCCTGTGCTCCGCAACGGGAGAGGCCACAGCAGTGAGACGCCCGCGTACCGGGAAAAAAAAAAAAAAAAAAATTGACTCATGGATAACGGCACTGAATCTTAAAACTCACAGTGCCATTCATAAATTGGGAGGCATTCTCTCTGTCAATTAAGACAACATATAATATTTGATTCCATTCAGTACTTTTTTTGTTTTAAAGCAGGAAAATAGTAAACCAATAATTTTCCTTCTTTAAAATATGGATCATAGTCTCCCTTCTGGGGGTGTTGTTTATAATAATCACTAATACTTTTTAGGATTACTGGCCAAAGTAGGTTTATCTGTTTGGTTTTCTATGGTGACTGCATTTCACCATGATCCTTTATATCAGCTGTGCTGCTTACACCCCCAGGCCAGGCCACCATCGTCTCTGACCTGGACTCTTTGTGTCCTAACTAGTTGCCCAGTCTCCATCCTTAGCTCCTGCATCGTCCATCCTCCACATCCACAGGTAGCCACAGTGATCTTTCTAATGGGTAAATCAGATTAGATCATGTCTTTGCTTATAGAACCCTTCAATGGTTCTATTACACTTAGAATAAAAATGCAAACTCTTTAGTATGATGAGCAAGGCCCCCCTTCACTGACCATGTCTCTTCCTCCTTTTCCTCCTGCTTGCTGTGCTTCAGCCACACTGAAGCTTCCTTGCTAATCCTGGAGTACACCAGCTTGATCCCGTCCCAGGGACTTGGACCTTCTTCCTTCTTTTTTTTTTTTTTTTTTTGTGGTACACGGGCCTCTCACAGTTGTGGCCTCTCCCGTTGTGGAGCACAGGCTCCGGACGCACAGGCTCAGCGGCCATGGCTCACGGGCCCAGCCGCTCCGCGGCATGTGGGATCTTCCCGGACCGGGGCACGAACCCGCGTCCCCTGCATCGGCAGGCGGACTCTCAACCACTGCGTCACCAGGGAAGCCCCTTCCTTCTTTTTTAATGTTTTTCCCATAGATCTTCACCAGCTGCTTTCTTTTCCCCATTTGGGTCTCAGCTCTAAGGTCGCTTACTGTCTTAGAGAAGCTTTCTTCAACCACCACGCCAAATCTGCACCTCTTCATCACTGTGGACCACATTGTCTTCCTCTGCCTTCCTTGTGGCTCTGAAATTGTCTTACTCCCTTTCAGTGTGTTTTTCTTCTGTCTCTGCTAACATGTAAGCTTTTTGAGAGCAGAGGCTTTCTTTTCACTACACCCAAGCACCTGAAACAGGGCCTACCACATATTGAATTTTGAATAAACATTTATTGACTAATAAAAATGAATTTTTGAAGTTAAAATAAGTATGTTTTATGAAGTACAGAAAAGACAAATTGGGAGTGTTTGTGCTTTAAATTCAAAAGTTGCAAATACAGGCTGAATGAAGGCCCTTTAGGATCAGACAGACCCCAGGGTTTGAATCCTGGCTCTGCTGTGACCATATCTGAGCCTCAGCATTCTCCACAACACTCACTCTAAATGCATGCTCCTGGGCATATAAGTGCCTTGCATGTAAGTACTTTGATACTGTGGAAGATACGAATTTCCCTTCTCTTCATTTTCTGCCACGGCTAGAAAATGTGAGCAAGGGAAACAACACGTAGAGTTGGGACACATTACCTTTGTTTAAAAGTGAAATAGCGTATCATTAGCTGCTGATTTATCAGATGACCCTCCACAATGACCAAGTCTTTACTTTTTTTTCTTTTTTTTATCAAAGCATAAGCGTTTATTATTTGTGACAAATAAGGAGACAGGGTGATAGCTCTCAAAGCACTGTCTCTTGTTACTCTTTAAAATGTGGCCAACTCTCATATTTTACCAAGTCGGGGGAAACACTTGGTAAAATAAGTCAGATTTCTGAGACCAGGTAGGAATGCTTATAAATGATTTGACTGATTTCATCTCCACCCCTTCCTCCCTACCTCTTCCACTCCCCAAAATTAAAAAGCTTGTAGCCTTTGGGAAAACTTAAACTCCAACATCCCTCAGGGAGCTATGAAGTTGTTCTAGCTCACTCCTAGTTGGTGCATTCAGGCCAAGTACATGAGGCTTGTAAAGTTCAGAGCAAAAGTCTGTCCCAGCAATGTTTGTCTTTCTAATTGTTCTGTAATTGCTCAAGAGAGTCTCAAACATTGGAAATGGCATTTATGTTGAATAAATCTATTCAGGCAACTAGAATAAGTTTTCACATTTAAAGTGGCTGAGTAGAATATAGTATTTGCAGTTATGGAAACAGTTTTAACTCATACTCCTCAGAAAGCTAATTTTCACTTCTCATAGCATTATTGTATATTTAGCTATTTGTACTTTAAAAGAAAAATTAGGAGATATGCTTAACTATCAAATTATTAATTCATTCACCATGCATTCAGTGAACCCTCAGTAAATGACAAGTGTTATGCTAGGTACAGTGGCAGGTACCTAGAAGAAGTGACCTCTACCTGAGAGAGGTGTATAGCCCTGTGTGGGATAGAGACTTGCAGGTAATTACAGTTCAGGCAAATATGCGCTTTTCTAAAAGCTGTTGCAAAATGGTGTAGGAGTTCAGTAGGAATGTGTGTTTTATTTATTTATCTATTTTAAAATTTATTTATTTATTTTTATGGCTGCATCAGGTCTTAGTTGTGGCACGCAGGATCTTCGTTGAGGCATGCAGGATCTTTTGTTGCGGTGCACGGGCTTCTCTTTAGTTGTGGCAGGTGGGCTCTGTAGTTTGTGGCTCACGGGCTCTAGTTGAGGCACGCAAGCTCAGTAGCTGTGGTGTGTGGGCTGAGCTGCCCCGCGGCCTGTGGCATCTTAGTTCCCCGACCAGGGATTGAACCTGCGTCGCCTGCACTGGAAGGCGGATTCTTTACCATTGGATCACCAGAGAGGTCCCTGTGTGTTTTAACATACGCCTATTTTAGGGCATTGACGTACAGGGTAAAGCAAGGTGGCCACCTACTCCATTGTTAGCTTTTCCTAGGAAGGCTCCTATTTCAGCAGTTTTGGTCTGGCCAACTTTAAATGGGACATCTAAGCTGAAGCTGGCAGGCAATCAAATGCATGTCTCCATGGGCCAATCTGTTCTGTTCCATGCCATGAAACTTCAGCTGTTAAGGAAAGAGCAATTTTGCCATCTCATCCCCAAAATCTAGACCAAGTCTAAAAGTCTGTGTAGAAGAGTAGCTAGGTAAATTATGGTATCTCCTTAGGATGAAATTTTATGAACATATCAAAAGCTATAAGGAGGAAGCATTTAAAAAATCTAGGGGAGACACTTAAGACAGAGTATTAAATAATATTGTACAGACTCAGTATTAAAACAATTATATTAAAACAATGCATTCATTGAACATATGTCAAATATGTCAAAAGATTAATAATAGGATTATGAACAATTTTTATTCTCTGTTTTTCTGCATTTTCTAAGATTTCTACAATAAGCATCTTTCTTTTATAATCAGGAAAAATAGTGCTTATTTTAAAATCGATCCATTTCATTCCTGTAGCTTGGCCGGTAGAGTGAGGCACATTGTCCACCAGGCCTTCTGGGACGTCTTGGAATCAGAACTGAACGCTGAGCCCCCTGAGTATGAACACGCCATCAAACTGTTTGAAGAAATCAGAGAGGCAAGTTGATGTTGTCTGTATTAATTAGTAATTTTCCCCCCAAAGGTGTTTTCATGTCCTGCAGAGAGTATTGGAGACTCTTTTGAAACACTGAGCCAGTTCAGTCACCGAAAGGGTTTTTTCCTGCACCTCCTGGAATGGGGTGCAGGCTGGGAAAACAGGGCAGCGGCAGGAACTCAAGCCAATGCTTAGCATGTAGGGCAGTGGCTGTGGTGCTTCAGAGTACAGAGCCTGAGTTAGATAGACCTGCTTTAGTGACAGGCTCCCTCTTCTTAAGTCTGTCTCTGGAGTAGTTGTGAGAATTAAATCAGATGACAGTCATAGCTAACTTTTACAAGACACTTGCTCTGTGCCAAGCACTAGATTATTCATCTATCCTTACTATAATGCTGGGAGGTAGTTATGCCTGTTATTATCTTATATAAAGAAACCAAGTTCCCTGACTCACCCAAGGTCACGCAGCTTTGAGGGGTGGAAGGGATTTGAACTGAGGCACTCCGGCTCAGAGCTTGTTCTCCTAACCACGTGCTGTGTCTATAAGTACAGTGTCTGCTGTGTAGTGAATGCACAATATAGGTTGCTCATATAATATGTATTATTTCACATGTAAATATATTATACTAATAGAGCCCATGGGGATGTTTCTATTCGCCCTTCTTTAAAGGGTTCTTTTGGAGCCATGATCTGCAACTTGTCTTTGCACGGTTTCTCTGTAAACTTTTTGAAGTTCTTTCAACAGTATTGCTTCCTTACCAGTTGTTTTCATTCCGATAGTGTTAGTAACTTCCCATGGGAGGGGAGGGGAGGCTTTCATTCAGAAGACAGAGCTTTCTTTTTAGAGTCAGGACCCTGGAGTGCTCCTCTGATCCACCACTTGATGCAAACTTCTGTGGCATCCGGGGCATTAAAATATGGACAGGGAGCTTGGTCATCTAGACACTGAAATTAGAAATGACAACCTTTATTCATGTAAGGATGCTGTTAATTTTTCTTTCCTCTCCCTGTATAGGTTCTCCTCTCTTTTCTGACTCCTGGTGGCAACCGGCTTCGCAACCAGATCTGTGAAGTTTTGGATACAGACCTCATTAGGCAGCAGGCTGAGCACAGTGCTGTCGACATCCAAGCCCTGGCCAACTACGTCATCAGTACGATGGGAAAGCTGTGCGCTCCTGTGCGAGATGATGATATCAGAGAGTTAAAGGCTACCTGCAACATCGTGGATGTGCTGAGGTTAGCGGTTCTGCTGCTTGCATTTTCTTAGAGTACCTTTGAGTTCATTCAGAAGGGAAGTGTGGGAATTGAGGAACACAGAATAAGGGTTCCTCCTCTCCCAAAGGAACCCTAGGAAGAAACCACCTAAGCAAGGGGCAAGTCAATCATTTATTGTGTGCATGGAGTTTTCACACTGAGTGACCCAACAAGGTTGTTAGCTGGCAGTGCTGGGCCCTAGAGGTGCAGTGATGGAAAAGGCAGATGCAATCTCTGATTACAGTCTAATGGGGAGACAGCTCTTGAACAAGGAATTACAGTTGTGTTAAGTGCTATGAAAAGGGAACTGGAGGGGATTAATGGAGCCTCCAGCAGGGGGACCTAACCTAGTTAAGGATCCAGGAAGGCTTCTTCATTAGTTAGGGTATTGCTAGCTGCTATGACATGTAAACCCTGAGTTCTCAGTGATTTAACCAGTAAACGTTTGTTTCTCACTCATGTCAGAGTCCGAGTCAGGGATTCTTGGTCAGGCAGCCTTCCATGTGTCATTCAGGGACCCAGGCTCCTTCTCTCCTTGGCTCCACCCTCACCCAGCTCGTTGGAGTCCTTTACATTTAGCTGGTGAATGGGAAAGAGATCATGAGGAAGGCATATCCAGTGTTTAACCACCTAGGCCCAGAAGCAATGCATTACATTGACTATACCTAGTCCCGTGGTACCACGTACATTGAAGGTGGCCTGGGAAACGTGGCTGCTGTCTGGGAACACATTTCCCAGCCACAAATCCACACTGCAGGAAGGCAACATGGACCTTTGGTGGTCGTCTAGCTATCTCTGCTACAGCTTCCCTCAGGAAGTGATGTGTACAGTAAGATCGTAAGACTCTAATCTGGCTGTGTAGACAGTAATTTCTTTGTGATCCCAGAGGAGAGAGGAGTCTGCAGTACTTTTTGCCATTGAGGGGAATTCTCCTTTTTTTGAGAATACAGCCACATTGAGAACTAAGTTTCACGTAATAGTATAGGAAAGGGAAGGGGAAAGGAAGCTGGTTTGCATATAATGGGTTACTTACTTTATGACTCTGGGAAAGTTGACAACCTCTCAAAGTCACACTTTCCCCATCTGTAAAATAGGCTGTAAGTATCCTTAGAGTTGCACTCAGCTCTGGCAGATTGAGATTCTCCAGTTGTAGAATCCTTGCTTTGAAGGATTTTCTGTGGTGTTCGTCTTCCTCGTGTATTGAGCACCTACTGGTTGTCACTCTCCCCTGCATTTTGTGTTCACTGTCTCATTGACTCTCACAACATCCCTCCAAGGTTGATCTTGTCCCTTTCTTTCACAGATGAAGAAACTAAGGCTCAGAGAGATTGAGTAACTTGTTCCTGGCCACAGAGCTGGTCAGTTGTAAAGCTGCAATTGAATACAGGGCTGCCTAACTCTAAAATGCAGTGTTTTTCCCCCTGTGCTTTACTGCCCTGTCCTTTCTTTCCTTTTCTTTTTCTTCTTTCCTTAGGAACAGAAACAATGTACACTATGTTCAGACTCCATAAAATTTCAAATGAAAATTCCTTCTTGAATCTTTTTTGTCTCATTGTTAAGACTCATTGTTTATGCTTCTTAGTGTCTATCAGTTTATGGATGAATGTAATGGATCAGCTGGAGGTGTATTTGCTAAAGCAAATACTCTTGAGATCTCTAGAAGAATACATTTGGAATGCATGTATAATGCCTTTTGTGAAAAGTGACCTTGTCAAAGTGATTGGAACTTTAAAACCATTTCGTGGATGTTTATATTTTCCAGCCTGTAAAATTAGTAATAGTTAATGAATTTCAGATTGATTTCTTAATCACCTCTCTAACTATTTTAACTCTAAAATTTTTAGACAAATATTTCATGTCCTGGATCTCATGAAAATGGACATGGTCAATTTTACGATTAGGAGTCTGAGACCACATCTCCAACGCCAGTTGGTAGATTATGAGAGAACCAAGTTCCAAGAAATTTTAGAAGAAACTCCGAGTAAGTACAATATAAGTGTGTATATATATTGAAATTGGGTGAAAATATGATATTTTTATTTTTGACATCTTAAATAGTATCACTAAAGACTTTTGGCATTTCTGTTCAACATTTTTTTTAACTTCTAAAATTGACATCATAAACTTATAGCTATTGACTCTGACCCAGGAACTGTGCTAAGCACTAGTCACTTTTTTTTTTTTTTTAATTTATTTATTTTTGGCTGCATTGGGTCTTCGTTGTGGTGCACGGGCTTCTCACTGCGGTGGCTTCTCTTGTTGCGGAGCATGGGCACTAGGTGCACGGCCTTCAGTAGTTGTGGCATGCAGGCTCAGTAGTTGTGGTGCACGGGCTTAGTTGCTCCGCGGCATGTGGGATCTTCCCGGACCAGGGCTCGAACCCATGTCCCCTGCACTGGCAGGCAGATTCTTAACCACCGCTGCACCGGGGAAGCCCTTCATACATTTAAAAAACAAACAAACATTTATTAAGCACCTCCTGTGTCCCAGACACACCTTGGGTGCTATGGATAGAACAAAACAGAATAAAGCTGCTGCCCCCAAGGAGCTGACCTTCTAGTAGGCGTGACAAACAAAAAACATGTATTGTCGGATGTGTTATTAAGTGCTATGAAGAAAACTAGGATAAAGGGACAGATAGTAACGGGACAGGAGTGAGGGTAGGGGGTGTTTCTTTAGATGCGGTGGACTGGGAAGGCCTCTCTAATAAGTAACTATTTGAATGAGGAAGGAATGAGGAATTAAAGGAATGAGGAAGGGTCATAGGAAGATGTGAGAGAATAACATTCCAGGTAGAGAGAGCTGCACATACAAAGGCCCTGCAGCAGGAACTTGCTTGTGAAATTGGACAAACACAAGGCAGACTGTGTGGCTGGAGTGGAGTAGGCAGGAGAGAGTGGTAGCAGATGAGGCCAAGAGGTAGGCAAAGGCAGGTCACAAAGAGCCTTGTTAGGAAATGAGAGTAATTTAGGTTTCATTCCAAGTGTGATGGGAAGTCACTGGAGCGTTTGAGCAGGGGAGCAACATCGGATTTTGATTTTTTAGGTATACGCTGGCTCCTGGATAGAGAACAGATTGTACAGGAGCAAGAAGGGAAACGGGTACCAGTTAGGTGGTATCGCAGATGGTGGACTGGTCCAGGTTATAGTGGTGGGAGTAATGAGAAGAGGTCAGGTTCTGGTTGTATTTTGAAAATGGAGTAACAAGTTTTGCTGAAAGTTGGATGAGAGAAAAAAGAGAGTTGAGGGTGACTCTAAGCAACTGGGTGAAGAGTGATGCCTGTTAGAGAGATGGGAGAGGCCAGGGAAAGGTGGGAGATGGTATGGAGTCAGCATTCAGTTTTAGATGTGGGAACTTTGAGATCTTGTTTGACATCAACGTGAAGATGCCAGGAGGCATTTAGATATGAGACTAGAGTTCAGAGGAATGATGGGCACTGGGGATATACATCTGGGCATCATCAGTATCTTTATAGTGGATAAAGCCATGGAACTGGATAGTAGCTAACATGTATAGAATGCTTACCACATTCTAAACACCTTATCTGTTTTAACTGATTTAATCTTTACCAAAACTTGAGGAAATTACTCCCCATTTTATGGATGTGGAAACTGAGGCATAGAGAGGTTAAATCACTTCCCTCCACAACACAACCTGTGAATTACAGAGCTGGGACTCACCCCAAGCAGTTTGACTCCACACTCTTATCCACTCCATGCTCTTATCCACAGTATTACACTGGATGAGGTTACCTAGGGAGTGAGTGTAGATACTGAATGGGCCTGACCTGGGACCTCTAGAGCATCTAGAGCTTGAGAAGAGGAAAAGGATCCAGCAACAGAGACTGTGAAAGGGTAGCCAGCGAGGTGAAGACAGCCAGGAGAGGGTGGTGTCCTGTAAGACAAGCGAAGAAAGAGTTTGAAGAAGGAAAACACGATCAGCTGCGACAAGTGCTGCTAAATGGTCAAGAAAGATGAAGGCCAAGGCTTGACCATTGGATATGACCATGTGAGGATCCTTGGTAACTGTGATGGGAGCAGTTTCAGTGGACTAGTGGGCATTAAAACTGGACTGGAAGAGATGTCAAGAAAGAATGGGAGTAAAGGAAGTGTTACCTCATTGAATCCCCACAATTACTCAGTGAGAGAGGTACTGTTATTCCCTTTGTTTCACAGGTGAGGAAGCTGAGATGCCAGATGTTGGACAGCTGGCAAGAGGCTGGTTAGCTGGTTCCCTCATTGGCAAACCCTTGACAGCAGCCTCTGGGCTTCGGTTAACCACAGTCTAAGGCTGGGTTAGGTGATGCACCCACCCCACCCTACCCCTCGTGGACTGAGCTTTTCTGTCAAGATGGTCAATATGATAGCCTCATGTAAACAAAGCCAAACAGATGCCACTTTAAAAGGGGCTCCAGCAGGCTGGAGCCTGTCCAGGGAAGAGGGCATGGGCCATGGAGGGTGACAGGAGGAACAATCAGTGAAGCTGGGCCCATTCTGCTTGATAACAGGGAGACTCGGGTGGGCCATGAGCACTGCCTTCCCTGTCGATAGTGATTCAGGGCTTTGGTTAAGCTCTGTAGGGCAGACTAGGACCCATGGGAGGGAAGCAGCAGACAGCCAATTTTGGCCTTCCTAGCAGCTGGAACTGCTGTTTTAACTTTGGAATGGGCCTCTCTATTACTGATAGTAGCCCATGCTAGCTAACATTTTGTTTGAGCACTTACTGTGTGCCAAGTCCTTACTATGTGCCAAACACCATACGTTTATTAGCTCATTCAAGCTTCACACGTCACCCTATGAGGCTGGTACTGTTATCACCTACTGTTTATAAAAGAAGAAACTGAGGTTAAGGTATTTACCCTAGGTGACTGCTAGTAAGTGGTAAAGCCTGGATAACCCAGCTATGTCTCTGCCCCAAAGCGTGTGCATTCAACCACTATGCAAAACTGACTCTCCCCAGACAATATATCGACTATCTTGGGGGGATTTGCAGAGGGAGCTCTAGCGTCAAGTGACAGATATGACTAGATGACTTCTAAGGATCCTTCTACAACAAAAATTCTATGACTTCAGAGCTATATTGTTTTGGCTTCAAAGGCAGAGAGGGATTATGGGACATAGAACCCTACATAGAACCTGGATCTGAAACCTGAACTATGATAACCACATTCTTAGCAGCATTTTCCTGAGATTCATTGGTTGGTTCCATTTGTGTCCCTGTATATGTGTATGTACACATGTGTGCAAATGTCTTCATGTCTTGAGTCAAGGTAGCCTGTAATCTTGAACAAATTCCTTACTGTAGGGTTGAACTACACTTTCATTCATTTCAAATGATTTGTTTCTCTCCTTAAAACCCAGGCTTAGTGACTTATATTTCATTTGCACCTTTCACATTGACTTGGATATTTCCAGAGATTTAAGAATAGAATAAATCCAGCTGTGCAAGTAGGTCATTGTTGCCCAGATCTAAATATGTTCCCAGAGAAATCAAGAGTCCAGGAAGCAGAGTGTATGTCAACTATTAATTATATCCTCAAGTCACTCTGCCAAAAGTCGGCCACTGTGCCCTAGTATCAAAATAAGAGTCTTACAGTATTGCACAGAAGGACAAAAGTGTTGGATTTTTGTGTGTACATGATTTTTATAAAATAATTATTCAGAAAATTAATACAGAGAAGTACTCTGGGTTTCTTAATTGACTCCCCCCAAAATTGTATTTTGCCGACAGAGAGATTTTATATAATTGCCCTATTAAAATATACCCAAGAAAGCCTTAGGCAGTGACTGGGTGAATGTATTAAATGTCAACAAAGTAACCACATTAGATCCAACAACTAAATTATCTGTAGAAAGAATGGCACGTTACCCCTGGGGGGCTGGGCCACAAGTAGTTTTTCAGATACTCAGAAAGAAAAGGTTTTATTTATTTAGATAATCTCTTACATCTGATAAAATGTTCTCAGGAACTTCATTTCATGTGGTTCAGAAATCCTTATGGGACATAAATGTTTTCCAGAAATATATAAAACTGCATTATGATTGTCTTAGCCTGGCACCCAAGGCATTCAGGAAATATTTATGAAACATTTTAGAGATGAGCAAGCTGATGCTTAGCAACGACCTGCCCAAAGACAGAGCCACACAGCTGAGAAGTGGCGGAGCTGGGACTGGAAGCCAGGTCTCTCACGGCCAAGTCAGGAGTAAACCAAGCTGCTGCTTTGGCTCCTTTCTTTGGATTTTTAAATTTGGTGTTATAGCAGCTGGGGTATATCGCAGGCAACAGAAACTAACTGGTTGATTTAGCAGAAAAGGAAGTGAATGGAAGGAGTCAGGCAGTTTACAGAAAAGCGAAAATACCTGAGTCTGCGCGAGGCCAGAAACCGGGAGGGCATCAGGAATCTGGGGAGGAAGAAACAAGGGAAAGTTCCGAGCTCCGTCCTCAGATGGTTAATGTACACTTCAACCTGGGCCATCCTTGAACGCTGTGGTCATCATTCAGAGTCCTAGGAAGGAGTCTGATGGGCATATGACTCAGCGAGGCCAACCCCTGGTCAGGAAGGTTGCCTAGTCATGGGACCTCTAATTGATGTTCACAAAAAGAAAGCGTGGAGTGAGGGAAAATGATTTCTCAAAATCAGTACCAAAAAAAGGGAAGGTGAGGTGTTGCTAGGCATAAAAGAGTGGATGTCATGGATAAGAGAACTACATTCTTCTAACTGAAAATTGGGGTATTTGCTCTGAATATTTTCCAGAATATTGAAAATAGAGGCCATCTAAAGCTTTGGACAACATCAGGGACTCCCATCCATGTATTCTGCACCATTCTCCTAGTTTATTGAATGGTGCCTGTTCAGGATTGTACAGACCAAGAGCTAGCCTGGCCATCCCCCAAGCCCAGGATGTAGAGTCATTGCCTTTTTAAGGGTCACTCAGATTTCATGCTTAGGTACCATATTAGAAGTCGGTAGAGATGGGAATTGTATTCCTTGATGAATCAATACAGGGATACCCTTGATGCATTCATCTCAGAAAGCTCAAATACTAAACTCATTCATACCAAACTGGCAGAGTTCACAGAGCATTCCCTGGACTGAATCCTCTGAAGCACTAAATAGCACAATCAATGGCTTTTACGTAATGTAAATATTTACATGTGTGTTTTGTGTTGATAAAGCTTTATGTGACTTTATCACATAGGTTGTTTGCTAGGTTTTTGCCTTAGACTCAGTGACTTAGTTGGCCAACCCATAACCCATATCTTTTTAAAAAAACTTTATTGAAGCATTCAATACATAGAATAAAAACACGCCAACTGTAAGTGTATAGTTCTGTGAGTTTTGACTAAAGAATATGCCCATGTAACCACCACTAGAAACAAGAAATAAAGCATTTCTGTCACTCCAAAAAGAATCCTCAGGCCCCTTGCAACCAACCTCCCCCCATCGAGGTAAAACTGATGTAATTTTTATCAATGTAGATTAGTTTTGCTTCTTTTAGAACGTCATATTAAATGGAATCATACTGTGTGTTCACTTTTCTGTCTAGCTTCTGTCACTCAACATAAGGTTTTTGCTATTCATCCATGTTGTTGTGAGTATCCATAGTTTATATTATTGAAAGTTATCCTATTATATTGTAATCCTATATGATTACATACCTCATTTATCCATTTACCTGTTGATGGACATCTGTGTTGTTTCTGGTTTTAGGCTACTATGAATAAAGCCTCTGTGAACATTTGTGTACCAGTCTTTGTGTGGGCATGTGTTTTCATTTTCTTGGATAAACACCTAGGAGTGGAATGGCTGAGTCATATGGTAAATATATGGTTAATTTTAGAAAAAACAGCCAATTATTTTCCAATGTAGTTGTGCCATTTTATACTCACCATCAGTGTATGAGAGTTCCAACTGCTTTACATTTTCACCAACACTAGGTATTATCAGTCTTTTAAATTTTACCCTATATATATTTATAGAGAATGTGAAAGTATCTCATGTGGTTTTAATATACATTTCCCTGATGACTAATGATGTTTAGCATCTTTTATATGCTAAATGGCCATTTATTTATCTTCTTACGTGAAGTGTCTGTTCAAATCTTTTGCCCATTTTTAAATTGGGTTGTCTTATTATTGATTTGAAGAGCTCTTTATATATTGTGGAAGCAAGTCCCTTGTCATATTTTTGTGTTGTGAAACTTTCTTCCCATCTGTGGCTTGCATTTTTCATTCTCTTAACCCTATCCTTTGAAAAGAAGAAGTTTTTTATTTTGATGAAGTGCAAATAATAAAATTTTCTTCTATGGTTTGTGCATTTAGTGAATTGTTTACAAAATCTTTGTATATCCTAAGGTCATGAAAATTTTTTTTGTATGTTCTAGAAGTTTTAGACTTTTAGGCTTATGAATCATTTCAAGGCAGTATATTTCAAGGTTCAAAATTTTCCATTCATATATCTAATTCTAGAACTATTTGTTGAAAAAACTATCTTTTCTCCTTTGAATTGCTTTGGCATTTTTGTTGAAAATCAATTGACCATACATTTGTGATTCTATTTCTGAACTCTTTATTCTTTTTTTAAATTGAGATATAATTTACATACCATAAAATTAAATTTTAAATGTGTATAATTCAGTGTTTTTTAGTATTTTCACAAGGTTATGCAACCATCACCAGTATTTAATTCCGTAAGATTTTCATGCTTCCAGAATAAACCCCAAACTCATTAGCAGTATCTCCTCATTCCTCCCTTCCCTTAGCCCTTGACAACCACAGTTCTACTTTCTGTCTCTATGGATTTGACGGTTCAGGACATTTCATATAAATGGAATCATATAATATGTAGCTTTTTGTGTCTGGTTTCTTCCACTTAGTATTGTGTTTTAAAGATTTACCCATGTTGTATCACATATCAGTACTTCATTCCTTTTTATTAGACTCTCTAGTCTTTTCCATTGATCTATATTTCTACTCTTAGCTGATACAACACTATCCTGGTTACTGAGGCTAAGTCTTGAAGTCAGATAGTGTTAGCTTCCAACTTAATTCTTTTTCAGAATTGTTTTGCCTATTTTAGGTCCTTTGAATTTCCATATGCATTTTTTAATTAGTTTATCTCGTTCTGCAGAAAAGCCAGCTGGGATGGTGATTGGAATTATGTTGAACTGACATCTTAATAATGTTGAATCTACTGATATGTGAACTCAATATCTCTACTTAAATCTTTAATTTATTTCAGCAATATTGTTTTAGTTTTGGTGTACTGGTCTTGTAATTTTTTAAAATTTATTTAATTAATTTATTTTTGGCTGCATTGGATCTTCGTTGCTACGCGCGGGGTTTCTGTAGTTGCAGTGAGTGGGGGCTACTCTTCGTTGTGGTGCGCAGGCTTCTGATTGCAGTGGCTTCTCTTGTTGCGTGCAGAGCACGGGCTCTAGGTGCACGGACTTCAGTAGTTGTGGCATGTGGGCTCAGTAGTTGTGGCTCGCGGGCTCTAGAGCACAGGCTCAGTAGTTGTGGCACGTGGGCTTAGTTGCTCCACGGCATGTGGGATCTTCTCAGACCGGGGATCGAACCTGTGTCCCCTGCATTGGCAGGCAGATTCTTAACCACTGCGCTGCCATGGAAGCTCCTATTTTGTTAAATTTAATCTCATTTTATGTTCTTCTGGTGTTATAAATGCTATTTTATAAAACTTTTTGTTTTCTAGCATATAGAAATATAATTGATTTTTGAGGATCGACTTTGCATCCTGAGACCTTGCTAAATTAACTTATTAATTCTAATAGCTTTTTGGAGTATTCCTTAGGTTTTTCTATAGTATATAGAATCATGTTGCCTTTTATTTCTTTGGATTATCTTATTGCACTGACTGGGACCTCCCATCAGATGTTGAATAGAAGTCATGAGAAAGGGCATCCTTGCTTTTCTAGCAGAAGAATGTTTATTGTTTGAGCATTAAATATGATGTTAGCCGCAGCTTCTCATAGATGTCATTTTTGGGGGTTAAGGAAGTTTTCTTCTATTTCTAGTTTGTTGAGTTTTTTTTTGTGTGTGTGTGGTACGCGAACCTCTCACTGTTGTGGCCTCTCCCGTTGCGGAGCACAGGCTCCGGACGCACAGGCTCAGCGGCCATGGCTCATGGGCCTAGCCGCTTCGCGGCATGTGGGATCTTCCCGGACCAGGGCACGAACCCGTGTCCCCTGCATCGGCAGGTGGACTCTCAACCACTGTGCCACCAGGGAAGCCCTGTTGAGAATTTTTATCTAAATAGGTCACATATTAAATTTGTTTCCATGCTTTTTCTGCATTTACTCAATTGGTCATATTTTTCTTCTCCTTGATTGTGTTAATGTGGCGAATTAGAGTGACTGATTTTTTTTATAGTGTTAAACCAAGCTTGCAATCCTGAGATGTTTATCCAATCACTCGGCCCCGGTATATTATCTTTATCTTATTGCCTTTCTAATGCTTCCTTAAGGATTTTTACATCTATATTTATGAAAGATGTCCCCCTGTAATTTTCTTTTCTTATAATGCCATTGCTTGGTTTTGGTGTCAGAGCAAAGCTGCCCTCGTAAGATAAATTAGGAAGTGTTCCCTCCTCTGCTTTCTGAAGGAGTTAAAACACCCTGTGTCTTCTAGTTTGATTTGCATGCACAGTGTATATTAGTAAACATTTTACTGCATGACAGTTGAAGGGAAAGATATCTTCAGGCATATAGGACCAAATCAATTTGTCAGTCTAAAGGAGACTATTTGAGTCAGTACTTAAGCCCATGGTTACCTCCAGAGATGGTGAATTAAATAGGAAACCTACCGGGTCTCTCATGCCAGGTATAGAGAGCAGAGGTTTTTTGAGAACCTACTAAGTGACAAGTACCACTGGAAAAACGTTTGATTAGTTTCCAACGCAAAGGGGTCTGCCAAGACAAGGCCAGATATCTCACACACCTATCAGGTTGTGCTGTGAGCTAAGTCAAGGGAAAACTATATAAAAAATAAACGTCATAGGCTTGGACTCTCAAGGAGTCTCATTTTCATATCACTAGTAATATTAAAGGCACATGAACTATTTAATAACTTTTTTTTAGTAAATAGAGAAGCTGTTTTTCAGGTCAGCTATTTAAGAGAAATGACAGCCAGATCAAAAATTCAAAGGCAGATGTGCCTCAAGAAGGCAGTGATAGGGCTTCCCTGGTGGCGCAGTGGTTAAGAATCCACCTGCCAGTGCAGGGGACATGGGTTCAAGCCCTGGTCCAGGAAGATCCCACATGCCGCGGAGCATCTAAGCCCATGCGCCACAACTACTGAAGCCCGTGTACCTGGAGCCCGTGCTCCGCAACAAGAGAAGCCACTGCAGTGAGAAGCCAGGGCACCGCAACGAAGAGTAGCCCCCGCTCGCCCCAACTAGGGAAAGCCCGCGCGCAGCAACGAAGACCCAACGCAGCCAAAAATAATAAATAAATTAATATAAAAAACAAAAAGAAGGCAGTGATAAGGATGGGTCCATACAATCAAGAAAGGCTTCCCGGGCTTCCCTGGTGGCAGTGGTTGAGAGTCCGCCTGCCGATGCAGGGGACCCGGGTTCTTGCCCCGGTCTGGGAGGATCCCACATACCGCGGAGCGGCTGGGCCCGTGAGCCGTGGCCACTGAGCCTGCGCGTCCGGAGCCTGTGCTCCGCAACGGGAGAGGCCACAACAGTGATAGGCCCGCGTACCGCAAAAAAAAAAAAAAAAAAGAAAGCCTTCCCACAGGAAGAGGCTGGACCACTGAGGACTGGCAGGATATGGACTGAGAGAACCAGAGATAGTTTCGGCGGGGTTAGTCCAAGACTTCCTGGCAGGAAACAGGAACGTATGTTGGTGGGGAAGTGCTCTTGGGCCTCCACTGCCCCTGAGAAATTCTTAGGTAAATGCACCGGTAAAACCATTGCCTATTGTTCTGTTTCTCTCTCCTGGTAGATAAGGAGGTTTTTGAGTATAGGGACTGTGTTTACTCATCTGTGAATTCTCTGCACTTGGTATAGTATCTGGTGTATAGTAGGTGCTCAGTTGTCATTGAAGAAATGAATGGAGAGGCTCTTTTCCATATGAAAAACCACGGGGTACCAGTGCCTCATAGGGTTGACCTCGATTTTGGAGCCACATAGAACAGTCAGTGTACTAGCTTGTGGGAGTGAAATCTCAGCGGATCCCTTAGAGAAAAGCCCATGTTTCCCTCTAAACTCATGCTCTTTCTGCTTTACCAGTTGTACTCAATTCTGGCTACATATTAGAATCACCTAGGGTGTTTAAACACAGATGCCTGAGCCCCATCTCAGACTGATTAAATCAAAATCTCCAAGAGCCAGTGCCCAAGATCACATTTCTTTCTTTTTAAAGTTCCCCAGGTGATTCTACAATCAGCCAGGATTGAGAACCTCTGCTACACTGTTGCTTTTGTTTGAGATAAAGAAATGGGCTTTTAAATCTGTCAGCTGTAAATGATTAAGCTTGCAGCATAAATGCTTATTACTGCCATATTGTAATTATATCCATGATGGTTTCCACTGTTTCTGTCTGTTGGGTACCTTTTAAATAAAAGACTGCAAGTCTTTTGTATCTTTATAAACAGAACTGGGAAAACCAAGAACAACATTTGCCAACTGAGGAGAAACAAAGTTGTGAAATTCTGGAGGTGGTGTTGCTTAAGTGTGGCAAACTGAGCTGCTCATAAATTACCCCTGTTTCCAGGGTGACTATTTATTTTGTTCTCTGGGTCTTTTTAAAAAATCTGCACCTGTGTTCAGTCTGCATTTTTAAGCAATCTCCACCTTATAAATTATACCAAATACATAATTTTATAAGAAATGTGGTATAAAAAGCAATTTATTTCTAGGGGGAAACCTTAGAACTGGGTCTGAAGTAAAATAAAGTGTGCACACCAGCCTGCTGGGAAAGGCATAGCTCTATTCAGACACTCCGAGGAGGGGTCTGGAACCCAAAAATGTTTAATTAATCATCAATGCCTTTAATCTAAATACCTTCTCTGCACAAGACTCAAGGTCATGTGTGAGCTGGCCTGTCTATCCATCTGATGCCATCTGCTGCCACTCTCTCTCCCGCCTAGTTCTTTATAGACCAGCAGTACAGATTTGCTTGTAGCATCCAAATTACCATATTTTCTCACTATTCCGGGTCTTTGTGTGGGCTATTCTCCTATCCTGGCGTGACAGCTCTTTCCACTGTTTGCCTTGTATCCTGAAGTGTCACTTATGGAGTTCCTCTTACAGCCTGTCCTGGACAGCCTCTCCTCCCTCCACTCCTCTGTGTCTTCTAGTATTCACTGTATTCTGCTGTAATTGTGAGCTTACAGGTCTGTCTGCCCATCTGGACTCTAAGCTCAGCTCCTTGAGGGCCATGGCTGTTTTGTCATTCATGCCCAGCACCTAACCTGACATCTGTCATGTAGAATGCACAAATGAAGGAATCCATCAGCTGGAGGACAAATATGTGGCCTTTGTACTTGCAGGTGCTCTTGATCAAACTACAGAATGGATAAAAGAATCTGTACATGAAGAATTACTTTCTCTTTCTGAGACTGCTTTAACTCCCGGGGCCAAAAACAGCTCCAGGCCAAGCCTGAGCCCTACATTGGTGCTAAATAATAGTTATTTGAAATTGTTACAGTGGGATTATCAGAAAAAAGAATTACCAGAGGTGAGTGATTTTTTTTTCCTTCACTCAAGTTTTCCAGTATTCTAATTCTTAAGTTCAAACTGTGAATCAGCTGGTCTGTCTGTGTTGCATGTGATTTAATGACTTTACTGAAATCAGATAAAAATGGGAGTTTGGATGTAACATTGCTTATTTTACAAGTTCATGGTATTGAGCTTCCCTTACTATTTTTACATTTTAAATAAACATGCTAGACACTCATGACAGATGGAGCACGTCTTCAGGAACTGACAGAAAAGCTGAATCAACTGAAAATGATTGCCTGCCTGTCCCTAATCACCAACAACATGGTGGGTGCTATGACAGAAGGCCTACCTGAGCTTGCAATCAGGGTAAAAAAGATTTCAGCTGTTCTACTTGACGGCATGAACAAAGAGTAAGTTCCAAGCATTTTTATCTGCTTTGCCTTGTATTCAGGGTCTGCATGTGTTTCAGAGAATGTAAATAACCTTGACATCTGGATGTGATATTCAGGACTGTGCTTTTGAGAAGCTTAGCTCACACCTTCTTCTTTTAGAATTTCTTTTAATATCACTGAAGGCTTAGATGTCCCATCATAGGAAAGGAGAGGTCTTTTCCATAACAAGTGCCAGGGTGAGTATAGTGTTTCTGCTTGGGATGGGTGTGTGCAAAAGCTCTTCTTTGACAGTGTTGTGGAAAAAACCAACAAAACCCAGAAATCCGCCATGCTCAGTGTTTAGAACACCCTATCAAAAAGGCTTTCCGATTCAGTTGTTCCAACTCCATAGGTTTTCTGCCATGAAATGTTTACCAGCTTCACTGACCCAGCCTCTGTGAAATCTTCGGAGTGGTGACATCTCTGTCCTTCAGAGATGCTCTGCAAGTCCAGTGAAAGTTTTGTTTTTGCCAAATTCATTTCCCAGTATCAAACCTTCATTGAATACTAGAATCCCATTTCAATTTTGCATTTAGATCATCCTATTGGGAATCCTGTCCACGTTAGAAAATTCCTAGTCTTAGCCAATGGCCAGATGTTTCCATGGGTCTCATATGGGTCAGCTCCTCTTGCTGGTTCCCCTTTCAGGTGTTTTCAGGGACTTTATTCCTCTCTTTGAAGGGAGATACACCCAACCTCCCATCCTCCGGCCCATTACTTAGAGAGCACATAAATGACTTGATAAAATCCTAGAATATTAAAAGCCAAAAGAAGCCCAAGTGGTTATAGCATCCAGAGTTCTCATTTTGACCTGAAGCTCAGAGAGAGAATAGGATTTGCCTTGGGTTGCACACCAAGAAAAGGACAAGCCAAGGCCTGAACCCTGGCCTATGTCAAGGCCCTGCCCTTTCTACTGATCCTGGTGCTAACTTGCCAGGCTCCTTTATTTCACGTTCCAGGACCCAAGACCTATAATAAAAAGAAATCTGCTCTGGCTCTGGTTTTGCAATAGATCTTCTTTTAGCATTTTCCCACACTGGGTAACCATTATTTTCCAGGAATTCTAATTTATTAAGCCTTTAGTGAACCCCCAGTACTGCTTAAGTATTAATATAAAGCACACAGCAAAATGGTTACTAAGAGGACAGGCTTTGGGGTCAGGCAAACCAGGGTTTAAATCCTAGCTATGCTACTGACTTGTTATGTACCATTGAATAAGATCCTGAATCACTCTGAGTCTCACCTCCTCATTTGTAAAAAGGGAATAATTGTACCTACCTTAGGGTTAATGGAAACTTAAGATGACTGTGTGAAGCACCTAGGGCAGGTGTCTGGCACATGGTAAGTGCTTGATAAACGTCAGCTTTTAATAACTACTTAGTTGTTAAGTCATCTTCTTTATAGTTGTTTTGCTTATCTGATTATATTATTGTTTTGTCTAATTCCCCCCACCCCATCCCCCCATCTCTTATCCTTTAATTCCCATTTTGCACAAAGTTGTCTTAAAGACCCTTTCTGACTAGTGAGCAGCAATTTTCCATCATCATTCCCCAATAGTGCAGATCCAACAAATGCTGTTTCTAATTACACCTTTTTCCTTACCTGTTAAATAACCCACCACTAACTACTTTTTACAGTTTTCTGGACTGTATATATTTGGTATTACTGATCAGTTACTTGAAAGTAACAATCCAAGGAGTTTCTTACCTTTCATCATGGTAGGTCAAGAGTTTTAGGTAACTTGTCTTCATGGTATTGGCTTCTGAATATCTTCATTTCTTGTTTTTGATTGGTGTTAGAGATTTACTGCTCAGGCATGGATAAAGGAATTGATCGTACCTCATTTTCCAAGCACATTAAAAAAAAAAATCTATGAATGAATCCACTCAGACCAGAGGGTTTATTTTAAGAAGTAAATAGGTTACTTTTTAAAGAACCTACTCTTTCCCTTTCTGATAGCCCTGCCTGAAGATGGGGTTGCAGACTTATTTTCAGGGACCACATTTTTCTATCTGTGCTTTCCTATTTAAACATTACCCACAGAATTGAGTGGTTTTAAGCATTTACAAATCTGCTACATATAAAGGATGGTTGGGAGGAGTTACTATTTTCTAAGCTCATTCTAATAGAGGTAATTATTGTCTGTATAGGGAAAAATTGGTAGACATTTGAAATAAGTTGGTATATTTTTAAAACAACAACAACAACAAAAATCCTGCTAAATAAAAACTATCCCTGATGGGATTTTTGTTTCATGTTTTGTAGGACCTTTAACTTGAAGGAAGTCCTAAATTCTATCGGTGTTCAGACTTGTGTTGAGGTAAACAAGACCCTGATGGAGAGAGGTTTACCTGCTCTAAATGCTGAGGTTCAAGCTAATCTTGTAGGTCAGTTCTCAAGCATCGAAGAGGAGGACAATCCTATCTGGTCCTTGATTGGTGAGTCTTCATGTTTTTATTGGTTTCTGCTTCAATTCCAATTTGCTTTACCATGCTGGTTTTGGCTAATGTTAAGTGTCAGTCAAATTTTAGTCTTAAACAGATTACCTGCTTCTTTTGGTGAGTGAATAAATATTGAAAATATGAAGAAAGCATTAATATTTTCAAAGGTTTGGGACTCATTGCTGCTTCTGTGTGTATATGTAGTAGAGTGGGAGGATATTTCAGAGCCTTCTACCTTACTACCCAGCCGATAGGTTTCTATGAAGAAAATCACATCATGCTGCCAGTAATGTTAAATTCCTAGACCAATAGAGCAATCCAAACCAGCTGGCAGTGTGTTCCCGGAAAGCAGACACGGGCTCTGCTGGAAGCAAACCTGTGTGAGCTGAGGCCCCTATGTTGGTCAGGCTTAGAGAGACAAAGAGTTAAAAAGACCCTGCAACTGAGAGACATAGTGGGTAGACTTTTTTTTGTACTTGATTGCTAAGAAAATGAATATCTTTAGGTCAAGTTGTATTGGTGAGTTGGGGAGAATGTATCAGTTAGGACTTTTTCTATTACTTGTGACAGAGAACCGAAGCTTCTAAAGTGGCTTAAGCAAAAAGGGAACGTATTTGCTCATATAACAGAAAACAGCAGGGTGGGATTGGCTGCTGGTACAGCTTAATCAGAGCTTAAACTATGTCCTGGGTGCTGGTTTCCCCACTTTGGTCCCTCAGCACTGCCTTCCTCTGGGCTGGCTGTCTCCATGGAGGGTCTCTTCCCAACACAGCAAGATGACTTCAGCTCCAGCCTACATCTTTCTGTGTTTAAGTCAAGCCAAAAAAAAAAAAAAGGAGTCAGTTTCCCTCCCCTCTTAGCTCAGATGGTGACCCCAGAATTGAGTCTCATTGACTCCAGACGGTGGTCATGTCCCATTGTTGACTCATTCATGGTGGCCAGAAGGGAAGAAACTTAAACTTGAGACGGGTTCAATTCCTGGTGAGCACCTGGTCTGAAACTAGGGAAGAGATTGTTTTCCCCCAAACAAGATCAGGGTGCTGTGGCCTTAAGAAGGGAAGAGGGTGCTGTGGGACACAAAGCTGGTGTCTACTGCAGAGGGTGAGGAATGGACCAGACAGAGGAAAGAGTGTGGCATTCGAATATACTAACATTCCAGGACTAATCTGCAAGTTTTCAAAGTACAGCACTGACTTCCCTAAGAATACAAGTACTTGCTATTATTTAGTTGAGGCTCTTAAATAGTTTCTCTCATTCTTATCCCTGGGGACACGGGATGCTGGCGATCTAGGCCACCCAGGCCACTTAATAGCTCTAGGCTTCAACCCCACCCCCAAGAAAAGAGCCGTCTGGTGTGTAGCATGTGGGCTGCTGAGGGGTGACGGGTGAAAACAGTAACACACACAGCATAACCGCAGCTGCCTGTGGCTGAGCCCTTCCCTGCGTAACCTTCACTGCTGACATGCATCTCATGGCCCGTAGTCTCCAGCTGAACGCTAACAACAGGGAGACGGTGTTCCCCGGAGAAAGAGGGGCAGGCTGTCTGCAGTCTGCCACGTACCAAGAGACCCCCCACTAGTGCACAGGCCTCACGAGGACGGGGTGCATATTTGCTCACTGCTATTTCCCCATACCATGCTGGGCCCAGAGATGACCTTTAATAAATATCTGTGGAATGGGTGAATGCATGGAGACTTAGAGCAGTTAAGTAACTCACCTGAGGTCGCATAACTAGCAGGTTGCAGAGTATGGCTTCTTCCTGAGCCTCTCTGACTCATATTCTTTTTTTTTTTTTTTTTTTTTTTAACAGAAGAAATTTATTTTCTTACAGTTCTAGAGGCTGGAAGTCTGGGGTCAAGGTGCCAGCGTGGTTGGGCTCTGGTGAGAGCTCTCTTCCTGGCTGGTAGATGGTTGCTTTCTTGTTGTGTCCTCACATAGCAGAGAAAGAGAAAGAGGAAGAGGAAGAGGAAGAAGTGTAAGAGAGAGAGAGGGTGGGGTGGGGTGGGGAGAGTGACTCATATTCTTAACTGCTCTAATGGGCACTACAGTCAAAGCTGGAGCCCTGCTGCTCATTGGCAGCGTGGCCAGAGCATTGGGTGTCCTCCATGCCCTTGCTTTAGATCAGGGAAGTACTTGCAATGTCAAGGGAGAGGGAAGCTGGGATCCAGGAGATGCCCCACCCCGAGGTGGCCTCTTAAAATCCAGTCAAGCAACTTTTTTCCACCCAGCTCTCCCCAGTCCAAGTTTCCTGTTCTTTTGCAAACTGGAAGTATTTTGTAACCTCATTCAAAGTATTGTTGCCTAGCAACGTGAATGACTCACTTGAGCGTCCCTCCCTGGGCTCTGGAAGCCAAGGGCACGTCTTTGGCAGGGGCTCCATTTGGCTGCTCCTAAATGGACAGACGCTTCTGTCACCTTAGTCTTGGCCTAAAAACTGTGACTCATCCACAGAGGAGACAGAACCACTTGTCAGCATAATAACAGTTTTGAAAGAGTTTCATTCTTTAAACAGCCTTGTGAAAAGTGTTTGGACCGTATCTGTGATGAAAATAGACCCAGCTTCTGAGAGTCGACCAGCCAGCCTAACGGGGAATTTAGCAGACAGTTTCCTCTTAATTCTCTGCCTGCAGAGGAGCTGGAATACATTAAGCACTTAGAGGGATCCCTGGGACAGAAGAGGGGCTCCAATTTACCCCTGCCTTTCCTCCCCTGTAGTTCATGGTATCCGCAGTCTGCCTTCTTTTGTTCTTACTTGATGTGCTATTTGTCTACAATGGAATTAAAACTCCCACTGTGTTCTTAGCCATTAAAAAAGGTAATTAGAGAGGGAGTTTTCCTTCAAATGATTTTTTTTCAAATATATACCAAAACCATGTAAAAATGATTTATGGATTACCTGCTGTGTAAATTATTTGCATGCTAATAGCCACCTTCATTTTTAAAAAGTAATTTTCAATTATACAAGTGATACATCCATGAATAATTTCCTCTTGTTGACAAATTATGGATAAGGCCCAAGTCATCTTTGACTGCCTTCTCCAGCCCCCATTCCTCTCTGGCTCCCATTGCTTTCAGTTTGGGGTTTATCTTTATAGACCTTTTTCATTCCAATCTCACTTTAATTCAAGCAGCATTTATGACGTGCCTGCCACATGCCAGACCAGGGATATTATAAGACAAAAAAATAGCCCTGACCCTTAGAAAGCCCACTGTCTAAGAAGGGAGAGATAAATTCTCAAGTAACAGTAATATGGGGTGATAGTGTAACAGTTGCTAGGAAAAGCCACAGAAAGGAGGTGACTTTAGCATCAGCATTGAAGTATGCTCTCGACTTGTGCAGAGATGAGGTGAGGTGGAAAGGCATTCTAGTAAGAGGAAACAATTTGGGCTAAGATACGGACATGGGACACTGGGGACTTTGAGTTCTAGGTCAGGTCTGGCTGAAACGTGTGATTTTTGGGAGAAGTGTTTAGAGATAAGTTTCAGCAATATAGTTATCTGTATTCGATGGAGTGTATTTTCCTTAGTAAACTTCCTTATTTGTGAGATTTCTGTTTCCAAAGCCAGAGAACATCCTTGGAGCAGCATGGGCTGGGGCATGTCAGGCTTGTCCAGTACCATTTGTCCAATACCACTGCAGCTTCACTTATTTATGCATTTGCGTGCTTTTGTGAAGTCGTCTCAAATGCAGATACACTGAGGCACTGAAGCAGGAAGAATGGAGAAGGTGGCAGTGCCAGTGGGGTGGCCCTTCCTTAGTGACTCCAGATTGTTGCCCACATGGGGGGGTGATCATATAATTTGTTTTCCACCCCAGGACACTTTTGAGAGTGCTCTTTTTAATTATGCCAGGACAGCAGGTGTCAACTTTAACTGTCCTGTGAAAACTCGGATGTGTGCTCACCCTTGCCATGTGGCAGTTTGGGCCCCCAAGTTTGCCAGATCTGTAGATTTTTCAAGAAGAACCAAAACTTTGATTTTCTATGTGAAATCCCCTCGTTTTAAATGACTTCTATTTTTAAAAAACACTACGTGGACCAAACTGGCAGTGCCAGTTTACAAACTCAGCTTTAGGATACATAACTAAAATTATGGACGTTGAGTTTTTGTAAAAGATTCCCCACCCCCACCCTGAAAATGCTATGCATGTTTTGTTAGCTAGCTATTACTGCATAACAAATCACCCCAAAACTCCATCTGTCATTGCTTACAAGTCTGTGGGGCAACTGGGTAGTTCTTTTGATCTTGCTGGACGCACGCGTGCATTTGTGGTCAGCTGTGGCTTGGGTGGGTAGCTCTGCTGATCTTGCCTGGGCTCTCTCAGGTGCTTGGGAGTTGGTTGGCTACAGGTTGGTCTAGGATGGCCTAAGATGGAACAACTGGGCTTCCCTCAACATGGTCCCTCATCAGGCCCAGGCTTGTTTACATGGTGGTGGTAGGCAGAGAGAGTGGGTTCAAACAATGCCTCTTGAGCACGGAACTCACATACCAGCACTTCTGCCACATTCTGCATTGGCCAAAGCAAGTCGTAAGGCCATCCCTGCTCCAAGGCATGGGGAAACAGACTCCAGTCTTTGATGGGAAGAGCTGCAAGGCTGCTTTGGAAAGGGCACGAATATAGGGAGAGGTCAAGAACTGAGAATGTTGCCGCAATCCACATACCACAATTACTGTTCTCATTTTTCAAAATCACGTGCTTTAATAATGGGACAGATAAAGATGCCTTCTTTTTCCCCAGAAAAACGAATCCAGCTATACATGAAAAGCCTACTTTGTCTGCCAAACCCTCAAAAATGCATGCCTGCCGTGCCAGGAGGCCTCACTGTCGTTCAGCAGGAGCTAGAGGTGCTAGGCTCGCAATATGCAAGCATTGTGAATCTCAACAAACAAGTGTATGGACCATTTTATGCAAATATACTTCGAAAGCTGCTCTTTAGTGAGGAAGCCACGGGGAAGGCGGAAGCTTCATCATCTACTAACTAAAGAGGAACTGACATTGGATAAGAGATTGGAAGCCCAGCACTTAGGTACCCAGTCTGTTTCCATCAATGGCATTTCAGATGCAGCACGTCCTCAGTCCTGTGTGTGGCACAGCGTTAGCCCGAATCTGTATAATCCAGTAATATTAGCATTGCAAAGACATGCACGTCGTAATGACCCTGTTTGTGCACTATCTACAAGTCCAAAAGAGATGTTTTTAATGAACAGCAAGCAATTTGTAATTAATTATATTACCTATATAATACTTGTAAATGTTTTCTTAAGCATATATATCTGGCTTATTCATTCAACCTGTAAGGAGTTGTGTTTCACATCAAATCTAATGATTTTTTTTAACTTTGGTACAGCTTCTTAAGGGGTTGAAAGTTGTGAACATAACCAAGGGGATTGATGTTCTGAATAAATGATGTGAAGTAAGGGATAATCGTATTTTAAATGTACAATTAAATTTTATTAATGTGTAATAGGAGCTTACGTAGTATAAGTCCTCAAATTCTACAAATATACCAAATCACACTTTGTGATACCAATTGTCAGTATTTGTTTAGAATTTCAATGTATTAAATACATTTTAAAGCTACATACAAATTTTAGATAAAACCTCCCTTGTTCATTTAGTGAAAATAGAAACAAACCCCTTCTAAAATTTTATTCTAGAGGGTGGATTCTTCTCACTTATCCTGCTCTCTGAGGGAAACAGTTTTTGCACACATCTCTTCGTGAATGTCCCTGCATTTCTCAGGCCACTGATAAGGTTTATATAAGATTTTAATATTTTTACATAAGGCAGGAGTGGTTTGAATTGTTTTACTTGTAAGAAGAAAAATTGATAAAACAAGATCCCCATTCTCAGTGAAATTCATGTCTGAAAAAGAAACAGTTGAACTCTGGAATTTTTAACCATATAATGTGCTAGCAAACGCCTTCTGCGCTGATTAAATTCTTACCTGCTGTGACCAAGATGCTCTTCTAAGTATCATCATCATTTGCCACTCTTATGCATTTAATTAAACTTTGCCAAGCTGGCGCTGGTTGTCAGGATTCTAGAGAAGTCTGCATACTGTCCTGGAATTACATACTTCTTCCGAAATGTTAAGCGAAGCACTACCTTTTGGACGGACTCAGCCTGGAAAGTGCTTTATTTGCATGAAATGCATTTTGATTGTTTGGTTTTCTGAGGACTCATTGAACCTTAGTAATTTGATGGGGAAGAGTGGGTAGGAAGTAAAAAATAATGCTCCTTTCTTCCTCTCTTCCTCACCACGACCTTCACCATTATGGTGCTACCTAATTATTTGATAAAGTTCTAGGAAATGATTGTGTGAGTAAATTATCTCCGGTCTTTACATTTTGGAGGGATCTGCCAGAATTCGAGGAAATTTTGAAAGTCAGTTTTTTTTTTCTCATGTGACCAATACATAAATCAGCCATTCTGTCCATTCGAGCAGCTGTGTATAAATGGAATTTTACTGAAGAGCACATCATTGGTCTCACCCATTGTTTCCCTCTTCCTGTATTTCCATTCTGCCTGTTTCCTATGCTTAGAAACCAAAAGGTGCTGTAGATTTTTGTTTTCATTTTCTCTTACGTTGAAGTAGTTTTCAACTGTGTTCACTTTGGGGCCTGGACAGCAGGGAGGGTGTGACATAGAAATGTAATGTGTAGCATAACTTTTTGTTGCTTTCTGAGGTGAACTGTATATTTAACCAGAAGACCAGGTGATACCCTTTTTTATTATCAGATTGGAATCCGTCTGGTATTCTTATATACTTGATTATACTGAGTTGCCAGCAGGAAAACAATGTGCAAACATTTTTTAAAAATGCATTTAAAATGAAGGGCATTCTGCCTTTTTTTTTTTTTTTAAAGTGACAAAGTAAATCTCAATGTCTGAAGTCTGGATTTAGGCAACTACATTTATTAGGATTTTAAAATCCTATCCCTTAGCGTGTTGTTTACTTGGTTTTTACTGAAATGTTTACTTTTACTTTTGAGAATTTTCTTAACATGGTCTTGTTTCGTAATGTCAATTTTATTAAACACC
This sequence comes from Monodon monoceros, assembly GCF_005190385.1. NCBI lineage: Eukaryota > Metazoa > Chordata > Mammalia > Artiodactyla > Monodontidae > Monodon > Monodon monoceros. Next base: position 84,867,493 of record NW_021703783.1, read on the forward strand.
ATACACACATTTTCATTCTTCTTCTGCTAAAACATGTATTGTGTGCACTAGTTAAATTTTAAAACATTAAAAATTATTTCAAGATAGCTGGTGTCTCTTTGTTTTCTAAACCACCTTTGGGTAACTCAGGGCTGGAATACTGCACAGTCTTTATTGCAGTTGTTTTAGAAGGATTCTTCTGCTGATCATCAGAGCCTCACAGACATCAGGTCATGTTCATTCGTTCATTCAGTCAACAGATAGCTATTGAGCATCTACAGTGTGCCAAGAAGTATCCTAGATCTTTGATACACAGATGACTAGACAGACACTGTCCTGAAGAAGTTTGTAACCTAATAAGAAGGATAAACTTGTGAACAATTGCAATAAAGTGTAATTCAGGCAATAAAACACATACACGTGGTGTTAGAGGAAATACTGCCAGACTGTGTTTCGTGGAGGTCACCCTTGAGCTAAAGCATGAAGGGTAGGCAGGAACTTGCCAAGAAAGGGAAAGGCACAAGAGGCCAAGTGCACAGTGGGTACGACGGTGTGGAGAAATGGTAAGCCAAGGGTCCAGCCTATAGAAGAGGGGAAGTGATGAGAGGGGAAACAAGCAAGGTAAAAGGCTTCTGGGATGTCATGCTCAAAAGGGAGGGTTTTGTCCTGAAAGAGATAACCATTGAATCTTTTGAAACAGGAGAAGGTTACAAGCAATTTATGTTTTGGAAGGATTGCCCTGGCAAAGAACACTTGCTGTTGGTGCTAGATTATTCTGTGTTGTGTGCGTATGTGTATACGCATGAACAACACATGGCACAAGAGTCCATGTAGAAATGGACTCTAGCTAACAGAAGCAGAAAGAGAGTTTATTGGAGAGGTTTAAGTACCTCATGGAATCTGTTTTACTTGGGGAATTAAGCTTGGAAGATGGGAAGAACCAAGGCAATGCAAGCATAGGACCTCAGCCAGGCTGGATTTAGAGATTGGTTTCTCAGTTGTCCTTGCTGCTTTGCCTCATTTGCTCAAGATTTAAAGTCTCAGATATCAACATTCAGTTGGAAGAATCTCTATCAAGGGCACAGGCTCTAATTTGCAGGGGATGGAACAAGACAGTAGCTGCCCCTTAGACTCCTGTGTTCCCACCAAGGTCACCCAACTAGGGATTTCTTCCAAAAAGGAAGGATCAGAAAGAGAAAAACAAATCCACTATCATGTGCACTCATGAGGTCTTTAAAACTTGAATGGGAGAAATGTGTGAAGAGGTCCCCTAATCCAGTATCGCCTCTAAGAATGACACGAAAAGATGATTCCAGGAAGGGCATAGTCATTGAAGTCAACCTTTATTGGTGTGTGTAGATGAACTGCTGAGCAAAGCCTCAGCATAACCTTATTTCTCAAATTGTAGTTCAAAGTTTAGGGAAGGTTGGTGTGTGTGTCGCGGACCCTACTCCATTCAGCCACTTAGAGACCCAACTTCCATCCATCTTGTAACTCAATAGTCCCTGAAACCTTAAGCGTCTCCTTAATCACTCAGAAGATAAGGGAAAGAAAAGGATCACCCACTTCTACTCATGGTACATTGGGCACAACTAACTAGATCGTTAGTTGATGACTAGATGGCTAGATGGTCGTCTGGCCCCATCTAACTGCAAAGGAGTCAGGAAGATGTGCCCAGGAGAAAAGGCGGGTGTGGGTGTTGGGTATTGGTAAGCATTAGCAACAGTCTCCACCTCAGATCCCTCCAGTTTCCTTGAATAAGCTCTATGAATCATCTTTTTATGAAAATAAGTTTATTTTTTTAATGAACAACAGAACTTACTGGGTCCTTGTGTTAATGAAGTGCTGGGCATTGCCTAGTAGACCATGCAGGAATTACCTGATTCCGCCCCCCCCCCCACTTTGGCCATGCCACACGGCATGCAGGATCTTAGTTCCCCAACCAGGGATCGAATCCAAGACCCCTGCGTTGGAAGCGCAATGTCCTAACCACTGGACCACCAGGGAAGTCCCATGAAAATAAGTTTAAGGTCATGTGTCTGCTCTGATCTTTTAGTATTAGCTCCCAGAGCACTGTGTTGAGAGGATTTTGAAGCTAAATCCAGGACAAGCAGTAAAGAATTCTGTGGCTGATTGGCTAAGTATGCCATGGGCGTGGGGAGTGCCATCTTTTGTGCAACATATTTTTTTCACTTGAATCCTTCTTAAAACTAAAATTCAGCCTGTTCTACCTCTGAGGATGTTAGGTACCAACATTATTCAGTAAAAGTAGCATGGGACTGAGAGTCACAGGGCCTGAGTTTGAATTCACTTCTGCTTCTTAGCTATATGACCTCAAGCCAATCTTTTAGTCTCCCTGAACATCCATTTCCTAACCTACCTGACTGCCTCGCAGAGCTATTGTGAGAATCAAATGAGATAATGTATTTGAAATTGTCTACAAACTCTAAAGCATAATGTGGACAGAATACATTACAATAGCTCATTTATTTGTCCTAAATCTCTTTCACACTTCAAGAGGTTTTAGTATTTTGAGAAGTGATGATTGAGTACTTAAGTACATAAGACCAAAAATTGTCAAATCATATCACAACCGTGGTTCATTAAGCCCAATGTTGTCATTGGCAGAGAAACTCAAGGGTACATAGAAGGCTGCAGTTATTGTCCTTGCTGTCAACTTCAAAGGATAGTGACACACCCAACATGTTCTAATTTCATTTAGTAAATCAGGTATGACTTTATCCTCCATGATTTAATCTAACCTTTTAGAATGTACATTTGTACTAGCAACTTGTACCCTCTTGTTCTCTGTTTTTCAAGTGAAGCTTTATCTTTTCATGTCTAAGCTTGGTATGTTAGTCTTGTACAGCTTTCAAGGGAAAGGGACCTAGCGATTTATCGCAAGGCTTTATGAAGAAGAAAGGAAACCTAGTAATCTGTCCGAGCAGCTGTACTTGCCGGCATGGTAGGGAACCTGAATATAATTTTTTTCTTTCAGAATGTAGTAAAATAATTACCATATTATGGCCTAAGCACTTTATATAAATGATCTCATATAACTGCGCAACCCGCTACAAAGCAGGCTCTATCATTTTTTTTTTCTTTTTGGTTGCGTTGGGTCTTCATCGCTGCGCGTGAGCTTTCTCTAATTGACGCGAGTGGGGACTACTCTTCGTTGCGGTGCGCAGGCTTCTCATTGCGGTGGCTTCTCTTGTTGCGGAGCACGGGCTCTAGGTGCACGGGTTTCAGTAGTTGTGGCTCACAGGCTCTGGAGTACAGGCTCAGTAGTTGTGGCGCATGGGCTTAGTTGCTCCGTGGCACGTGGGATCTTCCCAGACCAGGGATCGAACCCGTGTCCCCTGCACTAGCAGGCAGATTCTTAACCACTTCGCCACCAGGGAAGTCCCTGTAAGTTCACTTTAAATTAGGGATACCAATCCTTTCTCTTCTGCCAACTTGTATTTCTTTCTTTCTTTCTTTTTTTTTTTTTTTTTTTTTTTTTTTTGCGGTACGCAGGCCTCTCACTGTTGTGGCCTCTCCCATTGTGGAGCACAGGCTCCGGACACGCAGGCCCAGCGGCCATGGCTCACGGGCCCAGCCGCTCTGCGGCATGTGGGATCCTCCCGAACCTGGGCACGAACCCGCGTCCCCTAGCATCGGCAGGCGGACGCTCAACCACTGCGCCACCAGTGGAGCCCCAACTTGTATTTCTTGAAAACCATTCATGGTGATTCTTAACCATCTGTTCAGAAAATTTTAAATTTTCCGTGGAATCATAAACCTATGGCTAGAATTATATTATCCAATCTATGAATATTTTCCTTATGATTTCTGACTATATTGCTATCCTTGAAGGTGGCCACAGCTCAGTGTTATGGATTTACTCACTTTATATTTTCTTCTAAGGTTTTGTTAACATTTAAATATTTAATCCGTATAGTATTTACTTAGATGTATTTTTTTTCTAAATGGCTAATCAGCAGCTCCAACATCAATTTTTGGATAAGCCATCTTTCCCCTGCTCTTTTAAAATGTCATCTTTTCATACTAAATTTCTGCTGGAATTTACTCCTGGATCTTCTGTCTAGCCCTTTTAGAATATAACACTATCTTAATTACTGACCTGTTATGCTCTTCTCTCGAGGTAAGTTAACTCCTTCTCACTTTGTGGTCATTTTAATGATTGTATAATAGGCCATCACACGCATGTACCTTAATTTTTTAACCAATCCCCTCCTACTAGGCATTTGGTAAATTTCCTATTTTTTCCATACTATACAATGTGTAGTTTGGGCTTAAATTAAATGAATTCTATGCCTCGGTGGCTCAAGTTGTGCAAATTATCCAGTTACCGTTTTCTTTGAATTATTTTTAAAATGACAATACGCGTTGTTGGTCTTGATTGTGGGATAAATGCCAAAATCTGTCCGCTGGAGTTTAAGATTACCCAGGGGAGACTTCCGAGCGACACCAGGGGGCGCAGTTTCCAAGCTCCGCCTCAGCCACATCCGGGTTCAACCGCAGGTTCTGACCGAGAGCAGGCGGAACCTTTCTTCCGCGGCTCCAGTTAAGTTGCGCGGCGGGGACTATTTAGGCCACCGCGCACCGCTCTCCACGGGTACAGCAGTTTGCCTGGCGCAGCGAAGGCGCGCGTGAGGGTTCTGTTTGCTCCTTCCTTTGTCGTGAACAGCATGGACGTGCTTGCGGAGGAGTTTGGGAACTTGACCCCGGAGCAGCTGGCCGCGCCGATCCCGACTGTAGAGGTGAGGGCGGGGCACGCGTGGAACGGAAGAGAGGCTGGCATGCGTCCCCGGGAGGCGTTGCCCCGAGAACTCTGGCCGCGGAGGGGGCCGGGCCGCGTCTTCCGCGCATGCTCAGGGCTCCGCGCGAGTCCCCTCCAGAGCCGGCCACTGCTGTGCGTGCAGGGTCAAGCTGAGGGGAGGTGTCAGCCGCCGCGCAGACCCAGCGGCTCTGCGCACGGCTCTCGGGTTGGACGCATTCCAGTGTTCGTGTGTTATCAGGGGAGCACTGACTCTCGCCCGCCTTGGGGGGACGTATTGCATCTTTGACGGCTTATAAGGGATAATGAGGTCCAGGGAGCTTAGGCCACTTTGGTGAGGTCCCACAGCTGGCTGTGGTGGGAAAACCAGATCGTCTGAATCCCAGGCTAGTAATTTTTCCTTTTCACCGGGAACTCAAGTTTGGGCTGCAGGAGTATTTTAAACTACGAGAAAATTTACTCCAAGTTTTGCCTAGGTGTTTTCGAGGGAGTAGCCCCGTAGCTTTCATCAGATTCTCAGAAGTTAAGGATAACTGCCCTACAGTGAGCTGCCTAATGAAGTTCAGATGTTGACGTAATTTTATTTTCTGGAAAGGTACATATAACTTCTCTGGGCCTCAAAATCTTAGTTGGCATGGGATGGGAAGTGGAGAAATAGTCAAGGGAGAGATTCAGGTAGAGGGAACAGGACACTGGAAACCTGGAGGCAAGACCATCTGTTTTTAAGGAATTAAAACAAATCCAGTAGTACTGGAGTGGAGAAAAGTAGAGGAGAGATTTAAGGGTGACAGATAAGGATCCTGATTATGAAAGGTTTTGTTAGACATCTAAAGGAGGGCTGGGATGCCATTGACAAGTTTAAGGAGGAGAATGGCCGACAGGATCAGTAAATCTGTTTCTTTAATAATTATTCGGCAAATAAGGGAATTACAATCAGCCTGTTAGATTCAATCTGTGTGTGCCTGCAATACACTGCTGATCTTCATTGGGCAATACTGGATTTTTAACTTTTTTTTTTTTATATTGGAGTATAGTTGATCTGAATTTTTAGCTCTTGAACAGCTATTTAAGAGCCAGCATTTACTGAGCACGTATGTGCCAGCTCTGTTCAAGCCTAACGAGCATTATGTTATTTAATCATCTGAAGCAAGTAATATTTTTGCCCCATTTTGCCAATGAAGATTTTTAAGGCTCAGAGAGGTTAAGTAACTCACCCAGTTTCAGAAGGTTGTTAAATGGCTGATCTGTATTTTGGACCCTGGCAGTCAGACTCCAGAGCCCTCATCCTTAACTGCTGACTGGACTGCTTCTCCAGAGAGCTGAAGGAATAAGCCTAAAGGATTTCTGTGTCTTGTCTGAATTTGCACAGCTGTGAAGGGACCAGTACTACATTTCCAGTCTTCTGATTCAGGAATAACAGCTCCATTTCCTGGCCCTCTGCATCCAATCCACCGTCCCCTCTTAAGGGCCCCCAACTACAAAATGTACTCAATTCTGAAACTTCCTTTCTTCTGTTCTCCAAGTCTGAACCACTGTCATCTCTTATTTCCTAGGCTCCTGACTTGTCCCATTCCAACAGTCTGTTCTCTGCTCTGTAGCCAGAGCCATCAGTTTAAACAGGCAGATATGATCACGTTGCTCCCTTGGTTAAAATTCTTCAGCCTGCCCATTGCTCTCAGGCAAAATCTAAAGTCCTTACCATACTTATATGAGTCCTTTTCTCATTTTGGCCACTGCTTACTTCTCTAACCTGTTTCTCCCACCCCCCCCCACCCAGATCTCCTCAAGATCTTTCTACTCTCCTCATATAGTCTTCTCTGATTTTTCTCGCATTCTTCTGTGTAGATTTACATACAGTAAGATGCATGAGTACTAAGTGTTCATTTACATTAGTTTTGACAGTTATGTATACCCAAATGACTAGCACCCCATACAAGATATAGAACATTTTCAGCATCCCACAAAGTTCCCATTTCAGTTTGTGCCCTACCACACCTTTTGATTTTGATCATCATAGATGAGTTTTGCCAGACTCAACTTCTTTTTTTTTTTAAGATTTGACTTTTTTTTAGAGTAGTTTCAGGTTCACAGCAAAATTGAGAGGAAGGTATAGAGATTTCTTACGTACCCCCTGCCCCCACCTACCTTTTTTCTTGAAAAATGTTTTTACTTTTTCCAGGTCGTCTGCCTCCCTCTCAGGCCATTCCTCAGTCTTCTTTGCTGGATGTACTTTCTGCTCCTCATCTCTAAACGTTGGAGTGTTTTTGATCTCACTTCATGGAACTCTTCTCCACGTGATTTCATCTGTTACATGGCTTTAACTACCCTCCATTTGCTGACCTCTCCCTGATTTAGATCTCCAGGCCACTCTCTTCCCAAGTTCCAGACCTATATTTGTTGTCTATTTGGCATCTCCAAATAGACAAATGGATATCTCAAACTTCACATGCCCCCAACCAAACTCCTGATAACCCCTGCACACCTAAACCTGCTGCTCTGACAGCATCCAGACATCCAGCGTCCTCCTCATCTCCAGAAATGGCAACTCTAAGGTGTCCGTCTCAACTCTTCTTTCTCTCAGAGTCTCCATCTAATCTACTGTCAAGTCCTGTTGGCTCTAACTTCACATTGAGTTTCCTAGCCAACAGTTTCTCACTACCCATATTGTTATCAGCCTGGAGTATTGCAGTGAACTCCTAAATGATCTCCCTCCTTCTAACCTTGCCTGTTCTCACCCCAGCAGCCAGAGTGATCCAGTTAAAATGAGTCACATCATCTTGTCACTCTTTTGCTCAAAACCTTCCAATGCTTCTCCTGTTACTCAAAGTAAAAAAGTTTACAGTTCTTGGGAAGTCTTACATGATCCTGGAGCCCTTACTCAGAAACTGTGTATTCTTACTTAAGACTCAGTTCTAACCATTTGTCAGATTTCCCATTAACAGATTAGATACCATTCATGAAGAGTCTTATCATGGTAGGCTGTTTACGACCTCAGGAAGGTGTGAAGAGCAGGCCTAAGAACTCAAGAAGTGTGGCAGTTTGCAACCATTTAAAGTAGGAGGTGGTCACCATGTGATATCCTTCTGCAGCCTGAGCTCTGACCAGGCACTAGTTGAGAAAAAATAAGGGGGAGAAAAGAACTCCCTTTGGGTTGAGAGACCTAGCTTCCACACCAGCCTCTCTGAAACGTACTCACCCTTCCTCAGACTGGCAAACCCTGCTTACTCAGGAAGTGTCATGAGAATAAAATAAAGATAAAAAGTACTTGGAATCTTGAGTCACCAAGAAGAGATTAAAGTATATTCTATTTAAGAAATCTGTGGTTTATATATACTTGTGTGTGTACATGTTTGTATTCATGTACATACACAGCACATATATGATTTCCATAAAAGTGGTTGCAATGTAAAAATTGTTCGTTTTCATTTACTTTCTTTTGCTTACTGTGATGAAGTGAGTCACTTTGGGTACATTGAAGTAACTGCTCATGAAAATGTTGTGATTGCTAGCACAGAGTTCTGATACTTTTATTGTTCTGATTCACAGGAAAAATGGCGGCTGCTTCCAGCATTTTTAAAGGTAATTAATATTTAATAATAATTAGTTGTTTTTCCAATGAGTGAAGAAGTAAGCCTTTTTTAAAATTAATTTTTTTCACCAACATTTTTTGACTTTGTACAACTGTGTGCTTTTCTAGGTTTTAGAAGTACAAGAAATTATAAGGCAGTATCCCTGTCTATAAAATACTAGTTAGGGGATTGCTAATCTAATTTTAGAGATAGGAAGTAGTATACATTGTAGCATGGCACATGAATAATACAAACCAAAGTGCTGTTGGCAAGAGTGATGCCACAAGTGGTCAGAGAGGGCCTCCCAAAGGAGGTGAGATGTAAGCCACATCTTAAGAGGAAAGGAATTAACTGAGCTGAAAGGTAGGATGCAGGGAGCATGGCTTAATAAAAGTGCTCAGGAGGAGTCTCCAAGGGGTCTGTAGGAAACAGAGTCCAGTCTGCTTGGCTGGAATGGGTGAGTGGCTAGACAGAGGAACTACAGATTATAAGATTCCTATTATTGAATTTCAGTTTTAAAGAGCTTATGCTGAGTAGTAGCAGGTTCCACAATGATAGACCACTTGACACACAGTAGGATGGTTATAGTCAAAAAAAGACAGTAGCAAGTGTTGATGAGGATGTGGAGCAATCAGAACCCTAACGCTCTACTGATGGGAATGTAGAATGTTGCAGCCGCTTTGGAAAGCAGCCTGGCAGTTCATCAAATGGTTAAACATAGTTACTGTCTGATCCTGCGATTCTACTCCTAGGTATATTTACTCAAGATAAATGAAAACATGTCCGTGCAAAAACTTGTACACAGATGTTCATAGCAGCATTATTCATAATAGCCAAAAAGTGTAAACAACTCACATGAACACCAGCTAATGGATGGATAAATAAAATACGGTATATCCATACAATGGAATAGTATTTGGCAATAAAAAGAAATCAAGTGCTGACATATGCTACAACATGGATGAATCTTGGAAGCATCTTGCTAAGTGAAAGAATGAAGACTTGAAAAATGAGTAGAGTTTTGTCCAACTTAGTTTTCTGTTAATAGGCAGAAGGGAGAGTGCTGGGAGATGAAGCTGGGAAGCTGTCAGGGCCAGATTTCTGACCACATTTTATGGTTAAGGAGTTTGATGTGAAGGATTTTGGCTTTTCTTCTAACAGCAATAGGAAGCTCTTGAAGAAGTTTTAAGTAACCAAAAATGAAATAAAATGATAGTAAGGTCAAGGGAAGTTTTTGTTGTTGTTGTTGTTTTTAATTATGACTTTTTTCTTTTTCAAAGGGAACTATATATATATATATATATATATATATGCACATACACACATACGCATAAGCAGAGGAGAAGGGGTAGGATTTATGATTCAAAAAAGAGGAGACAGTTGGTGGTATGTGGTCCAAGAAGAGGTTGTCTACTACATATTGGCATTTGCCATCTCCCTGTACAAGGATTAAATCATGTGCTGCTACAGCTGCTGACTTTCAACCCCCCTGAAAGGAGCTCAGGGTGGAGAGCAGAAATGAGGCCCTCTGTGCTCTGGGAAAAACTGGCAAAACAGGTCTTCAGATAGTTAGATATATATTTTTTTAATTTTATTTTATTTATTTTTATTTTTGGCTGCGTTGGGTCTTCGTTGCCGTGCACGGGCTTTCTCTAGTTGTGGTCAGCGGGGGCTACGCTTTGTTGCAGTGCATGGGCTTCTCACTGTGGTGTCTTCTCTTGTTGCGGAGCACGGGCTCTAGGCACACGGGCTTCAGTAGTTGTGGCGCACGGACTTAGTTCTTCCGTGGCACGTGGGATCTTCCCGGACCAGGGGTCGAACCCGTGTCCTCTGCCTTGGCAGGCAGATTCTTAACCACTGCGCCACTAGGGAAGCCCAATAGTTAGATATTTTCAGGAGCCAATTTTATGAGCCCAATTCTTGCATCTCCTCGTATCTAGAAAAGCACTAAAATCCTTCATGGTGATGTCTGCGCCTTGTGACTAGCAGTAACCTTCACGAGAGTAGCAGAAACCTTCTGCAAAAAATATGTGCTTGATTGCATGTACTCCCCCTTCACCAAAATCACATATATACTGACCTTCCCCCCTGCGTCTCTGGAGAAGTTTCTCAGAGCTATCTGGGATGCTGTCTCCTGGCTGTAGTCCTCATTTTGCCCCAAATAAAACTTAACTCGCAACTCTCATGTTGTGCATTTTTTTTAACTCGACAGTTACTATGTCAACCTTGAAGGGACTTGAACCTTCAATCTTCTGAACTGTCGACTAGAATATTAGTGCTTAGGTGGCAGGTGCCAATGGAAAATGCCACTTTGTGGTTGACAAGGTAGAGAACTTAACAGAGACATGAGACTACAGCTATTTCATTCATTTAAAGTTGGGGTTCTCTTTTACTCAGACCACCTTGAAATATATTTGTCCAAGAACAAAAATATAAAGATTTTTAATATGTAACTGAAGACAGGAACTTGAAGCTTGTGAGGCTGCAGTGCTGTGGGCAGGTAGAATCAAGACTTGGAATGTTAGGTTGGGGTGACAGCAGTGAAGAGGGACTCATGTAAGTCCCTCTTAGTTTTGCACAAGTACCAAATGGGGTGTGCTTGACTTAATAGCATTCTTTTGTGAACATAAAAAATTACTTTTGAGTTTTAGTTGATCAGCCTGTAACGTGACCTTGTTTTTTAATAGCAGTGGTAAAATATCCAGAATGAGGGAGGTACGTAGTAGCCCCACTGTACACTGGTCAGGCTGTGGAGGATTAACATCCATGTGATGACAACGTACAGCCCACTCAGGAGCGGTTCATGGGCTGCTGAGGGGTCTGGAAGGCATGCCTGTGAGAAATAGTGGAAGTGCCTGTCCAGCCTGGAAGTGAGAACGTGAAAGAGAGATGTGATCACTCAACAGACTGTGGTAGAGCAGGCATTTTCTCCAGAAAAGACAGTTAAGCCCCAGGGGTGGAAACTGTGGGACGGCAGACTGCAGATCATTATAAGGGTGAATTTTTCCCCTAACAATCAGAACTATTTCATAATAGGATGGCTGCTTTGTAAGCCAGTGAGATCCTGAATAAGGAGGTGGAATTAAAGCAAAGGCCCTGTGATTATCTGTCTGTTGAGAGTGTTCTAGAAGTGTTGAACTAATTGCGTTTGAAGATTAGTGTAAAATGATGAACATTACAGTCCTTTAAATCCTAAGACTGGATTCTATGTCTTTATCGTTTCAGTGTTTTTCATAGCGCTTTGTGCAGCCATACTGACTTCTGAGATGAAAGGAAGTCGCTGCCAGCTGGTCGATCTTAGGTCCCTGATGTTCACTCTGCTTCCGATTTTAAATGCAATTATTTTTGGTTTTCTTAATAGAGATCCTTGTTTTTTCCCTTCATTCTTCTAAAAGTGATATGAAAGACAGATATGTGGAAATCATAAAACTGCTTACATAGGAGCAAGACAAGAAAGAAAATAGACGTTGTTTGAGGGTTGAAGAGTTGATGCTCAACTGCTGTATTTGTTTCTGGGATCTTTTTTGTAAATTCAAAGCATGTAGGGAAAATCCTGCCTTATTTGTTAGCTCATGGGGAGTCATTAGGTATATTCAGGTACTCATATCTTGAATTCCAAAGGTCAGATTGTTTTTCAGGGAGGAAAATTTGAGGGTGTTCTAGTAAGATGGAGGAGAGATGGAGTGAGGACACATAGACGTAAAGCTTTGCTAAGTAAAATTCATGGATTTTTTTTCTCACTTTGGTTTTGAGGAAAATTTATGGATCAGGTGAGATCCATTGTGTAATCTGCTATTTTGTTGCTAACCTACTTTTTACTTTTTATCTGTTTAGGTGAAAGGCCTTGTGAAACAGCATATAGATTCATTTAACTATTTCATTAATGTAGAGGTAAGCATCAGATCTTGGAAAAGGGTATGGTTAAGAATTAACTGGAAGCCAGAGTCTTTCCTCATGTTACTCTTTCCCCTGCAGATAAAGAAAATAATGAAAGCCAATGAAAAGGTTACGAGTGATGCTGACCCCATGTGGTACTTAAAGTAAGGAAGCAACTACTCTTAATTTGCTATTTTGATTATGTCTAACATTTTTTCATAGTGAATGTAGTTGCTGTCAAAACTCTTTTAACATAATTCTCCTTTTATCTGTTTGATAGGAAGATATTTATCAAATGCTTAATTTTTAATTGGTAAGCTAAGGATAACAGGTAGTTATGAGTGAAAAGTTACTGAAACTATTAGGTTTAAACTTTTTTAAAAACAATTTTAGAGGAAAATTACAAAAAGAGGACAAGGAGTTCCCATGTTACACTTCACCCAGTTTATACTAATATTAACATCTTATGTAGCCATAGCATAATTAGCAAAACTAGGAAATTAGCACTGATACAATACTGTTGACTAATCTACAAATCTTAGTTTTCCCACTAATGTCCTTTTTCTGGTCCAGGATTCAATCCAGGACCTGCATTATGTTCAGATGTCATATGTCTCCTTCACCCCCTCCAATCTATGACAGTTCCTCAAGCTCTCTTGGTCTTTCATGACCTTGACACTTTTGAAGAATTCTGGTCAGTCGTTTTGTAGAAAGTCCTTCATTCGGGTTTGTGCGGTATTTGCTTGTGGCTACATTGGGTTATGCCTTTTTGGCCAGAATACCACAGAAGCGATGCTTCATGTCATTCTCACTGTACCATATCAGGGGGTACAGATGTCAGTATATTTAACGGCTGGTGATTTTAACTTTGTTCACTTGATTAAGATGGTATCTTCCAGGTTTCTCTACTGTAAAGTTACTAATTTTTCCTTCAGTGATTAATCACTATCTTATAAGGTGATCCTTCGAGACTATGCAAATATCTTGTTTCTCATTGCACTTTACCCACTACCTTTAGCATGCGTTGATGATTGCTGTAGCAGTTACCTACAACAGTAATTGCTGTGGTGTTTACCTATTGGCAAGTCTCTATTTCCTTCATTCTTTCTACATTAATATTAGAATTCTGTGAGGAAGAGCTTTTTCTTCCCCTCATTTACTCTCTCTCTGTAATTTTATTTATGTCAGTGTGAACTCATGGATGTTTAATTATTCTATGCATCATAATCCAGTACTGTCATTGTTTTATTTCTCAAATGGTCCCAGATTTGGCCATAGGGAGATTCATCAAGTTGACTGCTGCATCCTTTCAACACGCCCCTGTGAATTTTCGAGCACTCCTCTACTTTCTGGTACCATGAGATGTGGTTCATCTAGTATTTTTCCTGTCCCAGCCGGGAATCAATCCTTCCTCCAAGGAGCTTTAGTCTCTTTTATTGGAGAGTAGTGTTTAGACACCAAGATATGGGTACTAAAGTCTCAGTAGACAGAGCTATATTTACTTACTTATTCAGTCCTAGGATATACATAAACTAGTTTCAGAATTGTTAATTCATCGCTCTGTGAGAATAAAATTTACTAATACTTGTATACTGCTTTTCTGTCTTTGCTGTATCCAATTAAAATACTGTTTTCTGAAGTTACTCAGGTTAGTTATTTTCTTTCTTACCTTTTCAGTGCCGTTATATTATTCATTTGTAGTGCAGTAAGGTTTGTATGCCATTTTGGGTATGTGAGACATTATTATGGTTGTAAGAGTTAGATCTATAGAAAAAAGTCTATTCAGAAAATTGTCCCTCCCCTTCCAGTTCTTCCCACCCTGTTCCCAGTGCTCCCTGTAGGTAACCCGTCTCTTTAGTTTCTGCTTTCTTCTTCCTGTTTCTTTTGCACAAATGAGCACATATATTTTTTCCTCCGTATCCTTTTTTATGAGAACGGTAGCGCACTATAGCTACTCTTTTGCATTTGCTTTTTTCCTTAAGTATCATTTGTAGGGAGCTATAGTTTCAATATTTTTGTAAAGAGATTTACAGTATTCTTTTTTAAAGATAACTTGATAACATTTTCTCTCCTTTGTAAACTGTGTGTTCTATGACTTTAAGATCTCCAATTATAATTTGTTAATTTGTCATCTTCTGCAAGATAAGCATTTGTCAAAGGGCAATCTTGTATTCGGGAGGAAAATAGCTTGATTGTTTATATGTTCTTTGAAGAACTGTAATTGGTTCTGGAATAACTTGCTTTTCAGATATCTTAATATCTATGTCGGGCTTCCTGATGTTGAAGAAAGCTTCAATGTAACTAGACCAGTGTCCCCTCATGAGGTAATTATCAACCTTAATTTAATTGGATTTGTTTGGTTTAACTGGAAGAGTCAGTGCCCTTAAAATATATTCTTAAAAAATGATTTAAAAATGGGAAAAAAATCTCTTATGAGACAAGATAACCAAAATAAATAAGCACCTGTATAATACCATACTGTATTAGGAAACAGTTTTGTATTAGTTGGTTTATCATTTAATCCTAGTTAACTTGCACTGTTAGGTCACTGTGTCTTTTTTATGTCCTGTTTCTGAGTTTTTTCATGGTCTCTCCACCCCCCCTCCTTGCTGACCACTGGCGTCTGGTGCAGTGTGCTGTTCCTGCAGGGGTTTCTCGCTTAGCGCGTATTTTGAGGGTCAGCAGGCCTTGCGTTTGCAGAGGGACTGAGGACAAGGAACTCACGGTCTAGCAGAAGAGGCAGAGGAGAAGAAAATGTAAATGCCAGGGTTTTAAAAGAGCTACAGGCAACGGCTTTTAGAACAGGCCTGTTTATTGGCTTTTAACGGATTCTAGATTTCTCTTCAAATTCTTCCACTCAGTGTCCATAATTGGGCATTGATTCAGGAAGGAAAATGATTTTTGTAGATTTTTCTGGTTTGTATTAATGTAAAGCTAAAATAGCAATTGGGGAACATAGCACAGGAATCTTTAGTAAAGAACAAGTAAGGTGTTAGAGTGCTATGGTTGTTGTCTAAGCAAGGTGAAATAGGAAGTGTGATCAAGTAACCAGATATTTTATATACGTAATTTTGGCATTAATCACCGAGTATTGATTGAACATTTATTTTGTGCTGCAAGATTGGAAGATACAAAAGAAATAAGACATAATATCTTTGCTCAAGTTCATACTCTTGTGGATTAAAATAACAAAACAAATGAAACAGAGAGACCAGGGTTTGCAGCCTAGACGATAGGTAAGGCGAATATGTGACGTTGGACTGAACAGGGAATAGTGAGGACTGGATGTTGGAAACTGTGCGCCCCGATTTGGCTTTCCCCACCTCCGCTTTCCATTTGGCGAGAACTTTCCAATTTTTCAAGAACTAAACAGCCAATTAACAATCTCCAAGTCACCTTCTAAACTAGTATATTACTGGGTTCAGAGAAGGGAGAAGACGAAGAATTCGAAGTAGTTCAAGAAGGCTGAAGCCACAATTGTCATTATAATAATTATTCCTGATGTTGAAGAAAACACATGGGTATTACTGCAATTAGAGAAAGAGGGTGCAAAGATTTCTTGGAGGGTATTGACTCTTAGAGAGACGGGGAGCGTGGGAGAGCAGGTGGATGGGCAGTCATGGGACCCACAGCAGGACTGGGGGTGCAGGTACTGCAGGCTCTACCCACACAGCCCTATTCCTGTTGATAAGAGAGAGTTCGAGGGGGACAGAGGGGGCCCCAGGGGTAGCTTGGGGCCCCATGTTTACCACTTCTGTCAAATTTCATTTCCATTTGAAGGGATGAGTTTGTTAAGACCCATGAATATCTGCCTATCATGGGTGTTACATTAGTTTTATTAACAAAAATGAGATAATATTTATATAGTACTCTGTACCAGGCACCATTCTAAAAATATATACTCATACTCTTGGGAATTAAAATTATTCACATTCTCGTTTTACATATGAGGAGACTGAGATGCAGAAAGGTTATTTAAAACTTAATTGGTAGAGCCGGGATTTGAGCACAGAAAATAGAGTCCACACTCTGATCATCATGCCACCCTACCTTTGGTCAGGCCTGCAGGAGGCTTGATATAATTAAATATAAGGTAATATACTGGTCAATAATAGGACTATATAGTATTTTTAAATCCTAGGCACTGTTAGGCTAGAAAAAGTTTGTATCTGTCTTTGGTGCAGTAAAAGCCAGAGAGAGGATTCAGCATCATGAATTGTATGGTTGAGGTTCAGAGAAATTCTCTTTTTGAGACTGCAAGGCACCTGAGGACCATCAATATAATGGAGAAGTCATCGGAAGATTTTGATGGGGTTTCCTGATCATGGCCCAGGCAAGGGCTTCTCTTAGTGAGTCATCACCACGTGAAAGTAAAGCGCGCACCAACAATTTCTAAAGTTCCGCAAGTGACTCAGAAATTGTTAGAATGATGTGTTGAGTGATTCATGCTCTGACATATCCCTTGGAAAGGAATTTTGTGATATAGTTTAGTTTGTTTGGAGAATAAAAGGAAATATAGTTTAATTCTTTTAGTTTGTGCGTGTACATACTTTAGTTATTATTATACTGGTTGTTAACTATTTTGAATAAAGCAGCCATATTGATGACTCTCCAAGGACCCAGTTTGCAAAGGATGATCTAATGGCTTCAAAGATACGGGAGCAGACTGGTGATGGCATCAGATCAGTGAGAAGAAAATCAATACCGGATTTATTGTCCCATTTCTGGGCTGGCAGGGGTGGGGATGCTGTGGCAGTGTCTAGATCCATGGCTGGCATCATCCCCTCATGGAGAAGGTAAGCTTGTAATTCCCAGTGCCCTTAAGGCAGCACAGGGGGCAGCTGTGTTCCATGGAGGGATCAGAGTCCAGCATGGGCCATACTTCTACTCGAGAAGAGCTCTTTGAGGCTGCCAGGATCCTTTCTTTTCCAGAGAGGAGGAGCCATGATTGTCTGATTCTCTTTCAGTGCCGGTTGCGGGACATGACGTACTCCGCCCCCATCACAGTGGATATTGAATACACCCGAGGCAGCCAGAGGATCATCCGCAACGCCTTACCCATTGGCAGGTGAGGACTGACACCTCCTGGAGCCTCGCTGCCAGCATTGCGGCCCTGTGAGGTGATCGCGAGCAAGTACTAATGCTCTTCTTGCCCTATTTCCTCATCTGAAAAATGGGGGA
Source organism: Monodon monoceros (assembly GCF_005190385.1). NCBI lineage: Eukaryota > Metazoa > Chordata > Mammalia > Artiodactyla > Monodontidae > Monodon > Monodon monoceros. Next base: position 84,884,878 of record NW_021703783.1, read on the forward strand.
GTTGGAGCCTACTTCACAGGGTTATTTTATGGGTCCAGCAAGTCAGCACGTGTAAAGCACTTGGAGCAGCATCCATCACGTTGTTGTGGTTATTATATTTAAATTGTGAAACCTTTTCTATAAAGCTAGGGAAATTGCTTCCATTTCCTCCTGTAACTCCGGGCTGTTAGGGAAACATTGGGTAAGATAGCGTTTCACTGAACGCTCCTGGGCTGGTCTTCTCGGTGGATTCTTACATATTTTGAGTTTTCCTGGAAGAATGAGTGTTTATAACAGTATTTAAGGCAGAAGTTATTTATTTGCCCAGAACAAGTTTGGAAATAATAGATAGCATCAGCTAGCATTTTTGCTGCCTGCTTTTCCTAATTAGGGAAATATATTGATTCTCCTGTAGAAATGGACAAAATCCACAATATTTAATAATGAGTTTAATAATGATGTTGGACTTTAAACTTAGTGCAAATAATTACCGCTCAAGTGTTCCGCCCCCTTCAAAAGTGCTAAGGGTTTAATAAACATCCATTTGTTCATTAAATATGCACAAGCTAACTGTCATTGTCTGCACTCTGCTGTGTCCTCAGGTAAGTAGAAGACACTTAAGACATGTAGCTTGTTTGGCTACATTCTCCTCATTCTTCACTTAGGAAAAGAAGTAGGGATGTTAAAATGTTGATCTTTGTGTTAGCACGACAGTTTATCAGTGTTAGGATCAGAGCTTCTCTCTTTCTTATAAATGGACCATACTTGTGTCCAGTTAAATCTTGGACTGTTGCTAAATGATTATCCAGTTTGAGTATTGTGAAAGAAAGGCAGGAGATACTGGAGCAAACCAGAAATACATTTAGGGTTTAGATCCTGGGTTAAAGAGGGGCAGGGAAGGATGGGCATGTAACTGGTATTTGTTGAATACCTACCAGGTGCCAGGTCCTGTGATAGGTGATTTCATTTGTTAGTCCTGCATTCCGAAAAACGACCTCTGTTAATTAGACTGCTTATATGTACCATGTACTACCATTGGAAACATTATCTCATTTAATTGTTTTTTTTGAACTCAAAAGTTTTTAGTTTAATCCAAATAATATTTATACTTGGTAGCAAATCAAATAGTACATAAGAACATTTGATACAAAGCAGGAGTCTTCCTCCCTACCCTTCCTCATCCCTAGTCCCATTCCTGACCTTGTAACCAGTTCTGTTATTTCTTCTGGTTATTAACATCCATAACTTTAAATGCTATGCTTATACCTTTTTTTCTTGCTACATCAATTTTAGACAACTATTTTTTGACTCCTAATATAGAAGGTGTGGATTGGTTTATCTGTATCATTCACTTTCCTTCTCCCTTCCTCTTCCAAATTTTGTTTCTTATTTTTAACTCTTCTTTTGGTTACTCTGGTAATTTTAATATTCTTTAAAAATTTTTTAAAAATATTCTTATATATTTAGTCAGTGTCTTTTTTCTTTATTTACATATCAAAATGAGAACTTTTTTTTTTCTGGGTTTTTTTTTTTTTTTTTTTGGGCCATGCCTCGAGGCATGTGGGATCTTAGTTCCCCAACCAGGGGGAACTAAGGGATTGAACCCACACCCCCTGCAGTGGAAGTACGGAGTCTTAACCACTGGACCACCAGGGAAGTCCCGAAAATGAGGATATGTCTATCCCTACCTTCCCATTATGATTTCTTTTTTAACCTATGAGTTACTTAGAAGACTGTTTTTAAATTTGCAAATTGGTGCTTTACATCAAGTTTTGGAACTTTGTGGAGACCTGTTTCTTTTCATACATGTTTCATGTGTGTTTGGAAGTAAGGGGTATTCTCCAGTTGTTGTGTCACTGTCTATGTTTTTCTTTTCGATCAAGCTTGTTAATTGTGTTGTTTAGATATTATGTGTCTTCACTGATTTTTTGATTGGTTTTAATAAGTACTTGGAGAGATGTGTTAAAATCTCCCACTATGATGATGGATTTGTCCGTTTTTCCTTATGTTTTTGTGTATTTTTGCTTTTTGAAGTTACGATATTAGGTACATGGAAGTTTTGAATTGTTAGGTCTTCCTGGTGAATTGAACCTTTTGTTATTGAATATTAGACATTTATCTTTATCTCTTGTAATATTGTTTTGCCTTAAAATTTATTTTGTCTGCTCTTACTATAGCCACATCTGCTTTCTCTTGGTTATTTTTCTGGCATATCATTTTTTTTATCCTTTTCTTTTCATCTTTATGTCCTTACATTTTTGGTTTGTTTGAAATAAGCTGCATATGGCTAGATTTTAAAAAAATTATCTGAGAATGTATTTCATTTATATTTATTATATGTTACAGATATATGTGGATATACTTCTGTCAACTTATTTTGCATTTTTAATCTGTCCAACTTTTCATTTCAGTTTTTTCTCTTTTTGCTTTTAGGGTTCATGGACGTTTTTTTTCCTTGCTCTCTCCCAGCTGATTTGAAAGTCATGTACAGTAGTTCTGGTTGCTTACGCTTACCTTAGAAATTTTGAATTGCGTATTTTACAAAGTTTGAAAATAATATGTTTATTCTTATGGAAAGGTCATGGACCTTAGACAGCTTTAACTTGGATCAAATCGACCGTCCTGATATACATGCTTTTGTTATGCACTTTAGTTCTAGCTTGTTTTGTCTTTTTTAACCCATATATTAGAAATTATTATTATCTTAGAGCTAATATTTGTTTTTACTTACATTATTTACCATTTTCTTTGTTCACTATACATTTTTGCATGTCAGACTTTCTTCAACATTTGTTTTTCATCTTCCTGTAGTATTATCTTTTAGAAAATCTTTTTTTTTTTGGCTGCACCGCATAGCTTGTGGGATCTTAGTTCCCTGACCAGGGATTGAACCCACACCCTCGGTAGTGAAAGTGCAGAGTCCTAACCACTGGACCGCCAGGGAATTCCCTAGAAATTCTTTTAGTGAGGGTTCATTAGTAGTAACTTCTTTGTTTTTGTCTGAAAATATCTTTGTATCGACTTCTTTCTGAATGGTGGCTTAACAGAATACACAAATCTAGGTTGACAGTCACTGGCTTATCACTGCCCTGTCGTCTGTTAATTGCATGTGTGAAGTTATCTGTCTATCCAACTATCGTTCCCTTCCTTTAAAGGCAGGTTACCTGCCATTACCTCTGGCTGGGTTTTAAATCTTCTCTTTGTCTTTGATGTTTTGCATCTTGATTATGATGTGGCTTTCTTTTTATTTATTCTGAATAGTTATTGTGTAGTTTATGCTTTCATACATTTTTTAGAAGTTCACAGCCATTGTTTCTTTGAATAGGACTCCTCACACATTCTGCGTATTCTCGCTGTGTAGAAATTTGATTAGACATACATGAGGCCTTCTCACTCTCTCCTTCCAGGACTCTGAAACCCTCATATCTTTATGTCTGTCTCTAAAATACATTCTTAATAATTTCTTCAGATCTCTTTTTCCATTCAGTAATTCTGTCTTCAGCAGCATCAAATCTACTATTCGGCCTACTCCTAGATTTTTAAGTTAATGCTTACATTTCTCATTTCTAAAAGTTTTGCTTAGTTCTTTTTCAAAATTGCCTGGATAGTTTTGATAGTCTCTTGTTCCTCACACTTTGATTCATTGTGCTGTTTCTACCTAAGGGGAGTCACTTTGTTTACCACAAATGAAGTGTTGCCATGTGTGACTTTCGCCCAGGCTTGTCTGCAAAGTTTAAGTAAACCACACATTTGAGTTTTTGTTATCTGTACCAGGAGAGCAGTGTGCCTGAGGAAATACTTCATTTCACTTGGCTCTTTCATGTAATACCATCCCTCCGCCTTTCCTAGCATGTCAAACAGGAATGCAGACCCCTTGGTGATGTGTGCAGTACCCAGTATGTATTCTTCTCAGCTTTTGTACCAGTGACAACCTTTATGTGACATTTTCTTTTGTTTTATTTTAAACAGAATGCCCATAATGCTACGTAGTTCAAACTGTGTTCTTACAGGAAAAACACCCGCAGAATTTGCCAAACTGAATGAATGTCCTTTAGATCCAGGTATGTGTGATTTCTTGGATTTGTGCCTCCTTCCTTTTTCTTTTCTTTTCTTTCGCTTTTGTTTTACTCTTGCTGTTGTTTTACCACTTTTCCTCAAAAACGATACCAGCCTTTCTGCTTTATAGTCAACTTGGGTAAAACTTTGCAAAACATTGAGAAATTCGGTTCCAACTTTATTCTATTAGTCTGTATTTTTAAAAGATATACGTTTCCTCTTTTATTTCAAGTTTAAAACTTCAATACCCCAAGTTCTGATTTATTGCTGTGATTTATCAGGCTTTCCTTTGTCTCTTTGCTCAGTCGTTTCTTTTGGTATGCTTAAAAATTCAAGAGTAATCTCACGAAGTTCCTTGTCTACCTCATCTGAAAAGTCACAAGTAGCTCACTTCAGGCTGTTTTAAATGCCATATAGAGGCAAAAAATGAAGGTCTTCTGTTTAAAATTTTTTAAGTTATATTTTTGTACTTATTTCTAGGCAGTATTTTTTTTAAGTTTCAAGTTTAGCACTTAACAGAAAGTTCTTTTAATTCCTTAATTCATGTTTCACATTGATTTAGTTTATAGTTGCTCTACTCTAATTCCTTTAAATTTGCATAGATGTAGAATCCCAGAAGGTTTTGGAAAGAGGTTAACAAAGAACGTGACTTTATTAGAAACAGGATTTTGCGTAGGTCAAATATATTGCCTTGTTTTTGCTTATATCCTGAAGGTAAAATTAAGTCTCACTTTATCCTGTTCTGAATTATGTGCAAAAGTATGTCATAATGTTTTACGAGTTTTATTGAATATCGAATATTATTTTGGAAACCTAATCTTAATCTGCCATTGTCAATGATTTGTTAGAAAACTAAGAGCAAATTTTAGCTTATATTGAGGATTGTCAGTTAATTCTGTGCTTATAAAATCTGAAGACTAATTTATTCAACATCTTTTTCATTCACCTCTCATATATGTCAGCTGCTGGTGATCCATAGACCAATAAGATACGTTCCTTGTCTTCAAGAAGTTTATCATCTTGTGGTTCAGTTGTATAAAATCACGTGCTGAGACTATTACCAATTCGTAAAATAGTATTGACAAACCCCTTCGAACTGAGTGATGGCCAGCACCGTGAGGTGATGGAAGAGTGATCAGGAGATCACTGCCATTACTAAATCACACTGTTGGAAGAATAGCTGGTGACACCTTTCTTGTTTCCCTTGGGCAGGGGGCTACTTCATTGTTAAAGGAGTAGAAAAAGTTATTCTTATCCAAGAGCAGCTGTCTAAGAACAGGATCATCGTGGAGGCTGACAGAAAAGGGGCTGTGGGTGCTTCAGTTACCAGGTATGGATAGCAGGGATGGTGTTCTTAAGAAATATTGATCATTCCATTAATGTCAGATGATCGTTCAATACGGAGGTAGCCAGTTATTTCTCTCCAATAACAGGCAGTGTAATAGTTAAACTGTCTGCATTCAATTAATTGTGTAAGTCTGTAAGCATGGAGTATTGATTTAAAATTTCCAGTGATGAAAGTGTGAGACATTTCTCAAAAGGCCATTAGTTATTTTATTCAAGTTGAACTTTACGTTAATCTATAGCGTTAAAGGAACTTTAAAAAAAGAAATTAAAAAAAAACACTCTTTAGTTTTTCATGTGCCTTTTCAGTCTTTTCACCATTTTACATATGTATTCCTACTCTGATATAATCAGAGACTATTTTATACTTAATGAATTGTATATCATGTACTTAACATTGTATTGTTAGACCAACCTCCTTCATAGTGTACTCATTTTTCTACAACAGTATCCCTTATATCACTCCTGTAACTTCTTTTCTCTGATTTATTATTATGTCATTTGAAATTTGGATGTTAATGAGTTCTGGGAATAAAAAAATGTGGCATAGTTAAAATGTCAGTATGCAGTAGAGTTTCTCTTCTGACAACCTACAGTGAACAGCTTGGCTTAGAGTTTCTGCATTTTTCCTTTCTGGTGGAGAGGCAGCTAACAATAGTGCCCATTTATTGAGCAGTTACTAGGAGCCAGGCAGTGTACTAGGTGCTTTATATATATTTAATTGTCACCTCAGCCCTCCAAGATAAGTGCTGTTATTTCCATCTGAGTAACAGGCCTTGAGCACAGGGTGACATCGATCTTGAGGAAGCCAGCATTTGAATCCAGATCTAATAATTCTGCGACCCACATCTTCCTGTTGTACGCAGCTTTTGAAGCCAGGGCAATCAGGACTTGAATCCCACAGTTGTTTACTAGCTATGAGCTAGTTGGGGGAGTAGTTACTTAGCTTCTCTAAGCCTTGGTTTCCTCGCATGTGATTTGGGGGCAACACTTCGAAATAAGTCTTAGTATGTAGGAGATTAGAGCTAGTGTAAGTAGAGTGAGTAACAGTGCACACAGCATGTAGTGGGTGATCAGTATGTGTTATTATTGTGGTTGATTAAAGCTTGGAAATGTTTTTAAATCCACTAGGAAAATTACAGCTAACAGATCAATAGAAGGAGATTCCTTAGTTTCTTTTGGCTTCACTGTATACCAAGATTGTAGGTATATTTTATGGGATTATTAGTTTAAAAACTCATAGTATTTATTCATTTCCGTGTAGTTTTCCCATTATAGTGTAGGCTCATTTTGAAGTTTTTCATTTCAAATGTATAAAATTGATCAGAAATATATCCCACACTAGATCAAAGCAATTCAGGTGGAATCAAAGTGAAGTAGGTCAAAATGAATTGGTGATTGTCACTCATTCACGCACAAAACTTCCACCGTAATCTCAAAGCTAAAGAAACAATTCTAGTGTTTTAAAATGTTGATGGAAGTGGTGGTGGAGGCAGGAGAGGAGTTGTGTAAAAAGACACCTATTTGGAAGGACCTTATTGATCGTTGTTGATCAACTGAATCTTATTGATTGGTGGTCATTTGCTACTGCATGTTAACTATCTTGGAGCTAAGTGGGGATGTAGTTTAACCAACTTGTGTTTCCTTACAGCTCTACCCATGAGAAAAAAAGCAGAACCAATATGGCTGTGAAACAAGGACGATTTTACTTGAGGCATAATACTTTGTCAGAAGATATACCCATTGTCATCATATTTAAGGTGAGGCTGCAGGCATCTACTGAAAATTATAAAGAATTCTTTTTATGGTTTATTTTCATATGTAATTAGAAATTTGGAGCATAAGGAGTTCTAAGCATAGAGAAGCTATCAGTATTTAAAACTGAAAGCTAATAAGACTGGGGTTCATGTACTTTTAAAAGTAGTGATCTATTTTGTTTTTTTTAAATAGATACATGGTAAAGAATTCCAAAGGTACAAAAGGGTATGTAGTGATTAGTAAGCCTCCCACCCACCTGTACCTAACCGCAGTTATCCTACCAAAGGATACCACTGCTACTGGTTACTTGTGCATCTCTCTAGAGATAGTCTGTGCATATACAGCACATGAGTATGTAGTAGGTTTCTTTTCTGTTTTTTTTACTTAACATACATTGCACACTATTTTGCGCTTAGCTTGTTTTCTTTTTTGTAACTTACATCTTAGAGATAGTGTTATATTAGTTCATACAGAGCTATCATGTTCTTTTTTAAAAAAATAAATTATGTATGTGTGTATGTATGTATGGCCGTGTTGGGTCTTCGTTGCTGCGTGTAGCTTTCTCTAGTTGTGGCGAGCGGGGGCTACTCTTCGTTGCAGTGCGCAGGCTTCTCATTGTGTTGGCTTCTCTTGTTGCAGAGCACGGGCTCTAGGCACGTGGGCTCAGTAGTTGTGGCTCGCGGGCCGTATAGTGCAGGCTCAGTAGTTGTGGCGGACAGGCTTAGTTGTTCCATGGCATGTGGGATCTTCCCAGACCAGGGCTCAAACCCATGTCCCCTGCATTGGCAGGCGGATTCTTAACCACTGCGCCACCAGGGAAGCCCTACCATGTTCTTTTTAACAAAGGGTTCCATTTATGGGTGTACCATAATTTATTTATCCATTCCCTTATCAGTGGACATATACAGCTCTTGCTATTACAGAGCTGCTGTAATATTTTATACAGGGCAAGGATATCTGTAGGCTAAGTTCCTAGCAGTGGAATTTTCTAGGTCAGAGAGTATGGACCAAGTTTTTTGTTCTTTTTTATGGACTTCAGGATTCTGGTGAATTTCTTCATAAACACGAATCTTTAAAGCTGATTTATCTTGTTTGTGAATTGTTGACTTAGAACCCAAAAGACATTTTCCCATAGAAATAATATTTAAATGGTATAGTCTTCTCAGATAATTCTCAGATAATAGTGGCCCATTTAGCCTGCTCTGCGACTTAAATATTATACATATTCTATGAATGGTTATTTGTAGTATTAGTCATTAATCAAACAGAAAAATAGTCAGCATTATGTGATACAGTTGATGCTCAGTAATTGCAGATTCTGTATTTGGCAATTCTCCTACTTGCTAAAATTTATTTGTAACCCCCAAATCATCATGTGTGGTGTGATTTTACCGTTATTCACAGACACGTGCAGGCACAGAGCAGCGAAAAATTTGAGTCACCAAACTCGTACATTCCCAGCTGAGATCAAACATGGGGATACCCTGCCTTCTCATTTCAGCTCTCGTACTACAAACAAATGCCCTTTTTGCAGTCTATTTAGTGCCATGTTTTTCAAATTTTTGTGCTTTTTGTAAGCGATCGTGTCATTTAAAATGGGCCCAGGCATGGTGCTGACATGCTATGTAGTGTTTCTAATCACAGGAAGGCTGCGGTGTGCCTTACGGGGGAAAACGTGTGTGTTAGATAAGCTTCATTCAGGAATGAGTTACAGTGCTGCTGAATGCAATCGCAATGTTAATGAGTCGACGATGATGTATATTAAATAAGGTGTCTTTAAACAGAGCACACATAAAACAAGGTTCTGTATTGATCAGTTGAATAAAGTGTAACCAGAGGCTCACAAGAACCTAACTGCGTTTCTCCTGGGAACAACGTTTCACTGTTCACTAATTCAGTGTTTGCAGCAACTTTGTAGACCATGAGGTATATGGGTGTAAAATGAATCTTGACAACTAGGTTGATTTAAATAAAGGGCTCAGGTTATTTGAGGAATTACTGAAAGATACTGGGTAATTCAGGTAATTGCAGAGGTTGATAAGCCGCCAGTTGTTCATAGGTATTGAATGGATATTGACAAGTCAGGTTCATTAACTCAGGACATGTCTGTATTCTAAAAGCGATTACAAGAAGGAGGTTGTAGGAAATTCTTTTAGTGCTTAGCGTAGCTTGATGTGCTTTTGAGTTCTCTAAGTGAGATGATCCCATTTATTTTCTTTTTAGGATGATGATGATCGTAATAGCAGTACCATTATATTGGGGGGGCCAGAGAGAATTCTTAAATTTACTTTTTTATTACCTTTCTTCAAAGTTTATATTTTTTTGTAATTATAATTTTTGTAAAAGGCAAAGTAATTTTGTCTTTTTTTATAGGGATCCCACAGTGCTCAGCGCGGTATCTTGTGTACATAGTGGGATTTAGTGGATAAAGAAAATTTTAACTATGTAAAATTACATCTCCAGCAGAGGGCAGTATGTTACCGTGCCTCAGAAGGACTTTTATGGATGGTTTCAGTGCCTGAAGGTGCATAGGACTGCTTTCCTTAGACCAGAAATTATAAATTAATTATAATGCAGATAATCTTATATCACTCATATGGAAAATGGATCACTAGACACATGCATGCCTTAAAACCAGAAAATCTTTATTAAATGCTTTTTTTGACTAGTTGACAAAAGTTTGATAAGACAGTTTCTTCTGTCAAATTTGTTTAATATTATGTTGTAAATGTATACATATATTTATAGCTGACTTATTAAATCCTTTTTAGAATGGGGCTATAAATTAACAGTGTGCATTTTTATGTAGCCAGTCGTTGAGATTTCAAACTTCTCCCTTTCTGATTATAAAATAGTCCTTGCATTGTAAAAAATTCAGAAAGCCACTAAAAAGTATAAGTACTTTTTTGGATATATTTTTTTCAAGGCCTTTTTTCCTTTGCTTTTGTAATATACACATTGATTTTATTTTATTTTTTTCATTTAACAATGAATTGTGACTAGCTTTCCTCATGTATTAATAAAATCCACATCATTATTTTTAGTAGGTATTGTATTATAGAATGTTTGTATGTGGTATAATCTATTAAGCAAATTCCTATAGTGTGACATTTACATGTCGTTTTTTTCCCCTAAGTTTTCACTCTTATACACAACTCTGGGGGTCCTTGTACATACATGTTTGTGCATGTTGCTGATTATTTTGTGAGACTTGATTCCTGGGTGTGGGATTATATATATTTTTAGAAACTTGGTGCATGTCATTAAATTTTTCTCCTGAAACGTATTCATTACATTTTAATCAGCAGTATATATGAATTAAAATAAATATTTAGAAATTTTCAGTTCAAGTAAATTGATTAAATTCATTGGTCACACATAGTCACTTTTTTGGGTCTCCCACAATAGGGATGTTTTAATAAACTTGTTTGATAACCACTATTGAGACTTTCACATCTGGGAGGGAGCATGGAATATTGGTATCTTAGAATCAGACTGATCTAGGTTGATTTCCAGCCTCTCCCCTTATTAGCTATGTGTCCTTGGGCAGACTTCCCAATCTTCCTGAGTCTTGGATAACTATATCTAGTTAGTTATCCAAGTGAGCATTTCACCTAAGGGGGTTGTTTGAAGAGCAAATGAGATAATATATATTTTGAACAGTAGACGGCGTAGAAAGACAATGCTATTTCTTTTTACTAAGTTCCTACACATTTAATGTCAGAAGCCCCGGAAAATAAAGTAGGATACGAGAAAAGTCACATCATTTCTCTTTTTGTGTTGTGTGGCCCTAACACAGACCTTGACAGTCATTAGGACTTGATGGTTGTTGATTGTAGCCAACAATTGGCTAAAAGTGACAGAATCAGCAGGGTTTCCAGACTCCATGCTGAGTCTGAATATGACGGAAAAAGCTTTTAAGGCCTAGATCAGCCTTATTAATGGACTTGAATCACTACAGACGTTCTCCTGCCCATGAATCTTCCTTACTTTACATTTGTATCCCTCAGTATTCAACAGTTGCACTATGATGGCATCTGTAGTTTGAAAATTTTTATGGAAGAGAGGACAAATATCAAGGGTGTTGGGCATTGTATTATACTGAAATTTTTGATCTTTAAAGAGAAAAAAGTTACAAAGTTAAAGTGGGCCATCACAGTTCTTTTATTATCTGCTAGGACTGCTTTTGGTATTGATAGGTTGACTTCTGTCTACTTTAAAGAAAAATAAGTGATTTCTGAATGTTAGATATTTTAACAACTTACCCATTTCCCTTTTTCACGTAATATATGTCAACATGTCACCGTTAGCTTACATATCATTCTCTTCTGCTCATTAGTATTCTTCTTTCTGTCTCTAAAAATCACGCTTTTAGTCATACTTAGTGGATATCCAAGGAGAAGACTTCCTGCCACTTTTTAAAGAGCACCTCCCCTTATTTTTGTTCTTATTGCTGATCGCCAGATTGGGTGACCTTCTGCTGAAACGTATTATCTCTGCTATTTTTTCATAAGGTTATTGAATAGCATTCACTTTTTAAAAAATTTTTATTTTATTTTTTTACATCTTTATTGGAGTATAATTGTTTTACAATAGTGTGTTAGTTTCTGCTTTATAACAAAGTGAATCAGTTATACATATACATATGTTCCCATATCTCCTCCCTCTTGCATCTCCCTCCCTCCCACCCTCCCTATCCCACCCTTCCAGGCGGTCACAAAGCACCAAGCTAACCTCCCTGTGCTATGCAGCTGCTTCCCACTAGCTATCTACCTTACGTTTGGTAGTGTATATATGTCCATGCCACTCTCTCACTTTGTCACAGCTTACCCTTCCCCCTCCTCACAGCTTACCCTTCCCCCTCCCCATATCCTCAAGTCCATTCTCTAGTAGGTCTGTGTCTTTATTTCCGTCTTACCCCTAGGTTCTTCATGACATTTTTTTTTCTTAGATTCCATATATATGTGTTAGCATACGCTGTTTGTCTTTCTCTTTCTGACTTACTTCACTCTGTATGACAGACTCTAGGTCTATCCACCTCATTACAAATAGCTCAATTTCATTTCTTTTTATGGCTGAGTAATATTCCATTGTATATATGTGCCACATCTTCTTTATCCATTCATCCGATGATGGACACTTAGGTTGTTTCCATCTCCTGGCTATTATAAATAGAGCTACAGTGAACACTCTGGTACATGACTCTTTTTGAATTATGGTTTTCTCAGGGTATATGCCCAGTAGTGGGATTGCTGGGTCATATGGTAGTTCTATTTGGAGTTTTTTAAGGAACCTCCATACTGTTCTCCATAGTGGCTGTACCAATTCACGTTCCCACCAGCAGTGCAAGAGTGTTCCCTTTTCTCCACACCCTCTCCAGCATTCACTTTTGACTTATTAGTTAGGTGAGATGATTTCAGATATCTGGAGCACAAAGAGTTCCATATAAAGCTGGTTTTCAGATGTCTGAATTATGTCTGTAAAGCAAACTGGTTGGGCATTTTGCTGTCATTTCCGTAGCAATATGTCATTTATTTGTAGCTGTGACTTCCAAAGGCTAAACAGTCATAAAGTCAGTTCCATCTTTGGAGCTGGAGCACAGTTGATGATAACCTGACTGAGTTATCACCCTGTATTTCAGTGATCTGTTATAGGAAGAGTTTAGGCCTTTTAGAGCAAAGCTTTGCCACTGATCATTCTTTATGCACATATGGTGTCATTTACCATGTGCTTGGCATATCTTTGCTTCATAACTTAGAAATATTTGGTAGGCCTCAGCAGTCTGTTTAGATTCACGTTAGGCCACTCGAGAGTTCTGTGCAATTATAAAATTACTGCCTAGATCAGCATCAGGACAACGTGAAGTGGCTATCCATATGTCAAATAAGGAAGGACTTTTTCATTATTAAACACCAAAAGAGGCAATCAAGTATATAGTCTTTTACTTGGAGATTACTGAACTAAACAGTATTAAGGTAATATAGGTGGCATTCAGATGATTTAGATGTTAACTTGCCTAAAGAAAGGGGGCTCAACCAGAAAGCCACTGCCATTTCAACTCTAGGATTCTATTTATGTTTTAGTGAGACTTTTTCCGGCTGCTTGGTTTGCCATCTGTCCTGTATAGCAGCAGCCCCCAACCTTTTTGGCACCAGAGACCAGTTTCGGGGAAGACAGTTTTTCCATGGATGGGGCGGCAGGGGGGATGGTCCAGGCGGTAATGCGAGCGATGGGGAGCGATACGGGGCGGCAGATGAAGCTTCGCTCGCTCGCCTGCCACTCACCTCCTGCTGTGCGGCTCGGTTCCTAACAGGCCAAGACTGGTACTGGTCCACAGCCCGGGAGTTGGGGACCCCTGCTGTATAGGCTTTCCTCTGAGAAGGGAGGTGCATTAGTTACAAAGTTTCACATCAAAGGTTTTAGAGAAGGTGACTGCAAACTATTGCCTTAGTATTGTTTTTTTAAAAAATGTTTTGCTTCCATTGAAACCCATATAACATTATTTTGAGAGATTGACGAGTAAAAATTAACTTATATTCTATTTAGCTTTTCACAGAGAAATATTCTCATCTGATGTTTCTGAGTGGCTACGTGGCAGACCGAGAAGGAAGTGCAGATGGCTCTACATATGCGCCATCACCACTGGAGTAGCTGCAACTCAGTGTGTTTGGTCAAAGGATAATCCAGTTTTTTGTTGTTTGTTTTCATTTGTTTAAAAATTAGAACTGATAATTTTTTAGGATTGCTTTCTTCTTTAATCCATGAAAGACTAAATGTCTTAATGAATTTGTGTAATTTTTGGAGTTGGTGTCTAGTGTCCATTTGAATAAGTACATCATATCAGAGATTAAGAAAACATGAAAATTAACATACAAAAAAGAGATCTGTATCCTTAGAACTTCTTTATTGGTTCACTAAACAAAACTTTTTTTGAACAAAACAAGTTATACACTTAAAATATATTTTTTTAAGTTTAGTAGATTTAATTCCCAAAGTTGGTCTATTAGTTATCTGTGCTGAATAACAAATTACAGCAGAGTCTCTGTTGGTGAGGGGTTAGGGCATTGCTTGGCTGAGTGCTTCTGGCATGAGTCGAGGTGTCAGCCAGGGCTACAGTGGTCTGAAGGCCGGATGATTGGAGCTGGAGGGTGGCTCACCATCAGGGTAAGAGCCTTTGCTCCTCACCACTGGACCTTCCATGGATGCTTGAGTGTCTCCATGACATGGCTGCCGGCTGCCACAAGGGAGCCAGCAGGAAGCGGCAGTGCCTTCCATGACCGAGGCTCCAGAGTCATACAGTCTTTTCCACCTTTTCTGTATAAATGAGTCATTAAGTTTAGCCCACACTCAAGGGGAGGAGAATTAGTCTTTATCTTTTGAAGAGAGTGTCAAAGAATTCGTGAACATTTTCAAAACCATCACAGTTGGCCTGAAAGGGACATAGCATCTATTTAACTGCCCCCAAAAGCTTCATAACTTTAAATAAGCTTACATCTTGTCCTGAGGTATCCAAATCGAATTTTAAGATACAGACTACTAAAATTCAAATGTAGAGTTGTAGAATGTTGAGCTGGAAGGGGCCTGGTTGTGCCTTGTCGTGACAAATGAAGAAACTGGGGTGGAGGAGGTGACGTGTAATAGCGGTTATCAGGCCTGTTGTTGACATTCTCTCTTGGCTTTGGAGAGGTTCCCTTTCCGTTGTACTCAGGTTCATGCTCTCCATGTTCTGCATCGGACTCAAAATTACTTTTTCCTTCTCTCTCTCTCTCGTGTGCGGAGAAGAACTGAGAACTAGATCATTAAAGCTTAACTAGACAAGTACCCCTGGTTCTCTTTTTTTTTTTTTTTTTTTTTTTTTACCCCTGGTTCTCTTTTCTCTGTGTAGCTAAAGGAAGAATTTTAATGCAAACATAACTTTCCCCTTCACTCCTCTGCCAAGAGAGGTTTACTGAGATTATGCTGTATTTCTTGATACGGCAGAATGCCAGGCAAATGTGTGAAGGAGTAAGCCTTAGTACCATATGGAATCTACAAAGACCTGCGTTGCCGGCTGCCACCTTGAAACACTTAAAGATAAGTGGGTTTGGGCTTCCCTGGTGGCGCAGTGGTTGAGAGTCCGCCTGCCAATGCACGGGACACGGGTTCGTGCCCCGGTCCGGGAGGATCCCACATGCCGCGGAGCGGCTGGGCCCGTGAGCCATGGCCGCTGAGCCTGCGCGTTCGGAGCCTGTGCTCTGCAACGGGAGAGGCCACAACAGTGAGAGGCCCGCGTACTGCAAAAAAAAAATAAAAAAGATAAGTGGGCTTCTTAAACCTAAGTGTGTTCTTGGTTTTATAAAAATCTCTTTAAAAACCTGCATCAAGTAGAGCTTGATATCTCTAGAACAGTGAAGTAAAACATCCGTTAAGAAAAATTCTTTTAGCCTGAAGGTGCATGATTTGACAGTTCTCAGAGAAATTAATCTTGTGGCAAAACTCACCGGGGTTCTGTTTATTTTCAGCCGTGCGTATTTTCTGATTTACTGCTCTTTGCCTGTTTTGTCTTTTGTTTTGTTTTTTTTTTTCAGTTTGCCTTTAACTGTGACCAGTGTCTCCACTATACCTCCCTACTTCTTTCTCATGATGAAAATCATAGGATACTTTAAATTATAGAAGACAGTACACATACAAAAAGTGTTTGAGAATGTTTGTTTTCCTCTTCCTAATCAAAATTTCTGTTTCGGGTTCTTCTGCAGCTTGGGCTATGGCTGCCAATGCCAGATGGCACCGTTTCTGAGAAAAGAGCTAGCTTTTGCTTAGAAGTAATGCCCACAAACAATGCCAGATTAGCATAAGCAAATGTCAGTGAGGTAGCACAGAGCCAACACTCGTTGTGTCTTCTCTCTCCTTCCTAGGCCATGGGTGTTGAGAGTGACCAGGAGATTGTGCAGATGATTGGAACGGAGGAGCACGTGACGGCTGCATTTGGGCCCAGCTTGGAAGAGTGCCAGAAAGCTCAGATTTTCACACAGATGCAGGTGTGTCTTTTCATGTTGTCCTTTGCTGTGAAAGGGACCTGGAGATTTAATGCTGCTCATTGATAAAGCATCAGATGCAGTGACTTTTAAGGGTATAGGTTTGGGGAGGATGTTGGGGAGATGGGAGGTGTGGGACTCATTATTTCAGGGATTGGAGGAAGGAGTTTGCCTAGACAAATTATCAGCCTTTGGTGTGTAACTTAGAAGCAGGGGGACCAAGAGGCTTTTGTTCTGATAGAATAACAACTACTCTTCTTTACCTTATTTGCCTGAGTGATACAAGTTTTTAAACTACAGCAACTCTAGTGTAGAAGGTTTTTTTTTTTTCATGTGTTTCTCTTTAATATTCCTTTTTATTCCCTACTTCCAGTTGCTTTCAGCATCCAGTTGTATGTGGTCTGTATCCCTTTTCCTGAATTCCCAGTGTGTCCAGCAAGAAACACCCAGGTTTAGAACCCCTTTACCACCACAGAGCCTTCGTTGACCTGCCTTGGGCACTACCAGTTGGAACCTGTGGATTGTAGGACAAGACTCAAAGATGAAGTTAGGGAATTGTATATATGTTAAACATAATCAAAATAATTGCACTTCCCTTCCTATGTGACAGGGAGCCCTAATTGCCATACTTAGGATTTTTAGTTATACATTTGTAAAGTGCTTTCCTAAGTGAAAATCAGTAGTGACATTCCTCATAGTCATCCTGGGAGGTAGGAATTCCTTACTGTAGAAGCACAATGGACAATTCTTATACATCCATACATATATTGTCTGTGGTTTGCTTACAAGGTATAAATTCCATGCTGCTTTTTCCTTGTCACCCAGGATGTTATTAGAGGTAGCATCTTATACCTGTTAGTATGTGTTCTGAAAAGTCAAACCAGTCTTGACATTTTCATAGACTGAGCCAAACATTTAGGAAGGTTGGTTGTCGTATGTAAGTACATATAATTCAAAAGTACAAATCAGTAAGGATTCTTCTTATCACTGCCTTCTTTTTCTGTAGTTAATTAACTGTCAACTCTAGTTATCAGGCAGGCAGCATCAGGAAAAGTTGTTTGGATTTAGGAGATTCTAATTTTGCTCTTCATTGAAAGTGAAATATTTAGTGAATATGCATTTTTGTTATAAACTGAAATTACATTGTCCAGGGTCTCCAAGAACGTGAAGAGAAAACGTTAAGGAACACTGAGGAATTGGCTCAATTTTGGAAGATGCACTCTATGCTTTAAAGCTATATAATGCCTTGGAAGAACGATTTACCTTAATGCTACCTCCGTGGATTCAGTGAGATCTATTATTCATTTATTACAAACATCATTGTCAGTCAGATAGCCTTTTCACTGTAAAGCTATTTGAGCAGGGGCTAAACAGTGGGTTGGAAAATCATTCATTTATTTCTCTTAAATAGGTACTGACAGAAAATTTTAGCTAACGGAACTAGAAAAGTTCA
This sequence comes from Monodon monoceros, assembly GCF_005190385.1. Lineage (NCBI taxonomy): Eukaryota > Metazoa > Chordata > Mammalia > Artiodactyla > Monodontidae > Monodon > Monodon monoceros. The sequence goes on from NW_021703783.1 coordinate 84,902,482, forward strand.
GTTAAAAGATGAGGAGAGGGGCTTCCCTGGTGGCGCAGTGGTTGAGAGTCCGCCTGCCGATGCAGGGGACGCGGGTTCATGCCCCGGTCTGGGAAGATCCCACATGCCGCGGAGCGGCTGGGCCCGTGAGCCATGGCTGCTGAGCCTGCGCGTCCAGAGCCTGTGCTCTGCAACGGGAGAGGCCACAACAGTGAGAGGGCTGCGTACCGCAAAAAAAAAAAAAAAAAAAAAAAAAAGATGAGGAGAATGTGCAGTTATTTAACTTAAGAAAGACAAATGTTCCTAACGTGAGAAAGACAAACAGGAAGTAGAAGTTTGAGATGGCTTGTTCTCTGTATGCTGGATTAAAGCAAAGATTAATTATTTGAAACTGATGAAAGGTTACAGAGGCACAGGTAATCCAAAATGGTTGATAAATTGAACATAGGAGTTAGGGTAACATGAATATTTTATGTTATTCTAATCGAAAATGTAGCAAGTACACTTTATCTTACGTAATAGAACTTTTGACGACATGGCACTTTAGTGGATTGCTTAAAATCTGTGTTTTGTTTTGTCTTTAATGCTTCCCTTTTCAGTGGTTCCTCCACTTCTGCTCACAAAGCCTTTTTGCTGTTATGTTGGTCACGGATGTTTTACATTTTCATTGCCAGGGGCTCTGATAAATAGAGAAGAAATTAGCTATTACCTTTTTGGGAGGATAGGATGCACTAGGGGTGTCATCTTGGCCTGTTTATGAACAGATTGGGTTCTTACCCTAACCCTCACACTGTGAACCCCTGGCAACTTTATTAGGTATTCTAGGGAAAAGGTGACTTTCTGCTACATCAGAAAGAATACCAGGCTCCCCTGTGTTCCTCTGTTTCTTCCTCAAAGAAGTGAAGAATCTTTAGCCTCTTTCCCAAGGGAACTAGAAGACCAAATTTTTTTTTTTTTTTTTTTTTGCGGTACGCAGGCCTCTCACTGTTGTGGCCTCTCCCATTGCAGATCACAGGCTCCGGACATGCAGGCTCAGCGGCCATGGCTCACGGGCCCAGCCGCTCCGTGGCATGTGGGATCTTCCCGGACCGGGGCACGAACCCGTGTCCCGTGCATCGGCAGGTGGACTCTCAACCACTGAGCCACCAGGGAAGCCCTAGAAGACCAAAATTTAATGAAGACAGCTCAGTTTAGGGAAAACTGAAGTGCCTGTCTATTCATGGTTCCCACCAACTGCTGACTTGCCTCAGTCAGTTACTCAGTTACTACTTACTGCTAGGTTACCCGCAGCTTGTGTTTTAAAGGTCTTAAGTTTATCTTACACTCTAAATGACCTTTTTTTTTTAACCAGGGAAGATTCCTAGATTTGATGTCCAGTCTTAACAGAGGAGTTCCATTTAGTTCTAGGCACTATTTTAGTTGTTAGGAATCGAGGAAGAAGATGACATGTCATCTAGTAAGAGAGCCATACAGGTAAATAGACAATTAAAATATAGTGTGATCTGAACATGAATGGAAGTACTCAATTCTTTATACATAAGAAATTAAAATAGCACAGAGAAAGGAGTGTGGTTAGGAAAGGCTTCAAAGAGGAAGTGATACCCGATCTAGGTTTTGCAGCATGGAGAAGAAATTTCCCAGGCAGGTAACTGGGGACAGGAATTCCAGGATAAAGAATCATCCCTTTCTTCTAACTGAAAACCAGTTAAAAAAAAAATGCATTCATTGCTTTTACAAAATAATAAGAACCACATTATCCTCTTCTTTTCAAACTTTTTTTTGTGGAAAAATTTCAACATGTACAAAGTATACGGAATAGTATTATGAACCCCATGTGCCTATCACCCAGCTTCAACAATTAAAAACACTTTGCCATTCCTTTTTCATCCAGGTCTCTACCTCCTCCTCACCTATTACTTGATTAGTTTTTAATATTTCATTTTTTAGGTAAAATGTATATACACTGATAAGTACAAATCTTAATTGTATAATTTTTATAAGATATAGAATATTTCCATTACCCCAGAAAGTTCCCTCGTGCCCCTCCTAGTTAGTTTTCACTTCTGTTATCTTCTTCCCCCACTGATCTTATTTCTTCACCATAGATTAGTTTTGCCTGTTCTAGAATTTTATATATGGAATTATGCAGTGTAAACTTCTTGGTGTCCAGCTTTTTTTGTTGAGCGTATTGTCTTAGATTCAGCCAAGTTGTTCCTCTTTATGTCATCTATCCATGTGGTCTGTTCCTTTTTATTGTTTTTTTTGTTTTCTGTGTGGTTTTTTTTGTCTTTTTTTTTTTTTTTAATTTGGCCACACTGCGCAGCTTGCAGGTTCTTAGTTCCCCGACTAGGGATTGAAACTGCACCCCTGCAGTGAAAGCACAGAGTCCTAACCGCTGGACCACCAGGGAATTCCCATGTTCCTTTTTATTGCTGAGTAGTGTTCCATTGTATGAATATACCACAGTTTGTTATCTTTTCCTGTTGATGGACGTTTGGTTTGTTTCACTCTTTTCCTGTTATGAATAAAACTGCCGTAAACGTTTGTGTACAAGTCTCTGCCTGAACAGTTTGGCATTTCTCTTGGATAAATAGCTAGGCGTAGAATTGCTGGATCAAAAAGCAGTTGTGTATGTAACTTTTATAAAGTTGGAACTGCCAGATCTTTTTCCAAAGTGATGGTACCGTTTTGCAGTCCCCCCAGCTGTGTCTGAGAGTTCTGATTGCTTCACATCCTCACCAACATTCAGTGTTGTCAGTCTTTTTAACTTTAGCTATTCTAGTGGGTGTTTGGTGGTATCTCATTGTGGTTTTAATCATGCATTTTCCAGATGACTAAGGATGTTGAACACTTTTTCATGTGCTTATCGACTTCCTTTGTGAGGTGTCTGTCCAAATCTTTCGCTCGTTTTCCTTATTGAGTTGCCTTTTTATTATTGAATTTCAGAGTCCTCTTTTAAAAATATAAATATAAAATTAAAATTGAAAAATATATATACATATATCCTGGATATAAATCCCTTGTCAGGTTTATGTATTGCAGGCATTTTCTCCCAGCCCATTACTTCCCTATTCATTATCTTAACTGTGATGAACAGTTTTTAATTTTGATAAAATCTGATTATCAATAGGGTGTTTTTATTTGTTTTTTTATGGTTATTGATTTCCATTTAAAGAAATCTTTGCCTACCCTAAGAGCAGTAACATATTCTCCTATGTTTTATTCTGGAATCATTATAGTTTTACTTTTTATGTTTATGTCTAAAATCCATCTTAAACTAATTTTCTATTTGGTGTGAAGTAAGGGTCAAGGTTAAGTTTTTACTTTATGGGTATTTAGTTGTTTTGACATCATTTATTGAAAAGACTTTCCTTCGCCCATTGAATTGCTTTGGCACTTTTGTCAAAAATCAATTGACCATAAAAGTTGGTTTATTTCTGCACTTGTTATTCTCTTCCATTGATCCGTTTGTCCTTACCCTCGCATCACACTGTCTTGATTACTATAGCTTTATAGTTGAAATCACTCAATGTAAATCCTCTGACTTTTTCAGGATTGTTTCGGCTGTTCTTTTTCATTTCCATATATATTTTGGAATCAATCAATTTTTGTTTTTTAAAAAGCCTGCCAGGAGTATAATTAGCAATTATGATATATCTCTTGGTCAGTTTGGAGAGAATTTTAACAGTAAGCCATCTTAACACAATTATATGTTCCAGTCCATGAAAATGGCATAACCCTCAATTTATTTAGGTTTTGTTTTCTTTCAGCAGTGCTTTGTTAATTTCAGGATAGAGGTCATACATGGTGTAATTCCTTCTTGAGGGGAAAAACTACTACTCCAAAGCATTAACTATAGACTGTGGTGCTCTCTGGGAGGAAGATTGATGGCTGATACATCTATTTCCTCTGTATTTTCTAAATTTCCTACAATGATCATGTATCAATTTTATAGTAAGAAAACAAATTATAAAATAAAAAGGGAACCAGTATATTAAATAGCATGTAAATGCTTCTTTGTCATTGGTTTATGACAAATGTTGATTTTTGACTAGGACCAATCCAGCTTTCTCTATAACCAGGAGCCTTGTCTGTTTTGCTTATAGTGTCATGTATGGGTAGTTTAACAAATTCTCTCTGATGATGTCATTCAAACATTATTATAAATATATTCTGTCTTTTCCAGGCTTTAAAATATATAGGGAACAAAGTAAGAAGGCAAAGGATGTGGGGAGGTGGACCAAAGAAAACCAAAATAGAAGAAGCAAGAGAGCTCCTGGCTTCTACCATTCTGACCCATGTACCAGTGAGTAACCCCTTTGCAACTGAATAATGATCATTGTGGGGTCCGTGCATTTCTGTTAAAGAATTTTGAATGCAAGTTTACATTAATTAAAGTATAGCTCCTTAAGAAAAGAGAGAATCCTAAAGAGGACTCTCCAGTGAACTGCCCTGGAAATAACCTTCCATTATCAATAGTTTATTTGTACTTAGAGAATGTTAGCTGTATTGTATCATCATCATGTTTACTCTCTCTTGGTTCTTCTTTCAATCCAAAATTACAGTTTTTTTATATTCATGTATATAGTAGCACTGCTACTAGATTTCTCCTTTTGAAGGACAGGGATGGTGTCTTAGATATTTTTAAATAACTTAAAACGAGCTTACAGTGCCTTGCCCATATGGATACATTTTTTTAAATTGTGGTAAAATATACATAACATAAAATTTACCTATTTTTTAAAAAAATTTTTTATTTATGTATTTATTTTTGGCTGTGCTGGGTCTTCGTTTCTGCGTGCAGGCTTCCTCTAGTTGTGGCGAGCGGGGGCTACTCTTCGTTGTGGTGCACGGGCTTCTCATTGTCGTGGCTTCTCTTGTTGCGGAGCACGAGCTCTAGGCGCATGGGCTTCAGTAGTTGTGGCACACGGGCTCAGTAGTTGTGGCTCATGGGCTCTAGAGCGCAGGCTCAGTAGTTACGGCACACGGGCTGGGATCTTCCTGGACCAGGGCTCAAACCCGTGTCCCCTGCGTTACGAAGTGGATTCTTAACCACTGCGCCACCTGGGAAGTCCCAAAAATTTACCATTTTTATATGTACATTTCTGAGGCATTAGGTACATTCTCAATGTTATGTTACCATCACTACCATAGATACTTATTAAAATATTGGATGGGCTTATCTGCTAGACCTTGAATTTTAGAGTTCACACTGTCCAGCCTCCTTCACTTACAGTGAAGATGCTCAGGTCTGGCAAAGCTAGATGATTTACCTTGTCATCCAGCTGGTTAGTTGTCAGAGAGAGAGAGAGCTAGAATCCCATCTTCTGACCCTTAATATTTATTTTTTTAAATTAACTTATTATTAAACAGAGATCAGCCATGTTGGCAAGAGTTGTTCTTCCCCCACCCCCATTTAATATATATGCTACTCTTTCTAAGTTATAAACTTATTTGTTAGTCAGACTATCTTGTTAACCAAACAGTCTGGTTTTTGATGAATTAGCATGTGTATTATGCACTACGATCTAATTCAGGGATTGCAGACTCTACATTCAGGGGCTGATTATAAATAAAGGAAAGTTGAAGGAACTGCAGAAGTGAACAGTGACCACCTAGACTGAATCTTAATGATTGTTTTCTTATTTTGAAACACCTTGTTAGCCAAATAATATGGGTCTCTGATTCTGCCCTTTGGCTGCCACTCATTTATGTTTATCCTTGATCTAATTCAAAGAATTAGAAAACTCTTAATGTTAAAGCTGTGTCTGAACTGAATTTTAGGTGATTAGAAAAACAGTTTTTGGGCTTCTCTGGTGGTGCAGTGATTGAGAGTCCGCCTGCCAATGCAGGGAACACAGGTTCGTGCCCCGGTCCGGGAAGATCCCACATGCCGCGGAGCGGCTGGGCCCGTGAGCCATGGCCGCTGAACCTGCGCATCTGGAGCCTGTGCTCTGCAACGGGAGAGGCCACAACAGTGAGAGGCCCGCGTACTGCAAAAAAAAAAAACAACGCAAAAATGAGTAGTGCAAATAACAAGGGCTTCAGAGCCAGAGAGACAAGGGTTCAAACTGGGTTTCTTAACTTCCTAGCTGATTTACTTTGGGCAAATCTTAACTTTTCTAAGCTTCAGTTTTCTCATCTGAACAATGAAACTAATACCATTGTGCCAATTCAGTGATAGGGTGCACATAAAGCTCCATGGTTTGCTGGCCCCCAGACATGGCCATCACGTCTCCATTGGGGCCTCACTTAGCTTTGTGCAACAGCTGAGGAGACCTTTTGGTTAAAGAGCCTTAGCTGATAGAATGCTGGCTATACCAAAATTTATTTATGTAAATTGATAAAGCTGAACATTGGTACTTTTGTGTGGTTGCAGTGGGCCTAAGCTACAGTTTCTATAGTTTTGTTAGGGCTTCCCTGGTGGCACAGTGGTTAAGAATCCACCTCGTAATACGGGACATGGGTTCGAGCCCTGGTCTGGGAAAATCCCACATGCCATGGAGCAACTAAGCCCGTGAGCCACAACTACTGAGCCTGCCTGCTACAACTACTGAAGCCCGTGTGCCTAGAGCCTGTGCTCCGCAACAAGAGAAGCCACCGCAATGAGAAGCCTGTGCACTGCAATGAAGAGTAGCCCCTGCGCAGCAACGAAGACCCAGTGCAGCCAAAAATAAATAAATAAAATAAATACATTTTTTAAAAAAAGAAGTTTTGTTATATGTGATCCAGTGAGGAGTAAAGTCAGAATAGATAAACCAAGAAAAGACCTTCATTTTCCAGAATGGTTTAGGACAGTATTTACCTAAGAATACTGTTAGAGGTGATTTTAGATTATATAAGGACATTTTTCTTTAAATAATTATGTACTTATTAGAAAAAATACAACTAGCACATTAAATCCATTTCTGTGATATTTAGGATTTTATGGTATTATTGGATAGATGAAGCTTACTTAAAAATGAGTTGTTTAAAGTTGACAAAAAATATTAAATAATTAGGACTTTAAGTGTTACAGAGATATGACAATAATCATGATGGTGGTACTTGAATGACTAAAATGTAGAAAGCACTGGTTCAGATGTATCTACATAGAGGAAGAGAGATAGGCAGGATGCTCAGCAGTCCCTACACTTGTACTTGAGGCTTTGGCTCCGAAGCCCAGCCTCTCAGTTCCTTGGAAGTGAGAGTTTTTCAGACTACGTAGTAGAGTCAGCATCACCTGGGAACTTGCCAGAAGTTCTTGGACTCTACCATAGACATACTGAGTCAGACACTCTGGGAGTGGGGCCCAGCAATCTGTTCTAACAGGCCCTGCAATAATTATGATGCACACTAAAATTTGGAAACCACTGCTCTAAGGGTTTCCCCAAGATGCCTAAGACCTATTTTTTCCTCCAAGATAATATTAAAAGGACTCCAGAGTTTTGGCGATAACAATTCTGTTTCAGTGTTCCAAGCTCATTTGGTAGGTCTTTTTTCTCTCCCTCTTTCAGATAGTTCACAAAGGGATAACGGAACTATTATTGGCATTCTACCAAAAAGTGATGTCAGCTACTAGATTAAAGGATTCCCACTCTCCATATCAGTAGGAAAAATGGGCTCAGTATTAACTTATTTTTTCAATTTAGACCTAAGGTTTACTTTTCAGCATATAGTAGTTTAAAAAGGGGGGAACGGCAAAATGAGTTAATGTTCAAGTGCCTTTTAAAGCGCAGTGGGGCATCTGCTGTAAATATCCATATTTATTTCTACTTATAAATGTCTTGGGAGAGTCTCCCACTATTTATGCAAAATAAACACGTGATTCGGACTTTGTTAAAAGTTGAAAATTTGGTTAATGAAAATTTGCTTCATTTTTTTCATTAACAAAAAAAGTAAATACAACTAGAAGAGTCACATGTTCAATGTAACTCACCACATTAAAATCAGAAAAAAAAATAAATTAGATGTATCTGAATGGAGGACCATACAGTTTGTAAATACCAACTAAGAATGTAAATAACTTATAGCTACTCAAAGACTGGGTTCTTCTGCTCAGTGTTGTGGTAATTGGTGTTAGGGTTATAGGGTTTTTTTGTTTGTTTATTTGTTTGTTTGAGGATGGACCAGAGACTTTTCTTTTTGAAGACCTAGATTTATTCCAACCTTTCTTATTGATGTAATTGTTTTGTGAGTATAAGATGACAAAATAGCTTTTAGGGCTGCTTTTTCTCTTACCAGATTCCAAAATTAACACATTTCTTTTAACACATTCTAAAGTTCTCAGTAATAGAAAGGGGATAAATTGACCTAATGAGGACGTGAAACTTCCTTTGAAGGAGAATGAACTTTTGGAAACATATACAGAATTTCTAACATCCTATATCATTTAGTGTAATTCCTTAGCAGCAACAGAAAAATGTGTGAAGGAGACCGGTTGCTGTTCTTTAATCTGTCAGTGATAAACTTAATAGGATATCATTGGGATCGTACTCGATGATTAAGGAAAGTAAAACAGAAATTTTATAATATGAATTTTCTATAGTCAAGCCTATAAAATGTTCCTTAGAATTGGCAGAAGCTTAGTCCATACTCTCAGAACTCATCGTTTAGGTTGTAGAGAAAGAATTTACCTAGTTACCTAAGGTTTTTGTCTCCCCAAACAAACCAGTGCAATGATTTAACCAGTTCTGATTTAACTTACTGATTGGGCCAGATTCGTTTATGTAGATTTCAGTTGTAGAAGAGAAGATTGAATAGAACATTTGCAGCAAATTTATTCATCAGTCTGTTGATTCATTCCATAGATATTTGGTGAGTCCTGACAATATACCATTCCTGTTATTTATTGCTGCATAACAAACATTTCCAAAATTTAATGGCTTGAGATAACAGTTTTTTGCTCTCTCTCATGGTTCTCTGGTTTGACTGGGCTCGGTGGTGGGGAAGGAGGTTCTCATTTTGGGTCTCATGAAGTTGCAGACAGACAGCAGCTGAGGATGGAGTCATCCAAAGGCTCGACTGGGGTGGACATCCAAGATGCATCTTCACTCATATCTCTGGCTCCTCATTGCTTTTCCGAGTGGCCCTTTTCTCCCCAACAAAGTGTCCTAGACTTCTCACATAGTACTTCAGGACTTTAAGAAAAAGGAAGTGGAAACTTCTAGTTTACAGGCCAACCCAAAGGGGGTGATGGACTCCACCTCTTAATGAAGGAATGGCATAAAACATATAGGGAGGGAAGGAGTTGATGGTGGTCATCTTTGAAGAAAAGTTACCACAGGTATTGAGTACAAAGATGAAAAGTCATCATCTCAGCTCTCAGGAAGTTTATAGACTAGTTGAATTTCTTTGAATAGGGAGCATCAAAACAGTTCATTATTTTCTTATTTAAATATGATAACATTGACTGTTTTCTTGAGGCACCTTAAATTTTAATGTGCATTGTTTCAGAAATTTTCTCTGATTTCTGAATTACAGGTTAAAGAATTCAATTTCCGAGCCAAATGTATCTATACCGCAGTGATGGTGCGAAGAGTAATTCTGGCCCAAGGAGATAATAAAGTTGACGACAGAGATTATTATGGTAACAAGCGATTGGAGTTGGCAGGACAGGTGATTTAATTATTTTATGTCAGGAATCTTATTTTATTTTCCTCAATAAAAATTAATTTAGTGTTCATTTTAGATAGGAGGAAGAGATGGTTGAATGGAATATAGGTTTTGTATATTTGGAGTATAAACATTCACACATGACTTACTATCTCTGACTTAACAATTGCTATGAAAACTCTTAGTTCTTTAAATATGTTAATAGTGTTACCTATATTATATCTTTTTTTGAGTTGTTTACCCTCATTCTGTTTAATGTAGGACATGATGTATGGCTTTAAGTAATATCATTTATTCAGTTAACAAATATTTATTAAACTCCTATCGTGTGCCAGGCATAGTTCTAGAAACTGGTATACAGGGAATATAAGACAGACAAAGGTCCCTTTTCTCTTAGTCCATATAGTCTAGTGAGAGAGATAGACAATAAACAAGTAAACAATCCCCTAACTTTTTTGGTGATGTAGTAGAAGTAGGTTAGTGAGGACATCTTTTATCTCATTTTCAGTCTTAGCCTGATAAATTTTATCTTATTTTGAGAGTATGTATCCCCTTCAACTGGGTAACAGGTGTCTAAAACTTTGAAACTTCATGTTTCAGCATTTAAATCAGAAATTCCCTTTAAATCAAACAGCTAGAATATAGACCTGGCTGCTTTTGATATTTTCTCTCTGTTTTATTTATTTAGTTGGTTTGTTGGCTAGTTGCACTGGGTCTCAGTTGTAGTGGGTCTTAGTTGCGGCAGGCAGGCTCCTTAGTTGTGGCTCCAGGGCTCTTTAGTTGCAGTTTGCCAGCTCCTTAGTTGCAGCACGTGGGCTCCTTGTTTGCAGCAGGTGGGCTCCTTACTTGTGGCATGCAAACTCTTAGTTGCAGCATGCGTGTGGGATCTAGTTCCTTGACCAGGGATTGAACCCAGGCCCTCTGCATTGGGAGTGCAGAGTCTTATCCACTGTGCCACCAGGGAAGTCCCTATCTTTGGTTTTAAAAAAGTGCCTTGGTGTGGTGGTCTCTGTTAATATCCTACTTAGGGCTCACTAAGTTCTTAAGTCTGTAAATTTATGTCTAATCAAATTTGAGACATTTTTAGTCTTTATTTCTTTAAATATCTTTTTTGTACTATTCTCTCTTCTCCTTCTGACTCATTATATTTTTAGGCCCTTTGGTATTAAGGCTCTGTTGATTTTTTTTTCAATTCTACTCTCTTTTTCAGATTGGATAATTTCTACTGATCTATTTTCAGGTTCCCTTACTTTTTCTTATGTTGTCTCTAATATGCTATTACACTCATCCAGTTAATTTTTTAGTTTAGATATTGTATTTTTCAGTTGTAGAAATTTCATTTGGGTATATTTTCTCTACTGAGATTTCTTGTTTGTTTATTCATCACAACCATATTTTCATTTACACCCTTGAACTTTAACAGCTGTTTTAGAATTCTGGTCTAATTCCAACATATCAATCATCTCCGGATCAATTTCTTGATTAAATTTTCTCTTGAGTATGGGTCATGTTCTCCTTTTTCTTCATGTGTGTAACAATCTTGGATTGTATCCTGATGGACATTGTGGCTGATGAATGGTAGAGACTCGGGATTCTCTTTTATTCCTCTGAAGAATGTTTGTTTTTTGTTTGTTTTAAGGCATTTAACTTGGCTATAAACCTCTGAATCCTGTCTCCTTGCAGCAAACAGCTGAAACATTCTGTATAGTTCTTTCAACCATAGCTGGACTGTAAGATGTCCCTTCCCCCATTCTTGTGGTTATTTGTCTTACCAATTTAAGCAAGTATTTTTAATTTTTAAAGAACAATGTTATGATTAAAAAATAATGTAACAGTAAACATTATAAAACAGCAGATATTAAAATAAAACTAATAATACACAGTAAAAATGTTTTTAAAACATTTAACATTTAACAAAAAACATTTAACATAACATATTAGCACAGTAAAAAGACTTTAAAACAATTACAAGGAAGTTTACAGTGAAAATGAGTCTTTCTCCCACTCTGACCCCTCCCCACCCTTTCGCCTGACCTAGTTCTCAGTTCCTCCCCCCAGTAACGGTCACTTTTCTCTTCATCTCCTCTGTCCTTCCAGAGACACCCTATGCATATACAAATATCTTTATTAACCGGCTTTTTAAAGTTTTACTGTTGGAAGCTCATGGCTTGTGGACATTCAGGCCTGTGTGAATTTGTGCTAAGTTTTCTGGCCTCCTTTGGGGTCCTTTGTCAAGGGCAAGTTTGGAGTCAGGCTTTGCAGTTTTAGAAGAAGTCACATAAAGGAACATTTTGTCCTCATTAGTATGAAACGTATATTCAAAGCAGTATGTCTGCTTACTTAGTGGGGATTTAATCATTTAATGTGTGTGTTGCCACAGAATTTGACATATGCCTGCTTTTGTGTATGTGCTTTTTAGTTATGAAAATTTTCATGCATACAGGACTATATATAACACGTATGTGTGTTTGTGTATTAAGACTCAATAAAGCAGATATTCACATGTCCCAACTCAAGAGTGAACACAGCATTAGTATGTTTGAATCTTTTTATGTGCTTTCTCTGATTCTCACCTGCCCCTCCCATCTGTCTGTTCTGGAGGCTCTGACCAGGTGCCTGCCTATTTACCTGGTGCAAAGCCATCCCAACACATTCCTGAGCATTTACTGTGAGATTCGGTGAAGCACAGGCCCATTTCCCGGGAGCATCCCTCAGCAGGCCTGAGCTTCAGGTGTGAGTTTCAAGATTTTTAAAGCATGAAGTCTTACTCAGAATCCCAATATTGAAACAGATAAAAGTTGAGCCTCTCTGGTTGAGGTGGGGTATAAGGGCTTGTTTCTCTGCCTGTTTGCCCTTCCCCTGAAACTCCTCTGTGAAATTCATAAACACAGTCTTACTGCTCTACAGAACCAGGTGTAGACTCTTTTTTTTTTTGGCCCCGAGGCATGTGGGATCTTAGCTCCCCAACCAGCGATCGATCCCGCACCCCCTGCGCTGTAAGGTGAAGTCTTAACCACTGGACCGCCAGGGAAGTCCCCAGGTGTAGACTGTTTAGCAGGCTTGTCAGCGTCCTTGATGATCTTGCCCCTGTGCACCTTTCAGCCTCATCTCATGCTAAGGTGAGCCACTCCTTCCCAAACAGTGTGATGCTCTTTCATCCTTTGAGTTATGTCTTCTGCCTAAGTTGCCCCTCCCTTATCTCCCCTTCTCCTTCCCCATCATGAGGGGCTCCTACGCATTCATCATTCTTTGTAACCACCTGTGAACCCCAGGAGTAGTTAGTAGCTCGGTCGTTTAGGTCTTTATTTGCATGCTGAATTGCTGTACAATTCTCTACCTGCTCGCTTCTTTCCCCCTTTAGACTGTAAACTCATTGAGGGCAGGAACCACTTACATTCACATTCATCTCTCTGTCCCCAGATAAAGTACTAGACACCGGAGGTGCAATAGTGAATGAGACTTGATGGGGCACCTGCTCTCAACAGTGTACATTTTGGTAGAGGAGACAAACAAGGAACAAGTAAACAGTAAATAAATGTGATATTAGATGGTCGTAAGTGTTTAAGGCAAACCAAAAACAGACTAATTAATATTAGAGCTAGAGTTGGGATGTTGGTTGGGGGAAGGGGTGTTAACTTTATTCTGGATGGTCAGGAAAGACCTCTTTGAAAAAGCGATATATTTTAAGCTGAGCCCTCAGACATTCCAGCTGAGACTTGAGTGAGGAGAAGCCAGTCTCACGCAACCTCAGGAACTGCATTCCATCAAGAGACCCACACAAGCAACATACATCCCCAGGCAGCGCCTGTATTGGAGGAACTGGAAAAGGACCATTGTGGCTGGAGTGTGAGGTTTAGGGGTGGTGAAAGAGGACATTGTAGAACTAGCATCGCAGGCCATGGGAAGAGTTTTGGATTTAATTTCGCATGCAGTGGAAAACCACAAGAGAGTCAAAATCGGGGAAGTGACACCATCTGATTTTCAGTTTAAGAGATCTGATTTGGAGATGAACAGACCAGGAATGGACCAGTTAGGAGACTACGCAGTATTCCAGATGACAGTGATGGTGCCTGGAATGATAACAGCAGATATTAATTACCACATCTAAAATGTAAAAAACTGGAATTGAAAAATTAGAGCAGTTTTAGGTTTTGAGAAAAAAATTAATGCCCAGAATACTTGGGAAGTTCTGTCTGGTTAGTGGCTAATGCCAACAGGTGGGTTTTTGGCCACCTTCAGATTGACCACTGTTCAGGGGATTGTGCGAATCCCCACCACCAACAATCCCAATTTTTACAGTTTTTTATTTGGAAAAGAAATCATGCTGTTAAATGAGTCCTTTAAAAAAAAATGTTGGGTGTTTGGAGGACTAAGGAATGGAGTTGAGAGGGGAGAGGAGAGACTATCCTGTTGCTTAAAAAATTAGAATTAAAAAGAGGGTTCCCATGTGCAAGGAAACATTGCTTTATAAACAATGTAAAGACATAAAAGATATTGTGTTGGCAAAACTGTGTAAAAACAATATCTGCTAATTTCACACCCCGTGGGATGACGGAGTATAAATGTGCTTCAGCTTTAGATAACAGAGCTGTATCCACTGGCCAAGCCGGTTCACAGAGCTTTCCCTTAGTCTCACTGCCACCAGAGGGCTGGCCGGCCAGCCGCCAATAGAGGTGTTAGCAAAACCTACCGATTTCAGGCTTAATCTTTTCACCTACCTTTTCTTTTTCAGTAATGTGTTCATTATTTGCTGAGCATTACTCTATTCTTCGTCTGCAAATTTTTTTGTTTCTAATGCAGCTTGCTTTGTATGGGTGAGATATGGAATGGCACCAAAATCCGGCACCCTGGAAAGCCAGGGATTTCCACCCTGTGACAAAAGAATGCCGTCTTGACTTCAGAGATTGCCTAATCCCAGCTGTTCTGATAATGTAATTAAGGCTGCCTAATGTCTTTAATTTTGCAACCAGCTTGTGTGAAAAGGAGAATTTGGCACTCTGAAGGCTTAAACACTAAATAGCAATCTCAAGACGCCTAATTAGAATTCTCTGACATTAAGCTAATTGGTGAAACTGTATTTCAGCAGCTTAACTCTTTATTAATTTTTTTTAGCATTTTCATTGAAAATCAATTGATGAGCTGTCAGCATTTTTTCTTAAATATAATTTGCTCTTTAGTGCTCCTGTCTTAGGCAGGCTGAAAGGCCTCATGCTAGCAATGAAAGGTATTGAATATTATCACCAGCATTCCATCCCTTTTAATCATTTTACTCTTGACCTAAATAATGTGGCTTATTGTGTGACTTGGCCTTATAGCTTCTCACTGCTCTGTGAACTGGAGAACGTTATTTCTCTTACGTTGAAATTTTAAGGGTGGAGAAATTTATTAATGAGGCACTAGTTTTGTTGAGTGTGCTCTTACATTTTACTTGTTTAGTACCGGGGCATTTCATTGTGCTTGAATCAGGGGGCTACAACAAATTCAGCTAGGATCCAAAAAAACTTTGTCATAATTTGAGACGCAAAAGTCTAAGTGTAAGGAACTAATTAAAGTAGAGCTGAGCTTTTGTGGTTTAGGTTAAGGGCATTTGCTTCTGTTCAGGATGCTTATTCAAGTTCCTTTTGCCAGTTTACACAGGAAGTTGCTGAAATGGGCTTCTCCATCCCTCTCCTCCCCTGCACCTGCTTCCATTCCCATATTCTTTCTTCCATGAAGGAAACTGCTGGGTCTGAGTAGAAGATAGGATTAAGCTCTCAGAGGAGGAAGTTTTCTTTTTAGAACACTTCTGACATGGTAAATCAAGTTCAGGATCCTGGCTTTCCCATCTGCAAAGTTGATTTTAGTAGAAAAGTGGAAGGACTTGTCTACCTTAAGGGAGAAGAGTGTAAAGTAACGTTCCATTTAGGAAATGCTTTCTTCAGCAGTGGCTGGAGGAGACTCATTGGTTTTAATGTCTTCATTTTGAGTCAGAAAACTACCAGTGGGTTATAAGCATTCAAGAATAGTGTGAAATTTGGAAAATCTTTAGCTTACAAGATTTCACTGAACTTCAGAATTCCTGTTTAACTGTATAATGGGTGCATATATAACGTCCCCCAATATTACATTACTGTTTGGTTAGGTA
Source organism: Monodon monoceros (assembly GCF_005190385.1). Classification (NCBI taxonomy): domain Eukaryota; kingdom Metazoa; phylum Chordata; class Mammalia; order Artiodactyla; family Monodontidae; genus Monodon; species Monodon monoceros. The sequence goes on from NW_021703783.1 coordinate 84,918,179, forward strand.
GCTTAGATTACAAATATATCCTACTTTTTTCTTCCTCTATAAAGGAAAAAAAAAACTAATATAATTAATTTTTCAGGGGAATTTAAGTCATTGTAATAATATATTTGATTATTGAAGAAGTATGCCTGCTATTTATTTGTCATAAGCCACTTATTTAGTTTTGAGAAATGTATATAAATGGTGTTCTGGTTATATCTGTTTCTGCATTGCATGGCTTAAGACAATCACTGTTTTGTTGTATCTCACAATTTTGTGGGTCAGGAATTCAGGCAGGATTTGGCTGTGTGATTCTTCTGTTTCACATGGGGCTCGGTTGGTAGTTGTTCTGCCGGAGGTGGTGGGGTGTCTGGAAGGCTGGACTCAGCTCGGTCTTGACCATTCCAGTGCTGTGGCATCAGAGTGGCTCAGGACTCCAAGTGAGTTTCACGTGCACAAGAGAATCTGTGTGGCCTTAATGACCTGGTCTTAAAAGTCACAGCTTCACTTACTTTACTTTATTGAAAAAAGACTTTATTGAAAAATGCAGTCACAACCCACACCTGATTTGGGGCAGTAGGGGACATGGGCCACACCTTTCAATGTGTAGTTCAGGGGTCAGCCAGAGAGTTGGGCAAAGTTTATATACATAATCTTGGGGTTTTCTCGCAAGATTAAGTTGGTAGTGGATTTGAGGGTGTTGATTTTATTTGTGGTTCTCTCCTTTCTATGAATTCCCTCTCACCTTCCAGCTACTGTGGTGGCTCAGATCTTTTCCCTCTGGTCCTTCAATCCAGTAAAACTGTGGGTCTCTCTCTGAGTTTTAGCTTCCAGTGTAGCTTGGACCCTTTTTGTTAATGTGTCCTACTCTTAGTTGAAAAGCCTTAAAAACGGAAATGCACTTTCGATAAGTGTCAACTTTCCTTCAGTTTCTGCCTGCTTTTACTCTCCAGTGCCTTCAAATAGTTTCAATATTTTGTCCAGTGTTTATGATTTTTATGAGCAGATGAATCCATCTGATAGGAGCTACTCTATCAATTCTGGAGACAGAACCGTCCTAGTCTATTTTTATGACTTCCTATTCCATCCCATTGATTTGTTTTCCATGGTTACTATGGTTTAATATAATTTATTATATAATTTTTAACATAAAAAGTATAAATAAAAATGTCACAGATATGTAAGTTACGAAGGGGACAAATAAAATCAACACCCTCAAATCCACTACCAACTTAAGTAATTCTTAATAATTGACCGTTAATTACCATTTCATTTACTTATATATTTCTTCCTTACTCTGTCTTCTCTTTTCCCCACTATCCTGAATTTGAGTACTTATTATTTTCTTTTTTATTGCATCATTTATTTAAAATTTTTAAAATAGTTTATTACAATGTAAGTTTCACTTTCTTTTATTGAAGTATAGTTGATTTACAATGTTGTGTTTCAGGTGTACAGCAGAGTGATTCAGTTATATATATGTTTGTGTGTTTGTAGGTATGTAGATTTATATTCTTTTTCAGATTCTTTTCCATTATAGGTTATTACAAGATACTGAATATAGTTCCTTGTGCTATACAGTAGGTCCTTGTTGTTTATCTGTTTTGTATAGTGTAGTGTTTATCTGTTAATCCTACGCTCCTAATTTATCCTCTCCCCCCTACCCTTTTCCTTTTTGGTAACCATAAGTTTGTTTTCTATGTCTGTGAGTCTATTTCTGTTTTGTAAATAAGTTCATTTATATCGTTTTTTAGATTCCACATATAAGTGATATCATAAGATATTTATCTTTCTCTGACTTACTTCACTTAGTATGATAATCACTGGGTCCAACCATGTTGCTTTGAATGGCATTATTTCATTCTTTTTTATGGCTGAGTAATATTCCATTGTATATATCTACCACATCTTCTTTATCCATTTATCTGTCAGTGGACATTTAGGGTGCTTCCATGTCTTGGCTGTTGTAAATAGTGCAGCAGTGAACATTGGGGTGCACGTATCTTTTCAAATTATAGTTTTCTCAGGATATAGGCCCAGGAGTGAGATTGCTGGATCATATGGTAAGTCTGTTTTTAGTTGTTTAAGGAACCTCCATACTGTTCTCCATAGTGGCTCTACAAATTTACATTCCCACCAACAATGCAAGAGGGTTCCCTTTTCTCCACACCCTCTCCAACATTTGTTATTTGTAGACTTTTTAATGATGGCCATTCTGACTGGTGTGAGGTGGTACCTCATTGTAGTTTTGATTTGCATTTCTGTAATAGTTAGCAATGTTGAGCATTTTTTCATGTGCCTGTTGGCCATCTGTATGTCTTCTTTGGAGAAATGTCTATTTAGATCTTCTGCCCATTTTTTGTTTTTTTGATACTGTTTTTTTGATATTGAGCTGTATGAGCTGTTTGTCTGTTTTGGAAATTCATCTCTTGTTGGTCACATTGTTTGCAGTATTTTCTCCCATTCTGTAGGTTGTCTTTTCATTTTGCTGATGGTTTCCTTTGCCGTGCAAAAGCTTTTAAATTTAACTAGGTTTAATTTATTTATTTTTGTTTTTATTTCCATTACTCTAGGAGATGGATCCAAAAAAAACATTGCTGTGATTTATGTCAAAGAGTGTTCTGCCTATATTTTCCTCTAGGATCCAGTCTTACATTTAGGTCTTTAATCCGTTTTGAGGTGTTTTTTTTTTTAATATATAGTGTTAGAGAATGTTTTATTTATTTTTTAAATTAATTTTTATTAGAGTTAGTTGATTTACAATGTTGTGTTAGTTTCTGCTGTACAGCAAAGTGAATCAGTTATACATGTACATATATTCACTCTTTTTTAGATTCTGTTGCCATATAGGTCATTACAGAGTATTGAGTGGAGTTTCCTGTACTATGCAGTAGGTTCTTATTAGTTGTCTCTTTTTTTTTTTTTAATTTTTATTGGGGTACAATTGATTTACAATGTTGTGTTAGTTTCAGTTTCTTTTATATATAGTAGTGTGTGTATGTCAATCCCAGTCTCCCAGTTTATCCCTCTCCACAACCCTTTCCCCTTAGTAACCATAAGTTTGTTTTCTACATCTGTGACTCTATTTCTGTTTTGTAAATAGGTTAATTTATACCATTTTTTTAGATTCCACATATGTCATACTGAGTGAAGTAAGTCAAAGACAAATATCATATGATATCACTTACATGCAGAATGTTTTAATTTCATTCTTTTACATGTAGCTGTCCAGTTTTCGCAGCACCACTTAATGAAAAGACTGTCTTTTCTCCATTGTGTATTCTTGCCTCCTTTGTCATAGATTAATTGACCATAAGTGCATGGGTTTATTTCTGGGCTTTCTATCCTGTTCCATTGATCTATGTGTCTGTTTTTGTGCCAGTACCATACTGTTTTGATTCCTGTAGCTTTGTAGTGTAGTCTGAAGTCAGGGAGCTTGATTCTTCCAGCTCCGTTCTTCTTTCTCAAGATTGTTTTGGCTATCTGGGGTCTTTTGTGTTTCCATACAAATTTTAAAATTATTTGTCCTAGGTCTGTGAAAAATGCCATTGGTAATTTGATAGGGATTGCATTGAATCTGCAGATTGCCTTTGGTAGTATGGTCATTTTAACAATATTTGATTCTTCCAATCCAAGAACTTAGCATTATTTTTGAGTTTTTGAGTTTTATAAAAATAGATTCATATCATATACGTTCTTCTGCAACTTTTTTCTTCACTTAACATTGTTTTAAAGGTTCATCTATATTGTTTCATGCCACTGTATTTCACTTTCATTTTTGTATTCAATTGTGTAAAGATATGATACATATGATAAATATCCCTTTATCTATCCTGCTTATCAAGACCTTTGTATGACTTCCCTTTTTTAAAAAAAAGAACATTTTTATTCATATCTTCTGGTGCCTACATGAAAGAGTTTCTACAAATAGGATTGCCCAGTCATGGAATCAAGTTAAATCTTCAACTTGACTGGAGAGTGTCAAACTCGTTTCCCAAGTATTTGAACACTGCACTGTACATAAGTCCTGATGGTCTCCATCCTATGACTTAGTGTCAAAATTAAACATTTTTGTCTGATCTAGCGGGTGCACAGTACCATCTCCTGGTGGGCTTAATTTGCATTTCCGTCATTACTAATGAGATTAAGCCTCTCTTTCATATGCTTATTGACCATTCCTGTTTTTTCTTAAATGTCTTTTGGGCTGTTTGTATTTTCCTTATTGGTTTTAAGATTTTTTTGGTGTTCTTTGGATCCAGTTTTTTGTCACTTACATGTGTTGCTGGTATCTTCTCCCAGTCTGGATTTTTTTTTTTTTTTAACTTTATGGTATCTTTTAATTCTAGAAGTTTGTAATTTTAATTTGTCAAACCTTTCTTCTTTTTAATAGTTAGTACTCTTTATATTTTAAACTTATGCCTTTGGTATTTGTTGGATTTTGGGGTATGGAATGAAGTAAGGAAGCAGTTTCATTTGTTTCTGAAATGAATAACCGGTTGTCCTAGCACCATTTATTTGTAGTCTTTCATTTACTTACTGATCTGAAATGCCATCTCTATCATATGACAAATTTTAATATATGTGTTGTTTGTTTCTGGACTTTTTGTTCTGTCCACTGGTCAGTTTATCTATACGTTAATCAGTCCATTTGCCTTCTTTTTCAGGAGTGTCTTGGCTATTTTAGGGTCTTAGCTTTTCCACATAAATTTTAGAGTTAGCCTCAATTTTCATTAAAAACCTGGGGATTTTGATTAGAGTTGCAGTGGAATTTTAGATCAATTTGGGGAAAATTAGTAACCTTAAAGTCGTCTTCTTATCCATAAATATTTTCTTCATTTATTTAGGTCACTGGTCAATGAAACCTCAGTCTGGGAATGACTGGTCTAAATTAAAAATCTATGAATGCAGGGATTGTCATCTTTGCTCTTATTCCCAACACCAAGCATAGTGATAAGCACATATATCCATAAAAGTACATGTTTATCAAATTGAATTTTAAGATATATTTTTTTCAGTTTTAAGCAGTTTCTCCATCTTTTTTTAAACAAAGGTTAATAAGGACCTAAAACTTAGTAAATAAGCTAGTAATGCATTTTGAAAGTTCACCATATACTTTTTTTTTCCTTTAGCTTTTATCTCTTCTTTTTGAAGATTTGTTCAAAAAATTTAATTCTGAAATGAAGAAGATTGCAGACCAGGTGATTCCTAAGCAAAGAGCAGCCCAGTTTGATGTTGTGAAACACATGCGTCAGGACCAGATTACCAATGGCATGGTGAATGCCATTTCAACCGTAAGTCTTCAGTCATTTGGGTAGAGTTTTGTAACTTATTTGTAAACCTGTTCAGTGGGAAATTTAAAGTACTGATACTTTGAGAATCTAGGTGAAAAAAGTATATATATATTTAAGTCATAAATTTTCTACTTTGAAAGATAGTCTACAGTTTAAATCAGTAGGAATTTTACTGCTATATGACTTCATTGCCAAATTATAGTTCCTGTTATATGAGGCAATAAGAAAATAGATATATTTTTACATAAGGGAAAAATCTTTTAGTTTAACCGTTAATAACCATTCTTTCAATGGATACTTTTCCCCATTTTCTTCTGTCATAAAACTGATATATTACAAGTAGGTTTATTAATGACAGCGTTTGTCCAAAACAGTACAACATGTTTCATTTCATTGTAGGGTTATATTCCTCAAAGAGCTATCAGCTGTTCTCACGTGAGTGATGAATTCAGGCCTCAACAGCTGCTGTGTATTCAGGGCCTCCGGCTGTTCATAAAGGGTTATCAGATAGGTTTTTGCTCCCTTTCTTAAAGCGTAACATCTATAGGTCTATCTGATAAAGTCTTGTTCACGTTTTGTATGCCAGACATAAAATTAGTTTTATGGATGGGATTTGGTCCCAACAAAAGAATAGTATAGTGTAGCACGTGGACTCCCTTAACAATGAAAGAATTAGTGGTCGACTTGCTGCCCTACTTGACTTGAGAAATTTGCCGTGGGTCTGTTTGAGCAGCCCTCGCCATGACAGCTCCATCTAGACCTGAGGGGAGCCTGGCCTTTGTGCCTCTTTAGGCCCCTCACACTCCTGTGTCCCAAACTTGTCTGGAAGTAGATTCCTGAATATTTGAAGAGAAGTCTCCAAAGAGCACTTGAACACACTTCTGTTAGAATGACTTTTCTTTGCTTTTGACCCATGATTTTCAGGTCAGAATAGCTGTTTTGAGTAGTTGTTTTGCCCCTAAGTGATACCACTTTACGTCTGGGAGCAGACTGCTTATTAGGAAAATCAGTAGTAGGCCTTGTTACAGGTGAACCCCAATCTGTAGACAACCAGAAAAAGATCAGCTTCTAAAATTGTGATTGTTGTCATATGTAGACTATTTTCAACAAATAAATTTTCTCAGAGGAGCAGTTTTAGACGCTTTGTCTGTTTCTCCTCTCTCCCTTTTTAAAACTCCTGAAGAATATTGGAAAGGATTATCTTGCTGAACATCTCGGCTTCACTCCCCATCTACTTCCTATTTGCCAGCAGCTGCTGTCTTAGTTGAATTCTGTGCTGAATATTTATTTATCTTCCTTGCTCTTACTTTGTGGTCATAAGTCAGTTTACTAGGTTCATTCTCATTCAAAGAATAAAAGGAGTTAACTCAACAAGCAATATGAGAAGTTAACTTGTGGGATCAGTGTGTTTGCTCCATTTCTTTGCTTTGTAATGCATCAAGTTTCTTCATAGGTTTTAGCTTTTTTCCAACTCTATCAAAAACTCAAGTTTCTGAAGTGATAGATCTTCACTGAAATAATGCTTAAACTTTAATTTGTGAGGAGCTCCCCTGAAGTCAGATATTTAAATTCAAACAGATAAGTTTTTCTACTGTGAGGGGTTTTAATCTGGGATCCATGAGTCCTTCCTTGAAATTGAAGGCAAATTTTCTGTTTGTGGCCCTATGTGCATTTTTCTCGAGAACAGTCATAGCTTTCATCAGATTATCAAAAAAATGAAGAACCACTGTTTAGCAGATGTAATTTTTTCCCTTTGAATCAGAAAGATCATTGAATCAATCACTTTTTGACATTTTGTTTTCTACTTTGCTTTTTCTCTGCATACTGTTTTCTATTAATTCACATTACCATAAGTTGAAAACTTAATGATTCCTAACCTTAATCCTGAATTATCCTTGAGAATATTTAATGTGTACAATTAATACCACTATAAAATAATATATTTCAGTACTTTCAATGCATAGGAGATAAGGTAAATTTAATGTTTAAAATTTATTTCATATGAATCTATTTTAAGATTGACATGGTAGCCAAAGAAGGTATAAAATATTTATTAATATGAATATATGTGCAACTTTTAGCCTTGATTAAGAAGCCTATAGTTATTCATTTTCCCTGGTAACTGCTATTAGAGTCTTTTTTCTATTGCTGTATTTTCCTCTCATTAAAACTAATTTTGGAAGACCTCCAGATAATGGCACATTGCAACATGAAATTATCTCTTTGAGCTTCAAGCTAGTGTTAACCTTAAATGTGTGTAGAAACTGCTAGTGTTCTATTAGTTAGCTTATTGCTTCCAGTGGAAATCTTTGGTTGAACTGCCTTGTTCAGAACATAATTAGTTCTTCAGAAGATACCCACTCTGATGTGATAATGTTGATGCGTTGAAGCATTCCGAGGTGGTTGCTAGATATAGGTAATATTCATTAAATTCCTAGAAAACCCCAGTGAGTAACTTGGCTAAATTTTAATTGTGACATTTTGATTTCTGAATATATATCATGGCTCTCATTTCACAAACAAGCAGTTCCTATGCTGAGCCTCTCCGAGTGACTTCAGAGTATCAGGCCACATGAATGGATCAGGGGTAGTCTCATGTCTTCCCTCTCCCTTCAGGGAAATTGGTCTCTGAAGAGATTTAAAATGGATCGCCAGGGTGTGACTCAGGTGCTGTCTCGCTTGTCATATATATCCGCACTGGGCATGATGACAAGAATCTCTTCCCAGTTTGAAAAAACAAGAAAAGTGAGTGGCCCTCGATCGCTCCAGCCATCTCAGTGGGGAATGCTCTGCCCTTCGGACACTCCTGAAGGAGAGGTAAGGTCCCCAAGGAGTCTCCGCTGTGTCAGTGGTCATGCCTGTTGGTGATGCTCTGCTTCTTCTCCCATTCCCCCAGGCTGTATCGTTTTTGGGGTCAGCCACGTAGCTGGCAGAGAAATGTTGATGCAGAATGTCATCAGTATCATTCCCGAACAGTACCTACAGAAGTCTTTGATTTATTATCTCACCTAAATAGAAGTATTGTCCAAATTTTCTTGCTTGTTTTAGTTTATCCCAAGAGTCAAACCAGGCAGCGAAGAGGGGTAAGAATATGAAGGAAAATTAAGAGACCCATCACCTTTGCTCACAAGGAGCTCTTTTTAAGCAACTCCTTATTTTCTGTGGCTGTACTTAAAGGACATCAGAGTCACAGTTGCAGCCAACTAGGAGCACACAGTCCAAGACCTAAGTTGGATTCCAACTCACTTATATAGGAAACATAAGCAGTTACCAGAACACTAAACCAAGGAGTTTAAATTGGTTTACATCCATAGCACCCACTACTTCCTGTGACGTGACCCTTTCTACTTCATGTTAACCACTGTTGGTTTCACTTGATTTTATGCCTTCTAAATTGTAAAATTCTGGAGGAAGGAACCATGTTAGGTTCACCATTGTACCCCAAGCTCCTAGCCCAGAGCCTCATTCAGACTAAAGGCCCCATAAATATATGCTGAGTGAATAAATAAGTTAAATATGACAGGTAAAAGATATATGTTCCAAAGTGTAGGAATTAGTTATGACTTGGGAGAGGTGAAAAATACAAGTCCATACAGGGTTATAATTTTTAGAAATTATCATTCTTCTTCTGATATATCTTAAACCATATGGAAATTCACATTAAAATTTTCCAGCTTGTCAAATTTGCATAACTTACACATCTTGAGTTTTGGAACACTAAATTTCCCAGAGATTGCTTCAACTAATCTAGATGAAGTACCTGTTTTGTGCAGCACTACAGTAGATGGTTTCTAAGATTGAAGATGTAATCTTTACATGTCACATGTGTCTCAAGTGTTTTTGTTTTTTTTCTTAATTTGCTGTATTACGTCCTTGTTTATATGTTTGCTTTAGATTTTTTTCCTCTGGTTGTATAGAAGTTTAAAAATATTTTTTTCATTTCCTTCTTACTTTGAAATAATTTCAGGCATACAAAAAAAGTTGCAAAAATAGTGCAAAGAATTTCCATGATCCTTCACCTAGATTCCCCAAATGTGACATCTTATGTAACTATAGCACAGTTATCAACCTCATAGCCCCAGTTATCAACTTTCATAACCCCAGTTATGAAATTAACACTGATAACAATATTATAATCTGTAGACCTGATTCAGATTTTGCCAGTTGCCCCACTGTCTTTTTTTGATCCAGGATTGCTCTCAGTTGTTGAGTCTCCTTAGCCTCTTATTCTGAAGCGGTTCTTCACTCTTTGTCTTTTATGACCAAGAAGCTTGGAGAGTACCGGCCAGTTATTTTGCAGACTCTTTCTCATTTCAGGCCAGCAGTTTTATATTTTTATGTATTCACAATTATCAATGTTTTCCTTTACTGTTTTTATACAGTGTCATCTTAATGACTGTGGTGTTCTGTTGTCAGGGAATAGCAATTTAGGCAATTGGTTTCTTTGGGGAGGGGACATTTATAATGTCATCATTATTTCCAGTTCAAATAGTACTGTGCTGAGCATGTCTGTGGCTAAATCTACGTTTATATCCTTGCTTTCTAGTTCAGGATAAATTCCTCTAGGATAAGGGGTAGGTATATCCTTAAGGCTTTGTATGAATCTCCAAAGTGTCCCCTACGAGGCTGTACTGCTTTGCCTTGTCACCAGTGGAGTGGTGAGCTATTTTCAGACACAAACTGTACTTTGTGTTACTCATGTTCATTCTTAGAAATGACAGTCTTTTGCTTTTTAGGCATGTGGTTTGGTTAAAAACTTGGCCCTTATGACGCACATCACAACTGACATGGAAGATGGACCCATTGTTAAATTAGCCAGTAACTTGGGAGTAGAAGATGTGAATTTATTATGTGGGGAAGAGCTGTCTTACCCAAATGTGTTTCTTGTCTTTCTTAATGGTGAGTATATTATGGAGACATGTTGATCCTAAACAGTCTGTTTGGGAGGGGGAGGGAATCGACTATTATCCATGTATATAGAGCACAAATATACTTTAATTCTGCAGTCAAATTCTCTGCCACTGAGCTGTACCCCCTGAGTATACTTTAATTCTGGACCCAGGTTGACATTAATTGAAAGGTAGAAAAAAATGGTAACAGAAACAGTTATTCCATTGGCTGAGTGATCCAGGTTCTGAGACAATACAGCTATCAGAGCTAAAGGGTAGCTTTGACAGCTGGCAGCGTATGCACAGTGGAGTGAGGCTCAATATGGTATCTTTAAGTTCAAGTTAAATATGTGAGACGTTCTGCAGAAATAATCAGATCAGCCCTTATAGTGAGATGACTTGTATTCAGCCACTGAGTGAGTGATTGTCAGCAGCCTCTGGCGAGAGGGTCCCTTTCCTTCAGCTTCTGCTCCAGTTGCTTCTCTCATACCCCTTCCCACCCACTTGAGAGTCCTCCAGAGATGCTGCAGCAGGTGTGGCTTGGTGGCCTGGGTGCCTGTCCCCTCACAGGTATGCTGCATGTGCTCATCCTGGCCTCAGCCCCCATGCTCTTCTCCCCCTTCTTCCTGCTCTGGGAGGCCTTCACCATTTCCCGCGTGGGCTGGTGAGAAGGAAAACAGGGCTGTTGGCTGCCTGCCTCGCTCAGTGAATTCTGGCAGCTAACGCTGAGTGGGTCCTTACTCTGGGTACTCACCCAGTACCTCTCTAAATCCTCACACTAGCCCTGGGAGCCAAAGGCCATTTTCCTCATTTCTCAGATGATGACAACAAAACCGGTTTAAAAATAGCAGTTACTAGGTGCTATGTCCAGTTCTAAGTGCTTTCCATGAGATCAGCTCATTTAATCCTCACATCGACCCTGTAGAAGTGGTAGAGCCAGTGTTCAGACCCAGGGGTCTGGACCCGAGTTCATGTCCCTGCACGGTGCTGACAGACGAGGAGACTGAGGCTGACTTCACCAGTGTTATGCAGCCAGGGCGTGGTAGGCCTGGCCCTGGACTCCGGTCCCCACCCCGGGCTGCCCTTGACCACTCCACTCTGCTGCTCCCTCCAGCCTTGTGGACTGGCTGCAGGCTTAATAACAGTACTTCCAAATGACTGCTCAGTGCTGCTTATTGTTTTTATTGAGTAGATATTTTAAATCCCATTAGATTTATTTTTTATTTCGGTCTTGACTATTCTTCTTTCTGCTTAGGTAACATCCTGGGTGTCATTCGAGACCACAAGAAGCTGGTGAATACATTTCGACTGATGCGAAGAGCAGGATATATCAATGAATTTGTTTCCATCTCAACGAATCTGACAGATCGGTGTGTCTATATTTCCTCTGATGGAGGAAGGCTGTGCAGGTAGATGTGGCTAGAAAGAGTTGTTAAGATCTCTTTATGTTTGCTTTTGAAAGAAATGGACTTGTTTTTATTTTTGAAGCTGCTTTAACCTCTTTCATTGTTAAGATAAATTTAATTCACTTAGCAAACACCTCATGAATATGCATACTGGCTACTGGGGATTCAAAGATTAATGGGAGTCAGTCTCTGCCCTCAGAGAACTCAGTCCGCTGGGAAAGGCAGAAATAATTAGTAATAACAACCAACTCTGCGAGTAATAAGTGCTAGCCATTATTTATTATCTTAATAGATGTATTATGTGTAAGGCTTTAACTACATTCAACCCTATAAGGTTGGATTATTATTTTCATTTAACAAATGAGGTACCGGGGTTTAGTGAGACTAAGTAAATTACCCAAAGCCAGATAGTGGTGGAGTCTGTTTTTCACCCGGAAGTCCTTAGAATTCATTTGACTCCAACAGTCCTGATTTTACCCACTATATTCTGTTGCTATGAACTGACCTTTAAAGGATGAGTAGGATTGCTTTAAAGGATAAAGGAGGAAAGGAGAAAGGCTAAGGAATGGCAAGAATAAGAAACATAGAAGCATGAAGAGATACCATAACATTAGATCCGGTAGAAGAGTAGGTGCCTTATATTCATTCCGCACATATTTAGGGCCTATTTTGTACAGGTGCTGTGTCGGAGGTGGGGTTACGAAGATGAACATGACATGGTATCTGGTCCTTTGGGGACAGGCGGGGACTTCAGCTGAGGATGTCACCTTGTTTCATAGGCCTTCACTTGATTCACCAAAGTCTTTCTTTGTGGACCTCAGGTAGTGTGAGGGCACAAGTCAGTGAGCTGGCAGTGGTTAGAGTGGTGGCAAGAGCTTGGAAGTCTGCCCAGCTGGGAGAGTGGACTGCCAGTGTCTGTGTCTGTCTGGCATCCTTGTTTCCTTCCAGTTACCCTCCTCATTCTCCTTTGAGGATTGCCCTTCCTCACTGGCAGTCTTCTTGGGACGGTCAGTCAGGTGCTCTCTCCTGCTCAGCCAAAGGTCAGGCGGCTGACCCAAGCCAGGCCAGTCAGACTGTCTCTCCAGAGAGTTTGAATCCCAGAGAGAATAGCTCAAGGGAAGAAGTGGTTGGAACAGATTCATCCTGGCAGCGATGCGTACAAGAGACTGCTTGTTACCCCTGCCTTTCTGGATACTTGGGACTGTTCTGGCTCCTTTTCTTTCTGAGGCTGAGCATTGCACCTTTTTTCTTTGACTCTTATCCTTCTAGTAAATTCTTAGCCTTTTGGTAAATTCCTTAAAATTTTCTTCTTATTTTTTTGTAAATTCCATCTTTGCTTAAATCTGCCAGAGTTGGTTCCTATTCTTTGCAACCAAAGAGCCCTAACTGATGCTATACCTGTGTTTGAATCCTAATGTCCCACTTACTGACTTGTGTGACTCCGAGTTTATTACTTAAGTCTCTGGGCCTTGATTTCCTCAGCTGTAAATATGTAAATAACAATGCCTCCCTAGGATTGATATAAGGTCTGGTAAGTGCCTTGTAGGGTGCCAGGCAAACACTGGATGCTTATTTTAGCTATTAACATGGCCCAATTAAGGGTGGGGAAAACACTGACATTTTCTAGCTTACTCTGTTTTAGGATTTTTCTTTTTCATTACATCCCATATAATATGACATAGCCTAAAAGAAAACTAGTTCTTTTTTTTTTTAGAAGTGATTGTATAACGACACAACATAGATCTGGCAGGAAGAATTAGTAGAATTCATTGAGTAAACTGAAAGGTAACTGAGGTGGCCAAGTGTGGTCCCCTCCCTCTCCTACCCCTGCTCTGCCATCACTTCTCAGCCTCTTAAGCTGAGCTAAACTGCAGCCCCAAATGAGGGAGGCAGCAGGGTCTCTGCTTCCCTGCCAAGGGGCAGCCAGGATTTTGAGGCAATGTTGAGTCTCATGAAGAGTTCACCCTGTTCACTTTCCAGCAGCTTGTACCCCCTTTTGTAATTGTGCAGCTCCTCTTCTTAACTGTTTAAAAGTGCTCATTAGTCCTCAAATAGTTATTTGGACTTGAGGGTGGAGCGCACGAGTGTCTGCTGGTTACTTGCTCCTCTCTGTAAGAGCCGCTTGTCCAAATAGCAACAGCCCTTGACGTTTCGTGCCGCGTGCCGTCCTTTGTGTCGGGTGTTTCCTCGTGGTGGCGAAGCCCTCAGAGGCAAATCACCGCTGACAGTTACAGGTTAATCTACCAGAACGTGTGGACCAAAGCTCTCTACCTTACGCCCATTACATCACTAAAAATCCCAAAGTGAAAAAGCTATATTCCCTGCAAACTCATGCCTACTCTTTGGTTGTGTGTAGCTTTAAGTACCCTGCTAGTGTAGCCCAGGGATGTTTGTCCTAAAGCAAGCCACTCTAGACAGCTGGAAGTCATCAGACCTTGACTACAAAATGCCATTGTTTTCCTTGGTGATGGTTCTCTGCCTGCTGACCTCTCCATATTCCCAGTATGAAATCAGGAGAGGCTTTTGGTATGATGGATGCATTTACACAGTTTTTAAAAATATATGATATTAAAGGTATTAAAGGTTTTGTTTTTTTTTCTAGACTTTATTGAGTATCATTTCATACTGCTTTCTCATTCAGAACCAAATATTTCCAAAGATACTTGGAGAAAGGACTGTGTGTTTATACATGTATATGTGCACACATGAGCTGGTGTGTGCGTGTGCACGTGTGTGTGCGTGTGTATGTGAGAAAGAGAAAATAGGCCCCTGTGCACTCACACTTGTAAAAAATGCCTGGTGTCGTCAAGCACTCCAGAAATAAGTTTGATCATATCTACCGCTTCCCTCATTTAACTATAGTAAACTTACTGATTTAATTCTTTTGTTGAACTACTGTAAACCTGTTTTGTTTTTTGGGTTTTTTTCTGTTTTTCTATTCCAGACCCTATATAATTGTTAAGAAACAGAAGGCTGCAGTCACAAATAAGCATATGGAAGAGCTGGCTCAGGGGTACAGGTAAATAGCCAAAAGCAAAAGCCCTCAGTCTCCTTAATACTCATTTATATGATCTAAACAGAAGTAATGTTATTTGATCTGAGCTTTTAAGAAAAGTATTACATATTTTCATTTTTAGTCTCTTAATTCCTCTCTACCAGCTATATCAACCTGTTAAAAACCTGTTCTTTTCTATGTGAACTTGCTTGGACATTGTAAAATATTTATCAATTTAGATCCTGAGGATTACAGAGTCTTGGTGTAAATTAGCACACTCTTCAGCGTTTCTAGGATGAGAAGGATATGTTGATGTAGACATCTGACGTACTGTGGGTCTCTCATCATACGGGGTTTTTAAAGTCATAGAAGGTATTTTTTAGAAGTGGGACCAGATTGACAAGAGTCACAGATGTTTTACTGTTTCTATTTTGGTGATTTGTGATAACCCTATGATCTAAGAACAACGTGTTTCAAATATCCCAATGTATTGATACTTTTTGGGAGAGAAAGATGCTTTGGGCCTAAATGAAAGCATGTATCTTCCACTATTGCATATAAAATACTGCAGTAAAATGCTATTTAACAATGTCCATTTCACCAATATTTTCCCAGGAATTTTGAAGATTTCTTGCATGAGAGTCTGGTTGAATATTTAGATGTGAATGAAGAAAATGACTGTAACATTGCACTCTATGAACATATGATTAATAAGTAAGTAACAACCATAATTAAAACCTGTTCCGGGGCTTCCCTGGTGGTGCAGTGGTTGAGAGTCCGCCTGCCAATGCAGGGGACACGGGTTCTTGGCCCAGTCCGGGAAGATTCCCACATGCCGCGGAGCGGCTGGGCCCATGAGCCATGGCCGCTGAGCCTGCGCGTCCGGAGCCTGTGCTCCGCGATGGGAGAGGCCACAACAGTGAGAGGCCCGCATACCGGAAAAAAAAACAAAAAGCAAAAAAACCTGTTCTGATGATAGACACTATCTTCTTTTTTCATTTCATCTTCAATTCTATTGTGTATTCCTAGTAGGAACTGTTAGAAGTATACTGTTAAGGAAGCATAACCCATAGTTTATCCCAGGAGTATCACAAAACTGCTAACGAATAATCTTTAGATTTAATTATCCTTCCTTTTCATTTTACACTCACTGTACATTTCTTAAAAGGAATTGCGTCTCTGATTTTAACACTCGATTACTGCCAAAATTAAACTAATGAAGCAGGCTACATAATGGTGTATTTATCTGTTCCAGGGTTGATTTTGTCAGTGGATGTCTGAATCCCTGTTGTCAATGCAGGAATTCCCTACCTTGTATGTTGTAAAGATATCTCTAAACTTATGTGCAATATAGACATGAAATGGTGATATGTTCACAGTGTTTCTTCTAGAACAGTGATATTTTTAGAAACATCTTTGTTCCATTTGGAATACATTATAGGACATTTATATAACTTGCTGTCTGATGCATGTGGCTGAGGTACCACTTACCTGAAATTAGAATGTTTGAAATTATGCTATTAAATGGTTAGGGAGTTTAATACTGCCCCCTGATAACTATTTTTGTCTTCAGTCAGGAGAGTAGTTTTCTGTTTTCCACTACCAGATGAGATATACCACTTTATTTTTGTCTTACTGTAATTTAATAAATAATGCTTTTCAGCAGAATTTTTATTCCTTAAAGGTATGAATCTCTCAAAGTACTATTTTTATACCCCTCGTTTAAAGATTGACTGGAGGGCTTCCCTGATGGCGCAGTGGTTGGGGGTCCGCCTGCCGATGCAGGGGACGCGGGTTCGTGCCCCAGTCCAGGAGGATCCCACATGCCGCGGGCCCGTGGCATGGCCGCTGAGCCTATGCATCCGGAGCCTGTGCTCCACAGCAGTGGAGGCGGGGGGGGGGGGGGGGGCGCCCAGTGATGAGAGGCCCGCGTACAGCAAAAAATAATAATAAAGATTGACTGGAGAATTATATAGTAACCCCACAAATAACGATTCCATCCTGGTTACTCAAGCCAGAAACCTCAGTTTCAGCCTTGACTCCTCTTCCCCTCTACACCCACATCTAATCTCGTAACATACCATGTGGACTTTCAAAGTATACCCGGAATCTGAGCTCTTTTCACCACCTCCACCTGCTGCCCTACTGCAGGCCACTGCCATTGCTTGTGTGAATCCTTGCAAAAGGCTCCTGACTAGTTTTGCACTTGTTCCCATATAGTCTGTTCTTTATAGGTCAGAATGGTCTCGTCACTTCTCTTCTCAAACCACGCCCCCAGCCCCGCCCCACCCAGTGGCTTTCCATCTCCCTCTGAAGTCCTTACAGAGGCCTTCACGTTCCTACAAGGAAGCTATGGCTGCAGCATCATCTCCTCCCTCTCCCCCCTCACTCTGTTTTAACCACACTGGCCTCTTCATGCTCCTGCCCCAGCCCCTCTGCCCTGGCTGTCCCCTCCACCTGGAACGCTGTCACCTATCTGCATGGCTCACTCCTTCACATCCTCCAGGTCTTCACTCAGGTACCACCTTCTCAGCGAGTTTCCCTGACCACACTATTTAAAGTAGAAATCCCTCCTCTGACCACCCCTCTTCGCTGCTTTATTTTTCTAGTGCTTAAATCTTAAAATCTGTAAAACGTGTATTTTGTTGATGCATCTGTGTATTGTCTATCTCCCGCCACTAGAAGCTTCATGAAGGCAGGGATTTTTCTCTGTTTTCTTCACTGCCATAAAGGAATATAACTATCAGTATCACCCAATCACCACGCTACCCCATACATCAAATTAATTTATTTTAAAAATAAGAAAAAATTGGTATTAATTCATACTTACGACATTTGTTAAAATGTAGAAATGCATAAAGTAATTCCCCATCCCGCCAAACTCCACCCTCCAGAAGTAACCAGTGCAAATGGTTTAATATGTACTCTTCTAGATTTTTTTCTAAGTGAAGGCAAACATACATACATTTTGCAACTATTTTTCAGTGTCTTGATTTTTTAACTTAATGTAATTAACATTATCATCCTGGATATTTTTCCACATTAATGTATGTATATATTTATATATATATATATATATAATTTTAATTGCTTTTTATTACATTGTCTGACTACATATAGATAACTTATTTAATTGTTCCCCTATTGATGACTATTTAGGCTGTTTCCAGTTTTTTCACTATTGCAAGCAACAGGTCACTTAGTCTTAATTTGAGCTAAATTTAAGGCCCTTATGCATAGTGAACAGGAAGTCTCCTATTTCCTGTTCAGGATAGAAACTTAGGGTGGTTATAATTTTTGGAAAAAGTAGTTTTAATTTGCATTGGTCAAATTGGCAATATATAAACAGAACAGTACATTTTATACAAACTGTTTTATTCTAGGCTATAAAATGTCACTATAAGCTGTTTCTCTGTAAAAAACAGAAACAAAGAAAACAAAACCTAGAGCCCCTTCCCTCTCTGCTGACAAAGGCCTAAAGTGACTGAGAGGATTGAGGTTCTGCGAGGTCATAAGGTCAGAATTATATTCTTCAAACCAAGAACTACATGGAAAGCATCCTCTCTAACCAAACGAGGGACACAATTCAATACATGTGTAATGAAAAGCAAATAGCTGGTTAACTGGATAAGTGGGAGATTTTTGCCATGTACATTGCAACTAATTTTCCATGATGTGTTGGGTTATCTTGGAAATCACTTCTCTTCAGAAGTACTGTAGTGCTTGCTTCGGCAGCACATATACTAAAATTGGAACGATTCAGAGAAGATTAGCATGGCCCCTGTGGAAGGATGACATGCAAATTCGTGAAGCGTTCCATATTTTTAAGAAAAGATGAACATAAGACAGATGATTATTAATCTATTTCAATTTCACCAGTCACATAAAAAAGAAGAAACATCTTCTTTGGAATTATGAAATAGTAAATAAGAACATCTCATTATATACCTATGAAGTATTATGTTGATATATAATGTATATTTAAATTGTAATACAAATGTAAGAAATGTTATGGTAAATCAGATCCTCTCAATTTGTTGATTTCAGTGGAATTTGGTACAATTATTTTGTATTTCAATTTGACTATCAAGAATAAAAAAAAAAATTATGTCATTTGGCTCAGGAAAAAAAAAAGAAGTACTGTAAACTGTTGAAATTATGATTAAAGTTATGCTTCAGAAACACTTGAGGAAGGGACAGAAGGTCATTGGAGACCACAGATCCTGGATGTGAGATCTGTTACTTTCAGCAAGACCTAAAAACAGTCTGGCTGTCCTTTCCCATTCAGATAGCTGAGTTGCTTTATCATTTAGCCAAAACTGCATTTTCTGCAAAAACATATTATGAAAGTAACCAAGATTCTAACATCTACTACGTCAAGTCTTACTTTGTGCCCCGTATCTATAAAAATATAATGCAAGTCACCATATAACTTTAAGTTTTCTAGTAGCCACATTAAAGAAGTAAAAAGAAACAGATGAAATTAATTTTAATAATTTTATTTAACCCAGTATATTTGAAAGATTATCATATCAACATGTAGTCAATATAAAAATATTGAGATATTTTACCTTTTTTTCCTACTAAGTCTTCAAAATCTGGTGTGCAGTTACACTGCATCTCAATTTGGATGCTAAATTTTCATTGGAAATACCTTTTTTTAAATGTATTTTATTTATTATTTATTTTTGGCTGCATTGGGTCTTCATTGCTGCGCACGGGCTTTCTCTGGTTGCGGTGAGCGGGGGCTACTCTTCGTTGTGGTGCGTGGGCTTCAGTAGTTGTGGCTTGCAGGCTCCAGAGCACAGGCTCAGTAGTTGTGGCGCACGGGCTTAGTTGCTCCGCGGCATGTGGGATCTTCCTGGACCAGGGCACGAACCCATGTCCCCTGCATTGGCAGGCGGATTCTTAACCACTGCGCCACCAGGGAAGTCCCTCATTGGAAATACTTGATCTGATTTCATAACATTTACAATTGAAAAAGTAGAGTAATACATGTAAGTGGTTACAAACATAACTAAAAGGTTTTAAAATAACTGAACTGAGCTATTTCAATATAAATTTGAGCTTTAAAATTAATGTAAGATAATTAAAATAAAGTAAAATTAAAAATTCAGTTTCTCAGCCATTCTAGTCTAACTTTTCAAGTGCTCAATAGCCACACTTAGCTAGTGGTTACAGAATTGGTCCCCATAGGTCTATAGTAACTATTCTTAAAGGGGATATATTCCTCTCTCTAAAATGGTAATACAACTTTCTCATTGATATACGTTGGAAAAGTGGGGAAAAGCAGGCCACTCATCCATATAGTTATATTAAAAAAAATTTATTTTAAAGACATTTTATTGAAGTACAGTTGATTTACAGCATTGTGCCATGTAGGTATTTTTGATACTGTGTTTCTATGTGCTTAATATAGTAATTTCTTTGAATGAGTTATTAGTTAGTATGTAATGATGTTTTATTTTTTATATAGACATTCCATATTGTCTATCTCTTATATTTCTACAAATAAAAGTTTCACTCTTTAGTTTCACTGAAAAAAATAATTTGCTGTTATATTTTATTTAAGTATATTTTTCTTCTATCATTTTTACTAGCATCAAATTTTATTGTTAGGAGGTTTTATTATTATATTGATATAAATGTATGTGTTTTATATATATATATACATTCTTGTATGTATTTATGTAAACTTAAATTTTAAGTTTAGTCCTCAGGGACCTGGATAGTAATATTTTTTTATACCCTTTAAGAGATATTTATTTTAATACTTGGTGCCTAAGATGTCTGATTCTTAATTAACTTGATAGAGATACCACCCACTTGGAGATTGAACCCTTCACTCTTCTTGGCGTTTGTGCTGGCCTGATCCCATACCCTCATCACAACCAGTCCCCAAGAAACACATATCAGTGTGCCATGGGGAAACAAGCCATGGGTAAGAGTTCCTCCTTGAACTTGGTTCTAAATACTTGGATAAGCACTTATGTCTTTATTCTTTTTTTTTTTAACAGCTCTTTATTGGAGTATAATTGCTTCACAATACTGTGTTATTCTTACTTCACTAGTGTTGCATGTTGGGCCAGGTCAGGCGTTGCTAACACCTGAGTGTTACCAAACTTAGGAGGTTGTCTGTGGAGTTCTGCAGTGCTTGTAGGTGCCCCTGTCATGTCTAAAGCTTAAACAAAAATGGAGAAAACCTCTCTGAACTTGTACTCTTGACCAAACAAAGGGATATATAATAACTATCACAGAATTACAAGGGGGTAAATATAAAGAGAAAAGCCCTATATAAATGTAAGTAGTTAAGCAGGAGAGATGGAAGAAAGAGCAGGAAAACTCGATGTTAAGGGAGGAGAGCAAGAGGCAATAGAGATAAAGATGCACAGTGTGTATTAGAATGTACTTAGTAATTGTCTGGGTGACAGTCATTGAACCCATTATATCCACGCAATTGCTCCTATAGCTCCTGAAACACTCAGTATGTGTCACACCATTTTCTGAGTTCATTTTCCTTTCTTCTTTCTATTTTTCTCCCCTTTCATTAATTTATCTATTAATTTATTTATCATCCGTAACATTTATTGAACATCAATAATAAACCAATCATTGAGGCTGGAACCTTAAAATATAGAGATAACACAGAGCCCTGCCCTCAGTGAGTTCACAGTGTAGCAGGAGAGACCAACAAATACAACAGTAATTCAGTATAGTCTGATAAATGCCATAGTAGATGATAGCCAGAATCTAAGGGACTAAGCAGAAAAAACACCTAAGGTTAGAGAGAGAGTGGGTTGTTTCTGAAGACTAGAACTGAACTAAGCCTTGAAAGATACTGAGTATTTCTCACAGGTATGGAAACGTAAGCAAGCAGTGTGTGGGTCGTTTTGTATAGTATATGCTGTAGTATGGACATAGAAGCGTGGTGGAGAGATGCCATATGTTGGGGAGTTTGAGTTTTGTCTTGAAGAGGATACAGAGAGGACACTAGCAAAAAAAGTTTTGCTTATAAGCTTTTCTTTGAAATGTTTTTAAAACTCATTTAAATCCTAATAAGTTTAATAGGTTTTATTTTCATATATGTCTATGACATCAATATGACTTGTCATCTCTGATTTAAAGTATGATACAGTGAGGTTCATAAAGAAACTGTAAAAGGTTTCTGCATTGCATTTGGGTAACAACCGGAATGCAGTTAGCTGCTCAGTTACTTACAATTAGCTGCAGTTGACCATAGCTTGACAATTAAGTCATTCTGTTTCTCCTACAGATAAAGAGTATGTATTTCCTTTCGAGTTTTTATATTGCCCTTTGGTTGGCAACAAAGACATAAGAAGCATGTTGTCCTGCTACCATTTACCTGAATGATGTAATGCCTGGACAGTTCAGAATAATTCCCAGTGGGAAAATCTAAACAGCGGCTCATCAATTTAGCCTTTCCCATTCATACTCAGCAGCAGTGTAGGCTGATTTCCCGCTTGTGCTTCTGACTTGCTAACAAGTTGAAATATACAGTACTGAATCCTGTGTGTCATGAAAGGGCTATCACTTCTATTGGGTTTACCAAACCATTTTGTTTCATGATGTGAATCCCAGCTGAAACAATACACCTTTTGTGTAGAACTTTCAGCAGAATTAACGGAAGACTAATCACTTCATCGCTAATGCCGCTCTTTAGTGTGTTTGAAGATTGAAACAGAAAGAGCTGCATCTATCTCCACTTGGCAAATCTTTTTTTTTTTTAAATAAAGAAGTGATTGAATGAAAGAAATAATATTTTTATTCTTGTAACTCCTCTTCCTACCAAAAAAAAAAAAAAGCCTTTTATTTTGTAGCCATGAGTATCTGAAACGTTCGGTTAGTTACCACACACAGTTAAGCAGGATCAGTGTGTACAGAAAGCCAATTCAGTGTCTGTAGAGTTCTTTTGTAGTTTTCTGTGTGAAGGTTTTTTTTCTCGTTTTGTTTTGAGTGTCATTTGCAATTCATTGTCTGTGTTTTCTGAGGTTGGTGTATTCAGCTGCTCTGACCCTGGGTCCTGCACATTTAGCTCCTTGGATACAATCCTCTGACGTGACTGCTGACGCTAGGAAGACAAAAGCCACTGAATATCTTAAGTAATAAAAAAAAAGCCTTTGTTACTGTTCGTTATTATAAAACACCTGACTGGAAAGAAAAGCCATGAGATTAAAGTATATTTAAAGTTTGCACACGAGAAGGCCACCTTGCTCTTTGGACACTGTAGTAGCTGCAGAAGTATTGAGCGAGGTCTATAGGAAAACTCGCAAAAGGAAAGAGGCCGGCAGAGGGAGAGACCCAGAACAGAGACCCGGGTCTGAAGAACAGAGATCCAGAACAGAGACCTGGCTCTTTGAGTTGGACTTCTCGGAGTCATTTTAATTCCCTGCTGTCTTGACAGCTGATAACTAAAAGTCACACTATCCCATTTTAAATATTAGCCATGCTGAAGACTATGTACATCTCAGAGATTCTGTGTGGATTTTCTAACATAAAATTTTAGTTGCTGTTCATCTGTTAGTCCATGTGGAAAGTGAAAGACAAGATCCCAGAATTAATTTGCTAAATATTCTTACCAACCTGGAAGTTTACTATATACCTTTTACTACCAGTCCCTCCCATTCAACAGAGTGAAAAAATAAGAGAAAGTCATTTCCTGTCACTACGAAGGAGACCAAGACAGCACAAACCACAGAGACTGAGAGCCTTACCTTGTGCATAAGAGAGGGCTGACTTGATTCCAACATGAAACACCAGCAGAGGGTGTTTCTCAAATCTGAGGCTCTTTAAATTATTCATAAAGTTCAAGTTTCCACACAGCGTCTTACTGTGCTACTGGGGAACACCTCCCTTCCATGGATATGGCTCTGTTTGTTGTGACATGGTTCAGAGCAAGAAGTCAGGTAGACGTGTGTGGAAATGGCAAGGTCTCCAGGTCACCCAGTGCTACAAGTGAAGGCTGTGTGATGGGGCTGCATTGTATACTCTCTCCCTGGCACCAGACGCCAAGTTCACATGAGTCACACTTTCATATCCTGCCCATTTTATTAGTTGGCAATCCTCTAGTGGAACACTTTCTCCTCTTTAAAAGGATCTTTTAGTCACTATCAGCTCGGTTAATGAATATGCATCACATACCTCCTCCAGCCCCCGCTCCTTCTCACCACCCCTTCCTCCTCCAACTCCAAATTGCTGGGACTGTTTTGTTTTTTGTTTTTTTAAAGTCAGGAGCTAATGCAACTTCTGTTTTGGTTTTTGTTTTCAATACAGTCTCTTCTTAAGTGGGTAGTTCCTTCTCTTGTATCCCCCACTTTACAGTAGGATGGGATGTACTAGAAATAGGCTGGAGAATTTTAAAGTATTAAAAACACATAATATACAAAGATCCTCATAAAATGTTGTTTCATTCTGCATCTCCTCTTCTCCCACTTTCTGTTTGAATTTTTTTTTAGACTATTTACTTTTTTATCCATTTGGGGATACAAAATGAAAAGGTGTCTTGACCAAATTATCCCTGGCAATTCTTTTTTAGAATTCTGTTGGTTAAAAAAATATATGATCATTGTAGCTATTTTAGATGTAAGCTTATGTGACAGTTCCTGAGACTAGAATGTTAATAATGAGCACTTAAAATTGAGGTAAAATTGAAGTTCAGTATGTCGGGTTAGAGTTGGAGGTAGAATGGGTGGTATTGCAGGGTGATGGGTATATATTTTCATTACTAATATTGTTAATACTAGTCATAATGAATGCTTCCACTTAGTGAATACCCAACTGATTTATGTACATTTCTTTTAAATCATCTTAATAATCTTGTCAACTATAATACATACCTTTTTTGTTTCTGACAAGGAAACTGAATTCCAGTTTGGTTGAGAAACTTATAAGAAGTTACATTATATCTGTTATACCATGACATTTATAAAACTTACTAAAATTTTTCTCCACTGAAACTAACTTCTTTCCTCACTTTTTCCAATTCCCTGTGGGTCATGATGAAGGTACCTTCCCTGCTAGACCATAGATTATAAGTTCCTTGAGGACAGGGACTATGTCTGTTATTTATTACTATATCCCTTGGGCCTAGCCTAGTGCCAGTTTAGTAGGTACTTAATAAATGTTTCAACAACGAATAAATCTCTGAGCACATTAAAATTGTTAAGAAATCAGATGCAGATTTTTGAAAACAATCTTTGAAATGAAGAACTAAGTTGGAAGACATACAACCTGGTATTTAGACTTACCCTAAAACCACAGTAATGATACTGACATAAGGGTAGACATATAGGTCAATGGAACAGAATCCAGAAATAGACCCACACATTTATGGGCAGTTGATTTTTGATGAATATAGCAGGGCAATTTAGAGGAAAGGAAAATCTTTTCAACAAAATAAAATGTCTCAGTATCTATATAGAAAAAAAGGAACATCAGCTTCTACCTCATACTATACAAAAAGTTAATACAGAATGAATCACAGCCCTAAATGTAAGAGCTAAAACTGTAAAACTTACAGAAGGAAACTTAAGCAAAAATCCTTGTGCACTCAAATCACCTAATATCTCTTAGATAGAACACAAATAGCACAAACTATAAAAAAGGGAAAAATTAATAAATTGGACTTTCTCAAAATTAAACTTTTTCTCTTTGAAAGATACTGTTCAGAATATGAAAGACACCGTTAAGCCACAGAATGGGAGAAGGTATTTGCAATACATATATCTGATAGAGGATTTGTATCCAATATATATACAAAGAACTCTTCGATAATAAGACAACCCAAGTAAAAGGGAAACAAAAAACTCAGACACTTCACAAAGGAATAACCAATAAGCTTATGAAAATATGTTCAACGTTATTAGTCATCAGGTAAATGTAAATTTCTGTGAGATATGACTGCACACTCATTAGAACGACTCAAATGAAAAAGACTGACGTTCTAAGTGTTTGTGAGGATGTGGAGCAGCCAGAATGCTCACACACTGATGAAAAGGTAACACAGTAAAATCACTTTGGAAAATTCTTAAGTTGTTTCTGAAAGTTAACCATACCCTCAGCAAACAACGCAGAAGCGTCACTCCTATGTATTTATTCAAGAGAAATGAATACACAAAGACTTGTGCTTGAATGTTCGCAGCGACTTTATTCACAGTAGCCCCAAACTTTATTCACAGTAGCCCCAAACGGGAAACATCCCAAATATCCATCAGCAGTTGAATGGATAAACAAAATGTATATTCATATGATGGAATACTACTTAGCAATAAAAAAGAATGAACTCTGTCACACACAGCCATGTGGATGCATCCCAGAATCATGCTCCATGAAAGAAGCGGCACAAGAGTGTGCATACTGTATGATTCCATTTATATAAAATCCAGAAAATGCAAACTGACCTATACTGATAAACAGATCCTTGGTTACCTGGGGCCAGGGGCAGAGAGAGGGACCTTTTGGGAGTGTTGGGCATGTTCTGGATCTTGACTCTGGTGGTGGTTTCACAGATGCATATATCTGTCAGAGCTCATCAACCTGTACACTTTAAATGGGTGAAGTTTATTGTAATTCAATAATATTGATTAAATAAAAAGAAATTGGGCAAAGGAGGATGGAAAAAATAGTTAAATGTATAAAACTTCATTTTATGTTTCTCGGTATACATCTTCTAAACTATGAGCATCCTTACTTTTTT
Source organism: Monodon monoceros (assembly GCF_005190385.1). NCBI lineage: Eukaryota > Metazoa > Chordata > Mammalia > Artiodactyla > Monodontidae > Monodon > Monodon monoceros. The sequence continues at coordinate 84,944,449 of NW_021703783.1, forward strand.
TCATCTCACTTTAAAATAGTAAACTTCTTCACTGTTTTAACGTACATTTACATACCTTGTTATGCCAACTTGTGACTCCTTAAGAAAGTTTTGATCAAGAAAATAAAGAGTTTATAGGAAAGATTATGTCCTGGGTAGTAAGAAAATGAAATCATTGGAGATTATAGTTATACCAAAATGGGACAGTAGAAGGAGAATTCAGCTTATAGATAAATTCTTGTTGTGTTAGTTATTATATATATGCAGTGCCCTTAAGAAAGCTGAAAATACTAATAGAGGCATCCCAGTTTGAGCACGTGCTTCACCGCAGGCTAGTGTTATAATGTAATTTCTACATGACATTTTCTCAAAAAAGCTTGCTTATTGGTAAAAGTAACCAGTCATTCATAATTTTTATAAAAATTGTGGTGTGTGGTGGCATTTGGAAGTTTTATAATTTAGAAGTTGTAGTTTATAAATCATGTTTTAACCTACACACCCGTTGTCAGTGCTGCTAAAGATGTGTATATATGTATACACCTACAACTTCTTTAAAAAGTCTTTAAAGAAAAATTTCTATTGGGATCACAAGCACCAAACTTTTGCTAAACCATTTCGCTGTTCATCTATTCGATGGTCAGTTGCAGTGCCCAAGAATTAAGTTCGGGGCCTGGTAGCACAATTTATAGCAGGATCCCATCTCTTTCACCATTGTTTAGGGGTGCAGGCGGCTATGCTTCCCTGCTGCATAATAATGCTCGTCTCAGGTTTCAGAGGACATGTTTGGCAGCCTAGTGGGACATTGCCTGAATCTTTTTCTCATTGGAGCTGAAATCTCAACATAAATTTGAAATGATTTCATGTAAAAGAACCAACTTATTGTCAGTGAACAATCCAAGCAGCAACAGTTTTCTTTCTAAAACAGGAAGTGATCTATTACCAAGTATCCTGCCCAGTTTATTAGTTGGCACTAAAATAACATTAATTGGCAATTTATAGTGTAAACTTGACAAAAATTTGATGAGGTTCAGTTTAGCTGTTGTTTTTCAGCTGACGCTTGATACATTTTCTAGAGATTTAAGCACAAATATGTATTCTCATAATTTCATTTACTTGACATTTATTGGGCATCAGTAGTGAACCCAGCACTGTACCAGGTGCTCGTTTCTTTAGAGCCCTACAGATTTCATTATTTCTTTCAATAGTAATCGTCAAGGAGTATTGTACCATACCATTTTTGCTGCCTGAATAGGTTATTTTCATCCCTGAATTGAAATCACCATTGATTTAATGACCATAAGAGAAAAAGGTAAAGAAAATAAATACTGGGTTTTGGTATCTGCTCACATTAAAGCTTAACTCCATTAAATGGCACGTTAACGTCTTGGGGTGGGTGAGGGTTGTAGATGCGTCACTCAGGGCAGGAAAGAAGAGATACCTGGGAGAAGCCCACACTCAAGCTCAACAGTAGGACAAACATGAGTTTCCTGGTTTTTAAGGTCTCTGAGTAGGAGTGATTGTGTGTTCACAAGCCCAGGAGACTGAAAGCCTTTTTTCAGGCAGGTCTTTGACCCCTAATGCACCCCAATGGAGAAAAAGGAGAAGGGTAGGTAACATTCTGGTTTCACTTTCAGATGACAGTGATACCCCTCCAAGGTCCAATCAGGTGGAAAGGCTGATTGCTAAGGAGAGAAAAGCCTATCCCTGATTGGACACGGCCCTGGATTCCCTAGGGGAAGGGACCCTGCCTTTCCCCATTTTATCTCCAATGCTGGGCACAGAGTAGGTGTTTATTAACTGCTTAATAAATGAATAGTCAAGCAAATAGATAAGTCTACTCTTCTCTGCTTTCACTCTCCTCTTCATCCTGTTCCCTCCCTTTTTTCCTGCTTTCTTTTCATTTAGAACATTTGTAATTGTTGATTTCTTTTGATGAAATGTATCTGTTTGTCCTACTGTATAAGCTTTTTGCCTCTCAGCACTGGGGGGTGTTCTCCAGTTGCAACTGGAAATGTGCCTGGAACATAGTAGAACCAAATACAGAATTGTTGACTTACATGTGAAATTAACCAACATGTGAGATTAACCAGTGGAGACTAAAACTCTTCAAATGGGATCAATTTTATAAATCCAAAAAGTTGAAATTATTTAGATTAGTACACCTTGAATGTGATTTTTCTTCTTTGCAGGATTTTTAACATAACTGAGAAAAACTGTTTTTAAAAGTTGTTAATCACTATGAGAGTATTGCTCTTTAAATATTTGACCTGAAGATTTTCTTCATCTAATTAGTAAAATTAATGTGTTTATCTCTGTATTCATTGGTACCTAATTATTTGATATAATAGAAAGTTGCATTTCATTTTCTCCAATATCAATGAAGGTACCATTGGATACAACCAGCGGAACAGAATTGATACTCTCATGTATCTCCTGGCATATCCACAAAAACCCATGGTTAAAACAAAGACTATTGAGTTGATAGAATTTGAGAAACTGCCCGCTGGACAGAATGCGACAGTTGCTGTGATGAGTTATAGTGGCTATGATATAGAAGATGCTCTTGTTTTAAACAAGGCTTCCTTGGACAGAGGTAAGTGAATTTTCAAAGCTCTAACACCAAAGGTGCTTTGTGCAGATTTAGATACAGACATGATCAATATGAAAGTCACTTGATGTCAAAATGGTAATGTCAGTTTCAAGTGATTTGAATTTTATAATATACAGACAGGAGGTGGTGATGTCTTGGTGTTAACATTTTTTAAATGAATATTATATAGCGGTATTAGTTAAATATTAATAAGGAATCTTTTTTTTCCTTTATTTTAATTTATTGCTGACTTGAGACAATTCAACGGAAAATGTGTAAGAACTTGTTTATTTCCTAGCAGGAATTACAATAAGTGAAATATGTTTTTTGAAAATAGTTATATATTCAACAACAAACCTGTTTGAGGGGCCAGTAGCAATATTTGTATGTAAAAGGCTATTTTTTTAAGTGTATATCTCAACCCTATAATGCTGTACCTTTTTGTTAGCAAAATGATAAAAGTACACATACACAAACCCTGGTTCATTGTTTTTACGTTTTTCTTCCCTGGTTTTGACAGTTTACTTTTGCAGGTCCCCACTTGGTGGTTTGTTAGCCATCACCTGATCCTCGGTCTGACTTCTGTCTTCATCACCTGTCTCTCTCCTTCCTCCCTGCGTACCCACTCTGCCTTCCCCTTCACTCTTCCTAGTTGCTAGGCAGCCATAATAGTACTCCTAGACATGTGTCTTTGGCATTAATGTTGGCTGCACTTAATTTATGCCTCTTTTTTTCCTCCAAATGACAACAGCCATGCTTCAAAACTAGGTGTTTTCCTTTCTGATTAACTGGTTACATTTATGCGGAAATCTGAAGACTTTGTGACATCTGTCAGAAACTCCACAACACAATTTAATGATCTGAGTTTACTGTCCTCTTGCTTTTAAGCTCCCACCTGTAAATAAAATGTCCATTTACACTTAGAAGAAAACGCTTCTGATTTCATGCAGTTCATATTCACACAGCACTCCAGCACGTTGTACTTAATGGCCGTTGTACAAAATTTCAAGATCATGTAATGTTTCCAAAGCAGCTGGCTCTCTGAGCCGAGTTTATTATGGCCATACACAATTTACCAGGAGCCATAATGACGAAGACCTTTCTCGAAGACACACAAATATCTTCATCTACTGTCCAGTTGTAGAAATGTGTTGTTACATCGGATGGTCACCTTCATATTTAAAAAATTACATTAGAGCACTGAGATTTTATTTAGAAATCCACTCTTCGCTGATTGATTTTCTGACTCACATTCTTAGATTTCTTGAAAGAGTTCTGCTTTTGGTGGAGAATCATAAGCAGAGGATTTTACAGCCATGCATTTATTTCTTCAGTAATAGCTGGCATTTAATCTGGAGACTTTTTCCTGGTTAAGTGAACTCTGACATGGCTCAGTATATCCTCAGGAGACTAGAGGGAGAATCCAGTTTAAAATAACTGCTTGACCAAAGGGGAAAAAAGAAATACAGCCATAGCATGTTAGGAAATGTTATTTAGTGCAGGATTGGCAGCTCTTTTGAACAACTGATGAATCTTTTTGTGGGATTCAGTGGTTGAGTTTTTTGTTCCATCTAAAGGTTTTCTTCTGTTCATTTTGCTTACTTTTCTTAATGTTTAGATTGTTAATTGGTCCCAGAACTTTTCCCTCATCCACTCGATAAATGTGGTCTAAAAATGTAATCAAAGTAAACTCTAATCTTCAGGGCAGCGGTGAACTGTCTCTCCCATAAAAATTATTTGATCGATCCTTTTTATTCTCTCTCCTCTGGAGAAAAATTAATGTTTTTGTTTGCTTGTTTGGGACTTCCTCTAAATGCCGAAATCAGCAAAAGGAAAACCTTCCAGAGAAGGTTAGCAGAAGTTATGAACCAAAATGATGTATGAGAAGAATGCTGGCTGATCAGTGAACTCGGTCTGTCTCAACTCAGCCACCACCTTGCTGGGTGACCTTGGCCACTTAATTTCTCTGCTACTCACTCGTAGCACCTGTAGTACAGAGGGGTTAAGCCAGGTGATCTCTAAGGCCCTTTCCAGTTTTCATGTGCTATGGCTCTGTGCTCTCAAAGAATCCCAGTGACATTCTTAGGTTTCTCTCACTTTCCTCCAACCTGACAAGGTATATTCCATGCTGGAAAATGGTTGTAGAGATTCTAGTGTTAATATGGTTAGTAGAGATCCTGAGCCAGTTCTTCAAGTTATCAGATTGTTATATGGTTTGGCCAGTCTCAGATTATCTAAATGTAGAGCAGTTTGGGGGTGTTTTTTTGGCGGGGAAGGGAGGTAGAGTGTGGTGGGTTGTTGAATAACACAAATCTTGACCTCTCATAGTTTCATATTACTTGTGGCTCTGAACCCATTTTGGTTTCATTTTAGGCTTTGGGCGTTGCCTTGTATATAAAAATGCTAAATGTACTTTGAAACGATATACCAATCAGACTTTTGATAAAGTGATGGGGCCGATGTTGGATGCTGCTACAAGGAAACCCATCTGGCGACATGAAATTTTAGATGCAGATGGTATTTGTTCTCCAGGTAAAAGCCTTTAAAAATTTTTTTAATGTATACATTTTTAAATTATGAAAGTTATTCAACAGTATTTCTAAATGTTTGGTATACAGGGCAGAAAAAAATAGCAACCTGTAAAACCCTCTCCTAACTCAACCAGTGTGGTCACTTTTGATGAATTTCCTTCCAGTGTGTTTTTCTGTGCATACGTTTTTACATAACAGCAATCTATTCTAGTTATACTTCTCTACTTATTATTTTGAATAAAGCCACTTTAAGGAAATATTTAGAATAAGGTCGTGTCCCTGCATCTACACCAGTATTTCATCATTTGTGCATTTAGCTTACAGACTGACTTCAGAATCCTCTTTCACTAAAAATTGTGACTCTGTTGTACTTATAAACCTGTGATGAATTTTGTTGATACAACCCACAGCCCCTGCCCCGATGAGTCTTGTAGGCTAGTGTGGGAGACTAACGTTGATCAAAGGATCGCACACAAACATAGGTCAAATTACAACCAGGTTAAGGAATCATATAAGGAGCTATGGGGCAATTTTATGGCAAGAGTATTTGACCTAGTCAGGAAGGTCGAGGTAGCCTTCCCCGGGGAGGTGACCAGCAGCTGCAGGATAAGTGGAGTTAACCGGTGAAGCGGAAGGGGGGGATGTCTAGGCGTGGGAAGGGCTTGTGCAGGTATCCTGCAGCTCGCTCACTAAAGGACCCAGAGGAAGGCCAGTGTGCCTATGGGGATGGGGGGGAGGGGCAGGGCGCAGTGTGGAGAAGAAAGTAGAAGGGAGCAAAGATAGAGGGGGCCAAATGAGAGCTCTTGAGGCTGCTAGGCGACAGGAGCCGCGGGGAGGTGGGGAGAAGGGCGGCTGGGTTGGAAAGGTGGCTAGGAGAGGAAGTCCACACAGCCCTGCCCACGGATGCTGCCCAGGGGGTGAGTGCTGGGCGGTGATGCTGCATCCGCCGTGGTGCCCCGAGCCACGTGGTACATGGCTTCCCCTCCCTCTTGCTGCCTTTGTACTCTTAAACCTGGGTGCTGTGGCAGGGAAAATAAGCGCAGTGACAGTAGTGTAGTAGTTGGTCTTTGAGCTTACCATGAACAGGTACCAAGCAAAGGTGAGAATAGCAGGAAAATCAAAGAAATATTTGTATTTTCTCATTGTCCAGGTTAGGTTGGTGGTGACTTATTACTGGTTGAAATAACTAGTAAGTGGCCCAAACCTGTTCTAACACTCGAGGTATTTTAAATTGCTACCTATTGACCTGAATTTTCTCGCATTAATATGGTCTCCTAAATGAGTTTCTTAATTTTATACACAGTGTGATCTTAATCTATGGGTTTTTCAAATGGGCTTGCAAAATTACAGACAAGCCCTGTTGAACTCTAGTTCCCACTGTGTGGACTCTTTTTTCTTCCATGTCTGGATTTCATGCACCAAGTCTAACCACATGGTTTTATGCACCAATAATCTTTGCGTTCCACACAGATGATAGTGATTTGTCTAACACCCTTCTCTCTTTCTTAGGTGAGAAAGTAGAAAACAAGCAAGTGCTTGTAAATAAGTCCATGCCCACAGTGACTCAGATTCCCTTGGAAGGAAGTAATGTGCCCCAGCAGCCGCAGTACAAAGATGTGCCCATCACGTATGTATTGGAAATACATTGAAAGGTTTTTAAAAAGAAGGAATAGAGGAAATTGGAAGTTAGCTCCTTTTGGCTGGTGACTCCCAGATAGACATCTGCCCAGTTTCAGCTCCATACCAGCACCTGGACAGCAGGGGCCCCAGACCCAGATCCAAACCATCTTTCTCCCCTCGCCTACCCCAGCCTCAGACATGCTCCTTCTGGGTCCCTCCCTTGGTGAGTGGCACTGCCATCCTGACTCCTTTCCATTACAAACCTTAATTTGGTAAATCCTGTAAGTTCTCTCTCCTTAGCAGTTCTCTAATCCACCGATGACAGCTGTAGCTGTCTGAGTTTGGCCCTCCTCTCCTGCCGGACTCGTAGTTATTGGTGACCACTTATCCGCCTCCAGTCTTGTACCTCCCCACATCTCTCAGGCTCTCTCTGTTACTGCCAGAGTAATTTTTTCCCCTAAATTACTCATCTCTTCATGTTACTCTATTGAGCAACTAGAATAAAACTTGAGTAGATTGAGTAAAACTCTCAGTGACAGTGTTGCCTGTAGGATAAAGGCCAAATGAAATAGTAATACATACACGACTGTCCATGACCCTTGGCATACGTCTCTAGCCTTACCCTTTTGCACATTGGCCCCCATATTTCTAGTAAATTGTCTCTTATTCTCCAAATGTTCCATCTGACTTCAGTGCATTTACTCATGCTGCTCCCTCTGCCTGGAATTTCGTTCCCCCTGGTCAGGACTCAGCTGTAGGGTCCCCTCCTCTGGGAAGCAGCCCTTGATAGCCTGCCCCTCCCTGCTACCACTGTCATCCCCAGCCCCTGGTAGGACTGACTGTCATCTCCCTTGGGCCTTTCCTCTTCCCCATACCACTGATAACCTTCTTGCACTTACCTTTCTCTCTTCCTTTATTGGTTGTGTGTTTCTTTGGGGCAGGAACCATGTCTACTTAATCTTTGTATGTCCAGAGCCTACAAGGATCTGACACAGAGTAGACTCTGAATAATGGTATGAAAAACAGATAAGAGCTGAAGTGTGTGAAAACATTCACGATGGGAGAGCTGAGTAGATAAAAGTAATATTTAAAAAGTGGTTAATAATTTGGAGTTGAGTAACAGGTTCCAGCTCAAATCCCAGGTCTGCTTTGTATGAGGCATGTGTCCTGGACAAGTGCTTATTAACCTCTCTTAGCATCGGTTTTCCTATAAGTTTTCCTTATTCCTTATTTCCTGTAAAGGAATAACAACGTGTGAATAGTATGTGTGGTGAAGATTAAACTGCATTATGCCTGCCTCATAATAAATGTTAGCCATTTTAAACTAGGACTGTACAAGGGAAATTGTCACATTTGAATTTGTTATTGAAAAATGAAAGTCATTTTTTCAGAGCCCAAAATGGGAATGTCAAAATATTCTGTGATAGGTATTACATAAAATATAGCCAGGGTGATAGGTTCACAAAGGGCAGTTTGAAAACTCTGCTTTAGTGACTTCCTCTTAATATTAGCTACAAAGGGGCAACGGATTCATATATTGAAAAAGTGATGATATCTTCGAATGCCGAAGATGCTTTTCTGATCAAAATGCTGCTGAGACAGACAAGGCGTCCAGAAATTGGAGACAAATTCAGCAGTCGTCATGGGCAAAAAGGTAAGTTGTTTCATTTCTCAACTTTTTTATATAACTATAGTAAAGTATTTATTAACCACTTTCTATAAGAACTACTTTATAACTCTGCTCATTAGAAGAATTTAGTATGTTTGAAAAATTATTACTGTGTTATCAGAAGTATTCTCGTTTTATTTCTCAGATTAACCTGTTTATATTTTAATGGCATTTAAAAATATACCATAGTTTTGCTTCTCTATGCTATTTATTTCATTCTACAACTGCTTGGGCCAAAATTATAATTATAAACACATTCTAGATGATGTACCTACTAAAGTACAAGTGGCTGTTCAGAAATAAATACTAATGCCTATTTTTTATGAAAGGTATATATTTCAAATACTGTATGTTCTGTTGGGGCATAGTATCATAGGATGCCAGCACCACAAGACACCTTCATCTGCCCCTTTATTTAACAAATGAGGAAGTTCACACTCCGCTTGGTAAGCAGCCAGTCAAGGCTGCGCAGCTGGTCACTGAGCTGGTGTTAGGACCCTGATCTCCCGCCTCCAGTGCAATGCTGTGTCCACCGCATAGTGATCCTTCTCCTACACGCTGCTTCTCCAGCTCATCCCACTGGCGAGCCTCACTCTTTCCGTTGGTGGTTAATGCTGGGTTTTCATTCATTTTTTGTTTTGTTTTGTTTTTTTATCTTCAAGAAATGTGTGCACTGTGTCACTATTGATTAACTCATTATCAGTAAGGTCTCTTTTAGTCAATATATACCTAGTATTTAAGTTTGTCCTGGGTTTGAATTTTTTCTCTGTCTGCCACTTACTAGTTTTAAGAACAGCAACAGCAGCTAACACTTTTGTAGCACTAACTGTGTGTGTGGCAGTGTCTCCAGCACATTACATTTCCTAACTCATTTGTTTTTTACACAATCCCAGGAGGTAGGTGCTGTTATGATCTGCATTCTATAGATGAGGAAGCAGAGGCACAGAAAGGTTAGCCGCTTGCCCAAGGTCCCCAGCTGGTGGCAGAACTCGTTTCTAAACCCTAGCAGCCTGGCTTCAGAGTCCATGCTCTTAACTAACTACTATGCTGTCCTGACTGTTAAGCGGTTAGGATTGTGCCTGACACATAGTAAGTGCTCAAAAAGTGAGAGCAATGATCATTAATATTGGCTGTTATTCATTCACTCTTCAACTTTGAACCTCACCTTTGCTTATAAATTGCTGGTATGGTATCTTCCTGTTTTTAATTGATTGGTTTGAGGATAATTATACATTGTATTCTTGATGATTTCGACTGTTTATTTGCCAAGCAAGTATGTCAAATATTACAATTTGTTTGGTCAAATGAATCTAGCCTTAGTTGTCATTCCATCAATGAAACCGTTTCAGACTAAGATACTATTTCATCAGAAGCGTTTGTTAGTTCAGTTAACAGACACAAGATTATTTCAGCCTATCAATATTTTATAAGAAAGAATTGCTTCCATCTATAAATGTGAATTTGACACCTCTACTTCATACAGTTTCCTGAGATGCTAATTCTTAACTTTTGAGTGTTTTTAAACATATCTTGAGGTTCTCGTATTTTCCACTGCTTACTAGTGAAAGTCAAATTCTCTATATTGAGACTGTTTCTCCTTCTCTCTTGGTCTTGACAATTTCTGAGATACACTCCTGAGTCTTTCTGGGGTAGCCGTGGCCTTGTTAACAGCCTCTATTTTACTTGACCTATTACCTAGACAAGAGCAAAGCTTGATACTTCCCTTGTAAAATGTTGGCACTGGAAGCTTTACAAGAATGCACACCATAAGAGGACATCTCCACTCTGAATCAGTTTGCAAACTTGAAGCCCAAATCCCTGTGCATTACTCCATCAGAGTATTGTGTAAAGAGTTGAAGGCTGGAGTACATTTCAGTGATTATCCACTGTGTTCTCACTCCACTAAACTTCTTGAGGACAGGGACCGTGTCTTTATATTCTCATAAGAGCCTTTCACGTAGTAGATACTTAGTAGGTAGTTGCTAACGGTTAAATATATGAATGAATTGAAGGTAGGGGGAAAGTGAAAAGGAACAGATTCCCCACTCTTGTTGGATTGATTTTACCCAGGTTTTAATCTGTATATTATATATAAGTGTATATATGTTACAGTATAATCAACGTGCTACTTTTGAAAATGAAAACCACACTTGATCAGTAAGTTCCTATGAATGCAGACCACTAGGTAAAATGTCAACAAGTCTTTGTGCTGTTGCATTTTTGCAAACAATTATGGATAATGTTCATTGACAGAAGTGGTTTCCAACTTGCAGTGATCTGAAACGTAGCAGATTTTAAAGGTCTGTTCACTCTTAGGGGGCTTTGACTAGTACATCACTATATGAAACTGAAAAAAGTCCTCCTGGGTCTCGATGACCTTTCACTTGTAGTGAGGAGTTTATCTTGCTAGTTTTCCTTTTCCAGATGGCTTTTAATCCAAGGGTAAAACCTTCTGATTAGCCTAGATTCCCTTGATATTCCCTTCTCTTACAGCTTCATTAGATTTATTGAAAAGATTGGGGAAAAAAAAAGCAAACAAACAAAAAAATAGGTAATGTAAACTTTAACAGAGTAATGGGAGGAATAACATAGGACGCTTAACTGAACATAATTTTTATTTCCTTTAAGTATAATTTTTTTTATTAAATAATAAATGCACATGGCTTAAAAAAGTCAAATAGTACAAAAAAGGGTGGCTTGTACTAAAAAAACATAAGTCCTTGCCTTTCCTCCAGTTCTGCTTCCTAGAAGCAATTTCGTCTCATCTTCATCTTTGTATTTCTAAATAATATTCTTAAGCAGCCCTATATTCATTCATCCATTTTAGATGTCACCTGCTGATCTCCCATTGTGACAGGTAGGAGGACCAAGCACTTTGCTACCTCTCTTTCCTGCTCCCAAGCTCCATTCCCTGCATAGATTTATCATAATTTTGAGTTACTTAATTATTTAGATTGTATAATTTGACTACATAAATATTGTTCATTCCCAAACCAAGTAGTTGTTGAGTATATTTCCTTTGCTATGTAACTTTATTTTTTCAGAAGTTAATAATTATCTCATTTAAAATTTTTGCTTTATTTTCTTTATTCTCCTTACCATTCTTCTATACCATCAACAGCCTCTCCGCACAGTCTTCCACGTGATCAGTAGTCTGTTAGGATCATTTTTTCCCCAGATGATTTCTTTTATAGCACTCTGACTCTTCTTCCTCCAAACTGTGGTGGTTATATACTCTGAGCCAGACCTTCCCAGCCAACGTTTTAAGAATCGTAATAGGTGGACTGAGAGATTAATCCTTGTAACCCTCAGGAATGCAGAGCAGAGCCTGGGGCAGCCAAGGCCCTGAGCAGCTCATCTTGTGTGCCCTAAAATGTTTTCCAAAAAGGTTGGGAAGCACTCTGTGTTAGTTTGCTAGGACTGCCAAAATAAAATGCCACAGACTGGGTGGCTTACACAATAGAAATTTATTGTCTCTCAGTTCTGGAGGCCAGAAATGTAAGATCAAGGTGTCATCAGGGTTGCTTTCTTTTAAGGGCTCTCTCCTTGGCTTGTAGATGGATGGCTGTCTTCTTCTGTGTCTTCACATCATCTTCCCTCTGTACATGTCTGTATCCACATTTCCCCTTTTTATAAGGACATTAGTCATCCTGGATTAGGGCCCACCCTAATGACCTCATTTTAACCTGATTGCCTCTTTAAAGACCCTGTCTCCCAATAGGGTCACGTTCTGAGGTACTCCAGGAGTTAGGACTCCAACATATGAATTTTCGGGCACACAGTCCACAGCACACTCTAAGTCTGCTGAATGGTAGTCATTTATGAAATTCCCATTTGAGCCCCTGTTTCTTGGCTCTTCCCATGTCACTTTTCTCTCCAGCCCACCCCCACCCCCATAGTGGGATAGTCCGTCCGTTACGTTGCCAAGAAAGTGTGCATGGAAAGTAAATTTTTTGAGCTCATGTATGTCTGAACATGCTCTGTCATCATACCTGATGTATACTTTGGTTGAATATAGAATTCTAGATTTTAAAATTCTTCTCCCTAAGGATTTTGATCGCATTGCTACATTATCGTCTGGATTCCATGCTACTTACCTGAATTGTAATGTCATTCTTCCTGATCGTTGTGTGTATGCTCTGTTTCTCTCTGTTTTCCTCCTTCCATCCTTCTCTCTTTCCTCACCCCACCCTGCTCTCTGGAAGCTTTTACTATCTTCTTCTTGTCTTGAATTCTGAAATTCCATAGACCCTTTTTTCATTCCTTGCCCTTGGAAATCAGGCACCCTCTTATTCTGGAAGTTCTAGTTCCTTCAATTCTTGGACATTTTCTTATATTTCTTGTTAGTAATTTCTTCTCCATCATTTTCTCTATGTCCTTTCTGGGTTTCCTTTTAGTTAGATATTGGATCTTCCAGATTGATGCTCTAGTTTTCTTACCTTTTCTCCCCCCACTCTCCATTCTTTTCTCTTATTTTTCTTTCTAGGCGATTTGATCGATTTTATTTTCCAGATTTTTTTTAACCTACCTATTATATTTTTAATTTCTAATTACAATTTTAAATTTAATTTGTACTCCTCCTTTTTACAACAACAGGTATATATGTATATATTTTTAGTTTTTAGCTTTACTTCTTTGGTTGTTTTGTTTTTTGTTTTTCTTCTGTTTCTAATTTTGTCTCCGTTTCTAGAGAGGTTTTTTCCCTCCTATGTGTTTTAGGGTCTGGTTGTTGTGGTTGGAAGCTTTCCTTTAATGTCTGCTGCCTCCTTGAACTTTGAAAGCTCTCTGTCCCAGGGACAGAACTTGTTGCCTGGTGGCTGTCATTGTAGGGTGATCAGGCAGCGAACCATTCAGTTTCTACATAGTAGGATCTTTCTAGCTACTGCCTGAAGGTTGCAGCTGGGAATGAGGGTGGGTGCAGTGCTTAAGGCTATCAGCTGACCTTCTGGAAGCCAGATAGGGGCTGGGGGCTGCAGCCCCTGGTTCAGTGCACAGACTTTCACTTTATTCCTCTGTATCAGGCCAGCCCCTCACCCCACCCTCTGCTGTAATTGCTACCTGGGGATCATGGGTCATTGTGGTTCAGTTTCTCGGGTAAGTTTTGGGATAGAAGGGTAGTTTCTTGGCTGTATGGGGTGGAGAATAGAAACTCGGGTTGTGATGATTTCTTATACAGACATATATTTCTACAGATGTTTATTAAGTATCTCCTAAGTGTCTGGTACTATTCTAGGCCCTGGTGATAAGCAGTAAACAAAACAGACAAAATCCCAGCCCTTGTGGGGCCTACATTCTTGTGGGCAAGAGAGATAATGTTAAGTGCTGAGAAGGAAAAAAAAAAAAAAAAAAGATAGGGGAGCAGAATAGGAAGCATGTGGGGCAGGAGTGGTTAGTCCTGAAGTTTTAGGTAAAGTGGTCGAGGAGCAGCACCTCATTGAAAAGATGATTTTGAGGAAAGCCCTGAGAGCAGTAAGGGAGCAGACCCTCTCAGGTGGACGAGCAGTGGAGGGAAAAGGAAGGTCTGAGGCTGCAGCCAGCCTGGAGTGCTCGAGGCCTGGCCACGAGGCCAGTGTGGCCGGAGCAGAGGGAGTCAGAGGTGAGGCCTTGATGGTCACTCTGTGAACTTCGGCTTTTACTCTGAGGGAGAGGGATGCCCCTGGAGGGGCCTGAGCAGATGAGAAATATGATAGGGCGAGTGAACGAGCAGTGATACCAGTTAAAACGCTGTTTTAAGAGCCCAGGTGGTGAGTGGGAAAAGCCTGGTGGCGGGGGAATTGGTGAGAAGAGATCAGTCCAGACACATTTGTAACGCAGAGCCCACTGGAACTGCTGATGGATGGGGGCCTTTGAGTCGGTCCTGCTGCCCTCAGCCCCACACCTCATCCCCCTTTTGCCAGCGCTTTGTGGCTATTTCCTGAGCCTTCCCGGGAGTGGCAGTGAGGGCTGAGTCAGCTCACCTCCTCGTGCCTCTGCTGCAGGTACTTAGGTTTATTTTTCTCCTTCTTTCAAGTCACTTACTGTTCTTTCCTCTATTCATCAGCTTTCAAAATTCTCTCTTGTCCATTCTTTTTCCTTATAGGTTTATACCTTAATTTTGTCAACTCTCCTGTTTGGAGAAGGAGTTTTGATAAGGAGTTTGAGAAGGAGTAGAGATAAGCATGTGTTTCATCTGCCCTGTTTACCGGAAATCCATACGTCCATTATTCGAGAATTTTCAACACAAGAATACTTAGTGTGCCTGGTTGTTTTCTCTGCAGTTTATAGAACTGAAGTTAAAATTATTTTAATAAAAGGTGAGGAGGGTTTTTAGAGCACCAACCTTTTGTCTGCTGACCAGAGCCTTGCCTCCAAGGTACCTTGTTTTGGTTTTTTTTTTTTTTTTTTTTTTTGGTTGTTCTAATCATTTCTAAGATTTAAAACTAAGTTAAAAATGTTTAAAGTTCACACACTCAGAATTATGACATAAATGCTAACAATTATCAGAAGAGTATTAACCACATTTTGTCAACTCTTAATTATCTGAGAATAGCTTATCTTTTCCCTGGATTGTTATTGTAACTAAGGTCTACCATTTTGATCCTTTCCTTGAATGTCACCCATCTGAAGTCAGAGGCATGACAGTAGCAGAAGCCTATTTTTTCAAGTTCTTTTCATTTATATATAAATTGTAAAGATTCAAAACTAGCAGTGGTTTTAAAATATTTGTATATGTTGTTGTTAAATATCAGAATACCTTGTTTGCTAACTTTAAGTATATTTTACATTTATCGAGGATAGGAAACATGCCCTACTAATTTATTTAACCCCCCCCCAAGCCCCCATCACAGCACTTTGCATATTATATGGTATTCACTCAATGTGTCTGTGGAATAATTAAATATCTTAAATGTACAGGTATAACAAGACAAAATCTTCCCTCCCCAAATTAGTATAACTTATTCTTCCTAGTAAATATCAGAAATGGAATGTCTCATCTTTATCCAGACTGGTACTAGGGCTTTCATCACCCTAGATTCATAGCTCCCCAGTCCAACTGGCCAACTGGCCATACAAGCCCACTGAAGCTTTTCCAACCAAAATAGCTAAATGCATATGCCACCCATATGTGCACCCTGGGCTTCAGTGAGAATCTGCCTTGACAGCCCAAAGAAATCTATTTGGTCATATTTAAGTCACTGCCATGGGCTCAAAACCGCGTTGGGCTCTCTAGGAGGTAGAAAGGAAACTCGACCCTTGGCTAATGCCCCTAAGGAGTTGGCAAAAAGATGAATACAAAGGATTACATATAGTTAAATAGTAAACTATATGGTGAAGACCATTCATGAGAGAGAAGTTGAGAGCTTATTGTAGATAGGGACAAAATCTCAGAGTTTAAAAAGACCTTTTAGAAGTCTAGTCCAAATCCATCTTCCCCAGTATAAGAATTTCTTTTAGATTATTTTTGGCAGATGGTTTTCCACTTTGCACATGAGCTGTGGAGGGGGGCCCTTGCTGCTTTCTGAGGCAGCCGTTCTGTGGTGGCACCGTTCCGATGGTTATATTGAGCCTGAGTGCGCTTTCCTGTAATGTATACCCGTTAGCCCTGCCCTGCCTTGTGGGCTTACTGAATGGACACATTTCTCCTTTTCTTCATGGCCACCTCTGTTCAGCATTCAAAGAAAGGCTTCAGGTTGAGAAAAAGTATAGCAAAGAGGTAGAGGTCCTGAGCGCTAAGTGAGCAATTTTATCCCTTTGAAATGGAGACGGTTTCCTAGGAGTTGTTACTGGGATTAAACAAAATGATGTGTGTAAAGCAGGGAGCACAGCGCCTGGAGCATCGCCAGCAGTCAGTAAAGGTAACTGCTGGTAGGTCTGTCCCCTGTCTTCTCTTGCAGGCTGGGCAGGAAAGGAAGGCAGGCTGGGTGGGGTCTGGACTTGGAAGGCTGTGATGAAGATTTTTTTTCCTGTGAAAGAAAAAATGGGGAGCAACAGCAAAGAGCAAATCAGTGCAACGTGTTGACCGACAGGAATAAAGAGAGCCAAGGAGAGGAAGGAGGCCACAGTGACTGGTTTTAAGCCTGGAAATGAGGGCACCGATCACAAAGCAACTCTGTGTCTTGTTGAACTTGAGATGATGGAGGATCATCTCAAGTGCTTATATTATTAATTAATTGATCCATTTCTGGAGCTTTCACTATGTACCAGGCACTGTTCTAGATACTGGGAATACAGTGGTAAATACTGACAGGGTCTCTGCTTTCCTGGGGTTTATGTTTTCTTAGGGAGGGAAACAGATGGAAAAGAAGTTAATAAAAACACAAACAATAATTTAAGATAGTGATAAGTGCTGCAGATGAAGGCTGGTGTGAAAGAGTGACTGGTTTGCGGGGAGAGGGGGTGTACTGTGGATTGATGGTCAGGGATGGCCTCTTGCACAAAGTGACATTTGAGCTGAGACCTGGAGGACGAACAGGAGCCAGAGAAGCAAGGGTCTGGGAGAGTGAAGTTCAACAGCCCCGAGGTATCAGTGAGCTTGGCATAGTCAGGGAACAGACATAAGGCCAGTCTGGCCAGGCATGTGCCTGAGGAGGAACATGGTTTGAGACAGTGAGAGAAAAAGGATGAGGCACGTACTACGGGGCCTTGTGGCCAAAGGAAAGGAGTTCGGACTTCATACTAAATATGTTGGGAACCAATAGGCCTGTTGGGTGGTGAGTGTAAGCAAAGGAGGACAAGATCTGATTACTATTTTAAGAAATCACCCTGGATTCCATATGGAGAGCAGACTGGAGGGGAACAGAGAGGGAAGCAGGGAGACTGTGGCAGTGGTCCAGGGAGGAGAGGATGGTGACTTGGACAAGGGCAGTAGCAGTGGAAAAGTGGAGAGAAGTGATGGATTCTGGATATGTTCTGGAATTAGAGCCAGCAGGACCTGCTGATGGCAGAGATGTTGGAGAAGGAAAAGACAGGAACTGAGAGTGAGCTCTGTGGCCTGAGCAACCGGCAGGGCTATGTACCAAGAAGGGGAGGACTGGGGAAGGAATGGTTTCTTTTGGAGTTAGGCAAGGGCAGGGGCTGAGATTTTGGCCCTCAGGTTCGAGATGCCCATTAGACTCCAAGTGAAGAGGTTGAGTAGGCATTTGGGTATAGAGTCGGGAGCTCCAGGGAGAGGTTAGGACTAGAGATAAAATTTGGGAGTCACCTGCATTTATAGTATTTACCTTTTGTGTATTAATAGTTTATAAGCATTTTCATCTATATTCCATCCTTTAACCTTTACAGTTCTAGTTGGTATTGTTATTTCTACTATACAGAATAGGAGATTGAGAGCTGTGAGTAGCTTGCCTGCCTGCTACAGCTTAGTGTTGGCAGAGTCAGGACTCAAATCCAGAGTTTTGATTCCAAGTGCATTGCCCATTCTGTTAATTCCAGTTGAGGTGTTTCTTTTCTCTTTTGATATCCCATTACCACTCTGCCCCCAAGGTTGCCATATTTCCTGAGATTTCCCCTTGGGAAAGACACAACCTTTCCTTGGGACAGAATTCTAACATTTCTTAATATTATATTTAATATTAGTAATTTAAATATTAATTCTAATATTTCCTTAATGAGACACAAAATTCCCTTTCTTCCTGGATAAGCAGCTTCACATAGCACTCCTGCCACCACTCCAGGGGAAGCAGTATCCTCACATACCCTGTTTTAGAAATGTCTGCCAAACCCCCATATTAAGATATACTCCTAACACAGAGCTGTGTTTTCAGGTATTCCTGAAAACCCCCATATTAAGATATACTCCTAACACAGAGCTGTGTTTTAAGGTATTCAGGTATAAGTTCTAAAATCACCTCATTGTAAAACACTGTCCCCACTCCCTTCTTTAATTGGCCCTCTGGTCAGGCTTGGTAGCTTTGGTTAAAATCCCAAATCTATCAAGAATTTGAGCATAAATAAGAGGAAGTAAATTTTTGAGTTCTCCACTTTTCCTATTCTCCTGATTCATCTGGCTAGATGTGATAGAGCCAGAAGAGGAGGGGTACTTGAGGGGCGTGGCTTGGACAGCGCCGGCGGGGAGCTGATTTGGAATATTCACATGCTGCAGGCACAGCTGGCGGCGTCTGTATGGAGCCGTGCAGCAACCCAGCCCTAAGCATGGGACCCAAAGATGAGCTGGGTGAGGCCTGAAAGAGTTGGATGCCAGCAAGTAAAAATGTGAATGAAACGGAGAACAGTCCACAATGTCGGTTATGCTATTGTGGTTGTCATGAAATGAGCTGATGAAAATTTCATGTGTCTCACCGTGACTCCTACAGTGATTTCTTTCAGTTTTGGTCTAGATATACACCAGCATAAGTGCAGTAGTTAGTTGAACTTAGTTTTTACTCTTGAAATATAGAATTGTTTGGAAATTACATATATATATATATGTAACATCTGCAAGCTGACACACGTGTGTTCTCTATGAGAAAATATAAAGATTGTTCTGATGTAGGTCATCTTTATGCCCATCTCTTTTTGCCCCTTCCACTTAGAGCATTGAATTTGTTATTCTCAGTGTTTAGAAAGCGATGTGGCCCTGCAGATGTCCTGATTTTTGTCTTTTGTTAAACGTTTACTTTGACAAAGCTGTTATTAGGAATTCTTTTTGTATATGCATACTACGTAGATGGCATTTCTGTACCTAATGCCTCTTAAAATACCCTTTCTAACAATTAAAGGAGACTTGAAAATTTAGTTTCACGGAACATGAGTGTCTCTCCTGCTCAAGCCTGTTCACTTCAAAGGTGGTAGGATAATTAGTAGCTAAATGAAATAAATGTGAAGAGGAAGCTAAACAGCGGTAGCTATGTGTTCTATGTTACAAAAGCTCAGCAAGAAGATTGAAGAGGCCACAATAAGTGGGTGATCTGGGGCAGGAGAGTCAGTACTAAGTAGCTGGGAATCAGCATCAGTGCTGTGTACTAAGCAAAGCTTGAATGTAATCGATCAGACAGAGAAGCCCCACTGGAGAAGTGAAAGTGTTTGATCAGTAGCTGTTAAAAATGTGACAGACCCAGTAAACAGCATCACTTTCTGTGACCTGGGTAATGGAGGAGGACCAAGCAGAGAGAGCCAAGCGTGGAGGAAGGAGAAAGTATTCTGTAAGGAAGAGGGTGTCACAATTAACATGAAGACTCCTCCAGCCTGAAAAGCAGGTAATATTCATTCACAGCACACTTTTTAGGTAAGGGAATTCCAACATAGTTTTCCAATGAGAAATTCAAAGAATTTTAATGAGGTACATTCGTCCTTTGGGTCTTTGTGAGGTCCGCCGCGCATCTCATCAGTAAATGCGCAGTGAATCAGCTCCCCCTCAAAGGAGCTGGCCTTTGGTCAAGAATCTCGAGAACAGTTCATCCTTTAGTAGTATGCAAAATATTGGAAAAGGTGAGATGATTTAGTAATAACCTGTACACCAAAGTTATGAAATTGTTGTATGTTTGTTTACCAAGGAAGGAAAGTTTAGTTTTGTTTTAAATTCGGGTGGTGGTGGGAAAATATTAGAACCCCAAAGTCTTGATCTCCTTTCCCAAGTGTTCTAGACTTCCACGTACTTCAGAGTGAAGCCATGACTTACATAATAGATGCATAATGATGCTCCACAGGGGAAAAGAGAGCAGAGATGGGTCTGGAATGTTCTTCATGTTTTCTCTTCACATTCTTCCTTGAACAGCTTTATAGATAGAGTTAAAGATAGGAAGACACATTCACATAGAATGCTGATTGGAGTCATGTTTGGAACTAGAATTCTTATTAAAATCAAAATAACTTTTGTAAGCCTCTTGAACTTTGGCATAAGTTCTATATGAAGGGAACTCATCAAAGGCAAACACTTTTATCTTGAGCCTTGCTTTCTATGATGGTTAGTGCGTTTATTAGAAGGGTGAGCAGATTTCCTGCTCAGTTGGGTTTTTTGTTTGTTTGTTTTATTTTTTAATCCTTCAACAAAAATTATCTGTCAGCCTAAGGAATTCCCCAAGTTAAATTTCATTTCATTGCTCAGGAAACCAAATTATTATATTTCCAGATTTCCTCTTACTTTTGCTGCCATTCACAATGAGGGAGGAAAAAGTGGACTCCTTTGATGTAGGGGGAAAAAAGGCAATATATCACTTCTCTGAAAGAACATTTCTCAGTCTCTCATGTGAAAAAGGATTAGCACCTCCAACAAAGGTCCTGTAGATCACAGAATCGGCAGCAATACCAAACAGTATTCCAAAGGAGAGGAAAAACTGTATTTGAGCAAGAGTGTTTGTCCTGGCAAACAGAAGCTTTTTAATAACTGCAAATCTGAGATAACGGTATACACTCCTCAGTATCGCCCCCTAAATCCTCAGACAGCTAGTTTAAGTGGAGTGAAGTCAAACTTTGTTTTAAAATAGAAATATAGTCTTACTAAATGCAGTTTTTTCACAGTATTGGTTCATAAGGATTATGCATTTATGGGTAACATTGTTTGGAAGGTTCGTCTTTGGCCCTCTCTTGTTCAACAAAAGTTTCATTATAAGGTCACTTGCCTCCATTTTGCATTAATAAAAGTTATTCAGCAACCTGTTAAATTAATTTATTAAGATATTAACTGAATGTTTATTAGAAGAAAAAAAAGTCTACCCTGACTTTCCAACACATTGAAGAATCTTTATACAGTAGGTATGAAGAGGCTGTGGGAAGTAAGAAAATATTAATTTGTGTGTGGCAGAAAAGCCAAGAGGAAAGTTTGTTTGTTAAACAAGGCTGGGCAAAAACTTTGCCTTTTCCAGACCTTCACTTGTTATTTCCATTCTCTATATTATGTTCTCTAAAATTGAGAGAATGAAAAGACTCTGATTTAAAGTAATAATAATAACACCTTGTACTCATGTAGCACTTGAGACTGTCTAAAATCCCCTCTGCTAGTCTGCAGCTTCAAAGTCTGGATGTCTTTGCCTCCCTACTTTGCTTGATCCTGCTTGAATGAAAGACTCCAAGTGGGAGGGGAGAAGGGGGCCGATGGAGCTAACAGTGTGAGCCCCAAGATAAGGTATATGATGCCAGACAGTTCTTCAGAGTTTTGTTCCAAAAAGAAGTTCTGGCAACTCTTACTTTAATGTTTGAAATCAAGATTATTTTGTCCACATAGACACCTCGAGAAGGTTTTATTTTAGTTTTTTTAAGAACAAATTTTGGTCTTCGGTAGCTAGCCAGTAACCCTCTGACCTTTCAGTAAATATCCAAGTAAAGCTTTGAAATTAGGGTGTTTAGTGTTTTATGGCCCAGAATAAAAATCTCCAATTCTGTTTCCAAATAGTGTAGCCTCAACACATTTTATTAAGCTCTTGACACATTCAGCCATGTGTATTTTGTAAAGTTCCTATGGTTATTGTTTTACAATAGCTGCTTCCAGAAGCATTGTAAGGGTTTCAATTAATCAGCCCTTTGTGTGCTTCAGACTATGCAAATTTATCACATCAAACCATTCAACTGCTCATGGGAAAGCCGTGTAAAAACTGTATTGTCTTCTAGCGCCTCCTCTCATTTAGAGTGATGTTTTAATAAGAAAGCTAATCAAGTTTTCTTATGCATTATTTATCTGTTAACATGTAAGGAAGAGCCGAATTAAAATTATGTCTACCGGGATATGGCAAGTGATGTGATAGATCTGGAAGCGATTCAACAACAGAACAAAGCTAATATGATTCAACAGTTTTTGTCTCCTCCCCTCCCCCTTGGGATTATTTAAGGTGGTGGTGTGAGAATAAAAGAAGGTTAATTCAATAACTGGAAAGGGGGAAAGGAAGAAAGGAGCAACCACCTGTGTTAGCCTTCACGTTTTGATTTAGAGACTTACATTTCTGAATATGTAAAGGCTTATCGAGATGCGTTTGTTCAAAGTAGAAACATTTCTTATTTAACACGAACAGTCGAACTTGAAAGCATTCCTCCTGCTTCTTCGGCCTTGTTTACCGCCATATTCAGCAGCAGCAAGCTACTCTGCCCTGGAAATCCGCAGCCCAGGTCCTGTGAAGTTCTGACGTCCTTAGGAGACACCATCCTGATCGTGTGAAATGATCTGAACCCAGCGGAGTGAGCTGCTTTTCGGTCTCTTCAGCCAGCTAGTGCAACTGCATCTGCCCCTTCCATTCATTAAGTTGGTCTCCTTTGCGTTGCTAGTTTGCTTCCTGCTGAGAGTAATTAGGTTTCTTATATAATAATAATTCCTTGTATTTAGATGCCGCCGTTCTCTGAGGACCTTAAAGTACCTCTCAGACATTAGCTCATCTGTTCTTCTAACACAGTTGCCTCATGAGATAGGTGCTAATTATTCCCATTCCAAAGACCAAACAGCTAAGGCTCACCAGAAAGTGGTGCTTTATCCCCAAGGTAACAATATCAGTTGAACAGCACAGAGACAAATTAAGGTCACCCAATTCCAGGATGTCCCACCCTACACAGGTCTGAGTGTCCAAGGGGTGATGAGCCCGTTATAGATCGCGTCCCCCCGGCCCCCATTTATGAACCTCATTAATACTGGGCATTAATACAGTGATCACTCCTTCAGCAAACACCAACCCTCTTCTTGCACTAGGACTGATAGAGAAGCATCGGAGCATCGTTTCACCTTTGCTTAGTGACAGAGTGTTAAACTGTGCAGAAAAAGAAACGTCTTGTCTAACTGGTACTCACAGAAAGTAGGCAGTTTAGACTCTGATTAGTGTTATTTCAGCAGGACATACTGCCTGATTTGCTCTGCATCTCTTAGAGCATTAGAACCTGGTAAGCTGAACTATCCAGGTGTTTTCATGGTCAGTATTCAGTTAGGCTCCTCTGCGTGGGACACCTCTCGAGTGGACTCAAGTCTCTGAACCTCTTCGTATCCCCTGCCTCCGTCACAGCATTTGTCACGCAGCTTATTAACTGAGGGCATCGAGGGAAATGATTCTCTTTTCTCACTCAGAAAAGGAAGAGTGAAAATATATATCAACCTGAGAGTGATAAATTTAATCCAAAAGTGGTTACATAGAAGGTAGACTTGCTAAATAAAAATTTTTTTAATTAAAAGGTGAAGCAGAGTGTGATCCTAAGGGGAGACCTGGCTATCAGCAAAAGAGAAAACCCTTTGCTAGCTGGTTCTCAACACGTTAAAGTCACACCCAAAACAGATCTCAGATTAAAGATGTTATTACAGTTGTCTTTCGCCAATTGTTACTTGCTTTCCTGTCTTTATATGGTAATATAATGCTTTAGTTTTCTTCCTTATCTTTTTTCTCACGTTCTTACCTTTTTTTTTTTTCCTATTTGGATTGAGATGGATCCATTACACTAAGACTAGTTTAAAAAAAAAAAAAGTCCACAAATGACTTTTGAACAAGTGAATTGCTGTTTACAATTAGAAATACTTTCTAAGAGTGATTTGTCAGATTAACTGGACTTTTGCTGGGTATTCTTTAAACGATTTACGTGTTCTGCGAGGCCACAGAAATAGAAATGACAAATTGGTGTAAGAGCCTCCAGTGTAGGGGCCGTGACACAGAGAACCGTGGCAGTGGATCCCCAGATTTGCCTTTCCTGTGTGGCTTGGCGGTGAGATTTGTGGCTTCCTGAGACTCCCTAAATTCTTTACCTTTACAACTTGAAATTAAGATTGACAGTGATGGAGTAATATTTTAATGACTGGGTATCTGTAGAACCTTTCTGCTCTAACTTTCTGTGTTCCAGTTTTTCCTTGTTGTCTGTTTTCATTTGTTAAAAGTTGAGTAGTGTAATCTGTGGTCTAATTCCCATTTGGCCCCTATGAGGGCATTAAGTGTTCCCGGTCCTGTTAAACTGGTGTATTTGCAATTCACTGCCAGGAGGTTGTGCTATAAACAATGGAGTCGAGACACCAGCATGAGCCGGAGGGATGAAATTTTATTTTAAAATCTGAAATGCTGTGTAAGCATTTAAGGTATGAATCAGTAATTGTTTCACAACAGTTTCCATTAGATATGGTTTATTTGTAGTCCATCCCCTTTTCAAGGATCCAGGGGAGTGTTAACACACTGAAGCGTACTGCATATCATTTACATTTTTAAACCAGTGTTAAAGGAAACTAACTATAACTTTTAAGAGTTCTAAATATTGGAAGAGATTTTTATGCCTCTGTCCCTGGAGAAACCAGAGTTTTAATTTTTCATTTGAAAAATAAGAAAAAAACCTTCCTACTTTAATTAAGGATTTGAATAATTCTGAAACAGAAATACCTTTAAAAAAAGAAAGAGAAGTCTGGTTCTAAGATTGAGAACTCTCTTCCCCCCACCAAATGAATTCAGTAAAATACAAACTTTAAAAAATCATTTGTCTGATTTGAGATTCGAGATCATCAAATTCTGTCTAAATATTTTGTTTTAACTTCTAAGCTCATTATGGTTTCTTTGTGTTGACTTGTATTAAAATCTGTCAGCTATGACTGGCCTCATAAGCACAGTCAGCGGACCAGAATAAGTTAATTATTTACTTGTGTCACTAGTGCTCTTCATCTAATGAAATGCACAGCTGTGTTAGATCTGCAGTTGGATGTGTAGCTTCCATTGTTCCACAAGTCAGCAGAGGGTAGAAGCCGCAATGATGGAGAGCCCTCAGTTCTTTCTGCTGTTCTGGCTTTCTGTGTCGATTTCATGGATCTTTTATCATTCACTTTCACACAAAACAAACAACACAGGCCTGTCTGCTATGGGAACCATCTTGGCATATAAAAGGGTTTTCAGAGCCTAAAGTAATTTTAAGTTAGCTAAGATTTAATTTTTGGCTTACAGGTGCCCTTGATTCAGATGTGGCCAAAGCCATTCCTATAATGGAATGAAAAAAAATCTGTAAGTGACTTATATAACCAATGTATTTTTAAACTGCAATGTCAGAAAAGGGCTGATAAGAAAATAACTCCCCAAGAAAGGAATCTCTATACCAAATATTAATCAGACTTCAAGAAGAGTTATTGGAGATTCAGATTTCAGGGGAGGGAGCATTGCTTACATTTTAATAACAAAATGAAGTTAAATTTGCTTGATTAAACTTGTCAACTAAGACTGAGAATACAAAATGCAAATCATCCCACTCCTTACCCTCCCCCAATATGAGTGTGTCCTGCTTCCGCAGTGGGTTTCTGTACCTCCTGCACCTCACTCCCACCTTCTCTTGTCGGGGGTGAACAGGCAGCTTCCTCTTGAGCAGACGCCAGCATCCCCCTGTGAACTGCTGCTGAAGGGGTGCCGAGGCTTTTCTTCAGTTTTGTTTTTAAGGGATGTAGCTGAACCTTCCACCTCCTCACCAGCCAAAGTGACATTCTCACCCAAGCACGTCCCAGGGACTGGCCTCTTTAGGACTTGCTGTTTTTAACATTTTGTCCACTGCTAAACAATGTTGTTGTCGGTTGCACCTAGATTTACAGTTTGATGTCTTTCAGAGTAGATTTCCCAGTAGCCCTAGTGTTTTGTTAGATAATTTCAGTGTGGACAAAGATGGATTTTTGGAGGGGAGAAAGGAGGGTCACAGACTCTGCTTGATTTAAATTCTAACACATTGTAGCTGAATTTGAAATAAAGTGAACTGAATGTTTCTGGGCTTAATGTAGGAAAGCATATGTTCTTTATAATAAACAATACAATTTCAACCAAAAAGGCATGCTCTAGGATTCAACTTCATAAACCGAGTTACCATATAGTTCATAGCCACTGGAAATCTGAACATTGATAACCGATGTTAAATAGGCAGATGGCACTCTTTTTCTTTAGACTTCAGGTCTTGGTGATTATAACATGCACAAAAATTTTATTTTAAAAAAGTTTGAGTAATTATGTAGAAATCAAACTGAGGAAAGAAACATTTCTTTTAGAACAGTTTCTTTTCAGTAGGTGCAGATGGTTGATAACATTGTATACAAAGGAAAAGAAAGTTCATGTTAAGAAATATAAAAGCATTTTTTTTCCTGGTCCAGTGCCATTGTACACTAGTTTTCTAATTCTGAATTAGGTAGCTTGTGGTGAACAATCTAAAACTGTACCCGTATAGTCGTTCTACCAAGAAAGAAATCAGAGGAATTTAAAACTATTTAAGCAATAAGATCCCTTACAGGTTAGAATAATATTTAGGGAGTAATAAAGTACAACTAACTTAAGAGACCGTCAGTAGAGTGCAGAGAGCTGGTGGGGTTTGGTTTGGTTTTCGTTCTTAGAATTTCATTTCTAATTCCAGCCTTTTCTTCCAAGAGTAATTTGGCATTTAATTTTCTTGTTCAACTCTACAACTTCGATCAGAGGTCACTTTTCTAGCATGCCATAAGCTATAGGAGTTACAGTTCCCTAGGGCAGCTTAGGCTCGGCCAGGGGAGCCCTGGCAGAAACCAGCCCACCAGCCAGGGCTCGGCAGCCAGTAGGTAGACCTGTCAGTGCATCAGCCACTCACAAGGACTCCTTGTCCCAGGTTTTAAAACCACAGTCTAAACACATCCCTTGCCCAGTCAGTTCTGGTGATCAGAGAACTCGCGTTCCTGTGCTGTGGGTACGTTAGGTAGCAGATCACAGACTGGCTGACAAGGAGCGAGATTGCCGCTGACTTGCAGTGTCAGGAACGACGATGGGGCTGGGGCGTGGGGAAGCCACTGCTCTCCCCTGTCTGGGGCAAGAGAGGCCGGGCAGACGGCCTGACGGCACGTTGTGTGTCGTGCCAGAAGGCCGACCCGCAGGCTGCAGTGCCTTTCTGCAAGGACAGTCGTTTTTGAACTGTTCGTGTAGCAGGATTGTTGGAAGTTGCTTTTATTACTCTTGATGGAGACCACGGAGAATGTTTGAGAGCAGTGGAAATAGAGACGGCAGCAGGGAGATCCCAATTAAGTACTGTGTTCTTCCTTTCTGCCGGTTGGCTCTACGTGGCATGAAATCTTCTCTCCCCCAGGTGTTTGTGGCTTGATTGTCCCTCAGGAAGACATGCCATTTTGTGATTCTGGCATCTGTCCGGACATCATAATGAACCCCCATGGCTTCCCATCTCGAATGACGGTCAGTACGGGTTTTTTTGTTTTGTTTTGTTTTTCTGTTTTAGGAAGGAATGTTATCTTTTTTTAAAAAAAATAAATTTATTTATTTTTAGCTGTGCTGGGTTTTTGTTGCAGCGCACGGGCTTCTCATTGCAGTGGCTTCTCATTGCGGAGCACGGGCTCTAGGCGCACGGGCTTCAGCAGTCGTGGCACACGGGCTCAGTAGTTGTGGCTCGCAGGCTCTAGAGTGCAGGCTCAGCAGCCACAGTGCACAGGCTTAGTTGCTCCGCGGCATGTGGGATCCTCCGGGACTGGGGCTCGAACCCGTGTCCCCTGCATTGGCAGGAGGACTCACAGCCACTGCGCCACCAGGGAAGCCCAGTTAGTACGGTTTTCAGAGGTGCTGCCTTTAAGGAAAAAGGCAGGCAGTTGGTTTGTAGTGAGCGGAGGAGATGGGGCCCTGAAACTGGTTTTCGGAAAGGGCCCTTTTACCTCTTGCCAAATAAATAGGTCCCTAGACCCTGACAGTGGGGGCTAATCTCCTCTACAGAGGGGGTGTGGAGAGGTCTGGGCTTCCCTTCGAGGGCAGTCTTCTGAGTGATGAACTCACCCCTCAACAGAAGAACCCCATGTATCAATGTATCTCCCTTTCTGTGGTTACCATTCTGTCATCCTGGCTCCGACACTTACCAGCTGTGGGACTTCAAAGTTGCTTAACCCCTCTGTTTCCTCAGATGTAAACTGAGGGAGGTAATAGTACCTATCCCATCGGGGTCTTGGAGGCGTAAACTTAGGTCACAGTAAGAGAGGATAAATATTTGCTACTACTGATTTATCACTCTTATTAATAGTAGTAGTCTTATAATCTTTTGGAAGAAACAGGCCAGAGCTAAATAAACAGAATTCCTAAACCACAGGAAGGTGCTCACTTAATTTGTTCACATCCCACAGGTGGGAAAGTTAATAGAGCTGTTGGCGGGCAAGGCCGGCGTGTTAGACGGCAGATTCCACTACGGCACTGCGTTTGGAGGCAGTAAAGTGAAGGATGTGTGTGAGGACCTCGTTCGCCATGGTTATAACTACTTGGGGAAAGACTATGTTACCTCTGGCATCACGGGGTGAGTATGTGTTTAGACGTCTTAAAGGAAAATTACGATTTTATTAAAGTAAAAGTATGATTTTATTAAAGTAAAAGGATAAAAGTAAAAATATGATAAGGCATAAGAGCCCTTAAGATATATGGCTTTACTCCTTTAAGAAATCTGATACAAGAAAATCCAGATTTATGGTGGACGTGGCAGCTAAGCTATGGTGGTAGTGATTTTGCGGTATGTGTGTATCACATCAACACGTTGTACACCTTACATGATGTTATTTGTCAATTATATCTCAGTGAAACTGGGGGAGGGGAGAAAAGAAAGTCCAAATTTAGAAAACTAATAAACTAAGGAGTGCCCTTTTGGCAATAAGGCTCCCATTTAAAAAGTAGAAAGATCTTACTTACCAAAATAGGATTTCTGCACAGCTTTTAAAGAACACATCAGTTGTCTATAATACAAAATCTCTTAACTGTTGGCCTTTCTCTGCACTACTGTGATGAATATCAGATACTTAGTGCTCTGACAGGTAGCCTGAGGCGTAACATTTGCGCGTTCATTCACCAATGACGTGTTAAACACCTAACATGTGCTAGGTACTAAGCATGTAACAGTGAACAAAATAGACATGGTCCCTGACCTATGGGGCTGACCACTGAGATTTGTTACTAGACATTAAAAAATAAGACAAAAAGTAACTTCTCAGCAGGGCCTACCCTGACTACTTACTTTAAAACCACAACTCAGTGTTGCCCATTTCCTGCTGTATTTTTCTCTGTAGCATTCATCATTATCAAGTAATGTAATAATACCGTATAATATCACACTATCTGTCTCTCCAGTGGGAATGTAACCTACCTGAGAGCAGGGCTTGTCTGTTTCGTTTACTGTTTTATTTCCAGTGTCTAGCACAGAGCCTGACATACAGCAGGCACTCCATAAATGTTTGTTGAATAAAGGAATGAAAACAAATCAACACAAGTACAAATAGCTCTCACCAAAAAGAAACCAAAGAATAGGTTAGAAGACCCCTGTGAGGAGGTGGCTATTTCAGTGGAGATACGAAGGATGAGAAGAGACATTTGGAGAGTGTTTCGTGCAGGGGAGAAGGGTTTTGAACACCTTACAAGGGGCAGAGCTTGGGAAGTTCAGGGAAGTGGAAGAGGCAGCGGCTGCAGCCTGAGGGGAGGCTGGAAAGCAGCCTGAAGGGAGACACAGCAGAGCGCTGGGTCTTCCTGGTTCCCTGGAGAAACAGATGTCCCTGAGGTTACCCTGAATGATCAGGTTTTCAAACTTGACTCACACATGGTTTTAAAGGATCCAATCAGTTGCTTAAATTAAGACCCACTTACATATTTTATGCCAGATAAAACTCTGGGACATAGCATTTATACCGTTCTTCTGAGGTTTCAAACTGCTTGAGCACAAGTGAAACTCAGCGTGGAAGCATGCGTGAAAACACAGAGCTTGATGTTAGTGCTGCAAATAGACTATCCAGATATGACGAAAATGGCCAAAATCTGTATCTGTTAAAAATATTGCCTGCTTTCTCAAATGACCTAACTAGACTGTAATAATGTGGATTTCTTTAGGTGTATCATAGTTGAGGTGTTATAGGAAATTGCATTACAGGGCAAGAGTGATGGTCCATTTCAAAAATGATTCAGTGAAGTAACTATGGTTCATTTCAAAAAAAACAGTTATCACTGCTAAACTGATCATTTTAGTCTTTGCTTCTCATCCAGAAATAATGCAGTAGTTGACCAGAAAGTATGCAAAACCAGTGAATCAATTTGGTGGACCTTCTGAACATAATTTTACTGGAAGATTTGGATGGGTTGTGCCCTGCTTCCTATGGACAGCTGTAGGCTCTGTCTGCACCACCTTCCCCAGTGCCCCCAGCCAATAAGTGTTTTCACTTCTTTGCCATTCATCTCAGTTGCAAAGTTTGAGAAACACTACTTTAGCTTGTTAGTTGAAAGTTTCATAAAGGGCTTAAAACCATATTCACCCACCAGCTTTCATCCCTTGTCACATTTTCGAGCATAGCTAGGAGGAAAAATTACATCTGGCTTTATTCAGTTAATGATAGAATGGCATTAGGTGACAGAGTTCTAGAAATTCTACTGTGAGCAGCCATACAGTGGAGGAATTAGAATCATTTATTATTAAAGCTGGAAAGAACTTTAGTCTGACCCCCTTGTTGTACAACTAAGAAAACTGAGATAAAGAGGTCTTTATCTCAGGGACTTTATGCAGGGACTTCCCTGGAGGCGCAGTGGCTAAGAATCTGCCTGCCAATGCAGGAGACACGGGCTCAACCCCTGGTCTGGGAAGATCCCACATGCCTCAGAGCAGCCAAGCCCGTGCGCCATAACTACTGAGCCTGTGCTCTAGAGCCTGCAAGCCACGACTACTGAGCCCATGCACCACAACTACTGAAGCCCGTGCACCTTGAGCCCATGCTCCGCAACAAGAGAAGCCACCGCAATGAGAAGCCTGTGCACCGCAACGAAGAGTAGCCCCCACTCGCCGCAACTAGAGAAAGCCCATGCGTATCAACGAAGACCCAACGTAGCCAAAGATAAATAAATAAAAATAAATTTATATTAAAAAAAAAAAGCTTTCCACTGTCAAAGCACTTAAATATTCACTCTCTTTTTAAACTCTTACTACGGATTTTCTAAAGGCTCATGAGTCAGCTCTGTGACAGACGTTTACTGAGTATCTGTTCTGTGGCAGGCAGGGTCATTAGTGCAGGGGCCACAGTGACAAGGAGATGAAGTGCTTATTCTGCGGCATTTACTTCTTCTGGGGAAAACAGGTGATAATTAGAGAAATAACAAATGTGTACTTTAATAGCAAACGGTGACAAGTGCTCTGAAGAACATAAAACCAAGGTGAGAGTTGAGACTGCACTGGCACTGTGATGCTGGGGTGGGAGGAAGGCACCTCTAGAGAATGTGATTGGGGCGCACCTCTCGGAGGAGGTGAAGGGTTTGGCAGGGCCATGTGAATACCTGGTGGAAGAATGTTTCGGGCAGAGCTGACAGTAAGCACAAAGGCCCTGGGGCAGGTGGGCTTGCTACATTTGAAGAATAATGAAGAGGCCAGTGCTGCTGGAGTAGAATGAGCGGTGAGGAAGGGGAATAGCAAATGAGTCAGGTGGACAGGAGCCAGGTTGTGTTAGACCTTGTGGCCGTGACACAATATTTGGGTGATGCAGAGTCTGAATGTAATGGGAAACCATTGGGAATTTAGAGCAGAAAAATGACCTGCTATGATTTATGATTTAGAAGGAATCACTCTGGCTTGTTGTGTGAAGAATAGATTGTTGAGGGATAAGAGTGGAAGCAAGGAGGCCAACTGGAGGATTGTCTGCAGTAGTCCAGGCAAGAAAGGATGGTGGCCTGACGAGGGTGGCAGCAGTGAAGGAGGGACTGTCTTGTTCACACTGTTTCACAACCTGTTTAAATTTTTTTTCACTATTTTTTTAACTGAATGAACGATTCTTTAAATTCTATGGTACTTTACAGTTTTCAAAAGTTTCACACATGATTTCATATAATCCCATAATAACCCTTTTTTCCTACCCCTATATTGCCCCTCCCCCTCCCTTTCCCCACTGGTAACCACTAGTTCTCTATATCTGTGAGTCTCCTTCTTTTTTGTTTTATTCACTAATTTGTTGTATTTTTTAGATTCCACATTAAGTGATATCATCCAGTGTTTGTCTTTGTCTGACTTATTTCACTTAGCATAATGCCCTCCAAGTCCATCCATGTTGCTGCAGATGGCAAAATTTCATTCTCTTTTATGGCTGAGTAGTATTCCATTGTGTGTGTGTGTGTGTGTGTGTGCGTGTGTGCGTGTATATATATATACACATACATATATATATACAAATATATGTATATATATATACACACACATGCACACACACACACACACACACACACACACACACACACACATACACCACATATCCATTCATCTGTTGATGGACACTTAGATTGCTTCCATACCTTGGCAATTGTAAATAATTTTAAAATTTGTATGGAAACACAAAAGACCCCAAATAGCCAAAAAAATCTTGAGAAAGAAGAACAGAGCTGGAGGAATCGTGCTCCCTGACTTCAGCCTATACTACAAAGCTGCCATAATCAAAACATTATGGTACTGGCACAAAAACAGACACCCAGATCAATGGAACAGGATAGAAAGCCCAGAAATAAATCTACACACTTATGGTTAATTAATCTATGACAGAGGAGGCAAGAATATACAGTGGAGAAAAGACAGTCTGTTCAGTAAGTGGTGCTGGGGAAACTGGATAGCTACATAAAAAAGAATGAAATTAGAACATTCTTTAACACATACAAAAATAAACTCAATGGAAAAAAAAAACTCAGTGGATCAAAGACTTAAATGTAAGACTAGATACTATAAAACTTCTAGAGGAAACATAGGCAAAACACTCTTTGACATAAATTGCAGCAATATTTTTTTGAATTCGCCTCCTAAAGCAAACAAAAGCGAAAATAAACAAATGGGACCTAATTAAACTGAAAAGCTTTTGCACAGCAAAAGAAACCATCAACAAAACGAAAAGAAAACCTACTGAATGGGAGAAGATATTTGCGGATGATATGACCGATAAGGGGTTAATATCCAAAACATAAAAACAACTCATACAACTCAACATCAAAAAAAGCAAAACCCCGATTTAAAAATGGGCAGAAGAACTGAATAGACATTTCTCCAAAGAGCACTTGCAGATGGCCACCAGGCACATGAAAAGATGCTCAACATCTCTAATCATTAGGGAAATGCAAATCAAAACTACAGTGAGAATCACCTCACACCTGTCAGAATGGCTGTCATCAAAAAGAACACAAACAACAAATGTTGGCGAGGATGTAGAGAAAAGGGAACCCTCATACACTGTTGGTGGGAATGTAAATTGGTGCAGCCACTGTGGAAAACAGTACAGAGGTTTCTCGAAAAACTAAAAATAGAATTACCATATGACCCAGCAATTCCACTCCTGGGTATATATCCAAAAAAAACAAAAACACTAATTCGAAAAGATACTGCACCCCAATGTTCATAAATTTTTATTCCTTAATTGAACAGTGCATCTTTTATTGCATCCATGGTACTTTTATATTTTCAGTTCTAGCATATTTGTTCACTGCAGACTGAAAATCACTCTCTTCCGTTCACTCAGTCATAAACTTGTTCATAAACAAATAAGGGCCTGCCAGTGATGAGTCCTAGAAAAGGCTGTCTCTTGTTAGCCCAAACTTAAGTTTCTTAACCTAAAACTCTGACCTTTTTTGCAGTGAACCCTTGGAAGCATACATCTATTTTGGCCCCGTGTACTATCAGAAACTGAAACACATGGTGCTCGATAAGATGCATGCCCGGGCCCGGGGACCACGAGCTGTCCTTACCAGGTAAGAGAAAAGCATTTATAATGCGGTTAAGTCTACCTTGCATTTCTCGGATATAGCAATAGGCAGATGTCAAAATTTGGGGTTTTAGGCATCAAAAATCACATACGTCTGATTAAAATGAAAAAATAGCAGCCAATTAAAAATCAATTCATAGGTGCAAGAGCAAGCCCGCCATAGGTCTTGCCAGCAGTCTCCTAACAGAGTCATTTGCATTTATGCACCAGTTTAAATATGGTCCTATTTTACAGGGTTCAAATATAGGAATGTAGGTACACTTTACATGAACACATATCGATACACCTGCATGCTCCCATGTGTACACAGAAAACACATACATACGTTATTTGGTGGCGAGGCCACAACTGTCATTTTTTAAAACTGTTACTGGAGCATAAGGCACCTGTACTTGCATGCTTATTAGAATAAGCTCTGGGAGGTTAAGGTCCACATGTGCCTTTTCACCAGTGTGTCCCCAATTCCAAGCACAATGTCTGTGTGTTGATGAATGGGTACAGTTGTTGGGAAAGGGAATTATAATTACTAGGTTTCACATGTTCTTAGTACTACATCTTCCAGTTGGAGAAGCAGGGTCTAGGGCAGTGGTTCTCACCCAGGGGCGATTGTGCCTCCCAGGGGACATTTGACAATGTCTGAAGACATTTTGGGATGTCACAACTGGTGGGTGGCGAGGAAGCTACTGGCATCCAGTGGGTGGAGACCAGGGATGCTGCTGAACATCCTACAATGCACAGGCCAGTTCTCACCACAGAAACTTACCCGGCTCAATCTGGCAGTAGTGCTGAGGTTGCCAGAGAGGGTGGGCCTGGGGAGACAGACAGACATGGTTGTGAACTCATCTCCACCGTATACCACTTCCACCAGCCTTGGACACGTCACTTAGCTCCTCTCAGCTTCAGGTTTTCCCATATATGAAGTGGAGACAGTAATTCCCACTTTGCAGCGTGCTGGTGAATGTCAGATGTTTTAAAATAGAATGTATACAGTGCCAATTCATGGGAGAGGCTCAACAAATATCCAGTTCCCTGCCCACTCTGACCTGGCACTGCAACTCTCCCCTGAATGCTGTCCCCTCCAGAACTTCCATTTCAGTTACAACATCCAAAAAGTATTTCAGGGAATTCTCCGGTGGTTAGGACTCCGCGCCTCCACTGCCTAGGGCCTGGGTTCGATCCCTAGTCTGGGAACTAAGATCCCACAAGCCGTGCGGCACGGCCAAAAAAAGCAACAAAAACAAAACAAAACTATTTCAGAGTAACATATTTCAAAATACGTTTCCTATTTTTTGCCTTGTGTAAAAAACGTTGCTGCTTTAGAATTACTTTTGTGTATTCCATATGAATCTGCCTGGAGTGTATTTGTAGTCTGTGATCTCAGTTGGTTAAAATCCAAGTTTTGGGTTCTGCCCACATGTGATCAGACCCCCTTCACTTGTCCAGTGACCACAGGTGTAGGGATGCCCCCGACTCCCACCCTAGATCAAAATAGATATCGTGCTCAGTTATGAAGTGGCTGCTATAATGTGTTCATTTATACCTATTTGTAAGTTTTTCATAGGTAGATTTTCTTTCAACAAATAATCTACGATTTGATTTCCCATTGTAACTTTCAACAACAGAAGGTAACATTTCAGCATGGGCTGGTGTACACTGTGTTTACCTTCTTAACTCTTTGGGAAACTGGAGGCAACAACAAAGATTAAAAATGCTACGGAATGAAGCAAACAAGAGGTTTACAGTCCACCCCTGCTCAGACTACCTCTAAGGACTGTCACTCCAAAATCAACCAGCCAGGGAGCTTGCTTTTTTCTTTTTCTCTTTCTTTTCTTTACTTTTTTTTTTTTTTTTTAATCATTTCTGTCATCAGTACCTAGGTGGGATCTAGGTGGGTTTGCCTGAGTTGTTTCAGAATCCCCTAATTTTACCTACATCTCTGGGTCTTGGATTCCTAACCTTTTAAAGTATTCTCAAGCCCAGCAGATACATAAACCACAGGGAGTCCATTCAGGGGGCTAATAGCTTCCCAGTTCTCATACAAGAAGGAACGACCTGAATGGGACACACAGAACTTTCCCAGTCTCTGGGGAACCTCCCATCTGGCTCAGGTACTCCATCCTTCCAGATGATTCCTGATCTATTCCAAATTTTATAAAACTCTCTTTGCTTCTTTCCATGCTCAATTTATTTCTTAATAGTAAAGCTCTTCCCTGGAGCCCTGGCAATAACAATTGGGGACCCACGTTTCTTCCATAGTGCGTTCTGCTTAGTTTTTCTGCCTTTAAATAACAGAGAACTGAGACATCTTTGAAAGTACTCAAAAGACATTCTACCCTGATTTGAGGACTATACTGTGCTAATAATGATGAAAGTGATGGTAATAGTAATGCTAGCACTGCTGTTTTATATGATTATATATTAATTTATTATTATATCACAGAATATTATGTAACTATTATTTCTATCTAATAATAATAATTGCAACCACTAGTGTTACATCTCTTCTCCTTCAAGCCTCTTTGGGATAGGTTGTCTAACATGCGCTTTACAAATGAGGCTGAGAGGCTGAGCAGCCTGCTTTTGGTCACTGTCTAAAAGCAGTTTGAATCCCGGTGAGCCCACTCTGAAGCCTTGTGCAAGATCTTAGCTAGCGTGTGATGCTGCCTCTTTGTTTGTTTAGTATAATAATAACACATTTGTCTAACTTGTTTCGAAGGCAACCTACTGAAGGTCGATCTCGTGATGGTGGTTTGCGTCTTGGAGAAATGGAACGTGACTGTTTAATTGGTTATGGAGCAAGTATGCTTTTACTAGAGAGACTGATGATTTCAAGTGATGCCTTTGAGGTTGATGTCTGTGGGCAGTGCGGACTTCTTGGGTACTCCGGCTGGTAAGTGGATACCACATGTCTCTCATACCACATCCCTTGCCTCTTAAATCACAGCTCAGAGTTTGGATCATACCCACGTATTCTCCAGCCTTCCCCATCCAGACATTCCTGGAATTGGGGATTCTGTATGTACATGCTTAGCTTGTCTGCCTAATGTTCTGCTGTCTACAGCCACTAGAGTTTAAGCTCCCAAGGAGACTTTATTTTCTTCTTAATATTATCTCGAGTACCTTTTATAACACTGTTTATCTGTAAAAATACTAGCAGATTCAGAATTACAGCATATTTTAACTGGCAGCCTTTAATGGAAGACTGTGTTGAATGCCCTCGTTTAACCTCAAACCCAAAGAACCAGGTATGTTGCCCCAGCTCTTATAGCAAGTTGGTGACAGAGCCAGGACGTTGTCTGTACGCTCTCTGCTTTACACTTGGACTGTGAATTCCATGAAGACAGAGACCATGTCTGTCTCAGTCATTCACTCAACAAGCATTTAGTAAGAATCTGCTAAGTTCAGACACTGTTCTAGGCCCCAGAAATACAGTGGGGAGTAAGACAGATGAATGGCTGCTCACAGGGAGCTTATCTTCTAGCTCATTCTAACTCCAGTCTGTCTTGTTTACCCCTGCTTCTCCAGCCTGTGACCTGGTTGTTGCTAAATAAAATATAATTGCTTAGGATTGTCAACAGGTAAATTATGTAACTCATAAAGTTTGTAATTTCTGTGTAGAGCTCAGTACACAAAGGCCAGCTTAAAAGATGTTGCTACATATTTTTTTGTTGGTGTTTGTATAGTTAGAACACCTTTCTTCCTTGTAATGGTTCCACTCTACCACCAAAGGGCAGCTGCTCTGTTTAGGGTTAGTTATGATCCAGGAGAGCCCCGAAGTACTCCTGTAGGCAGGAGGGCTGGTAGTTCCCCAGTCTCTACTCACTCTTCCATCAGAGATGAGGTCTAACAGGTATATAAGGCAGATGCTGCGGGGACCGGAAATAGCCTCAACTCCCTCATCAGCCCTCACCCACCCTCCCAGAGCCCCTTTTCCCTGGCTGGGGGTGGGGCATCCTCAGAAGGACAGGGTTAGGCCCAGATGAGCGTTCGTTGCCAGAGTCTGAGGAATACAGGGGCCACCTTTTTCCCATCGAGCCCCCCATCAAAGCCTCCTTCCAGAGAGAGCCCCATCTTAACGCTGCCAGTTTCTTGGCGAATGAAAGCAAATCAAGAGTCGGAATGAGTGAGCTTCTTAGAACACAGTATACACCTTGCTAGGTAAATGACAAAACCCTTTAGCCAATTATTTTGTGATTTTTTTGGTGTAGAAGAGTTAATGAGAAGAAATCGTCTGTTTCTTCTTGTCTGTGAAGAAATAGTTTCATTTTAAAAACTAACGCAAGAGGTGGCTATTTGCAGTTCGTTCCTTTCACAAGGTGGCAGGGATGAGGTGACATTATTCTAAGCATAAGCCTGAGTGTTTCTTATATCAGTGACATGGAGCAGATGTTTCAGTTCTGAGATGTCTTTTTGTCTCTTGAAATGCATATTGAGTTTGCATTTTATTGTCCTGGTTGTGTAACAACAGCAACAAAAAAGTATAATAGGAAGGTGCCTGGAACCTAGGTCTTAGGTCTTCAAAGTTGGCACAAGGATTTTTAAGTAATTTATTTTGAAAAGATGGTA
Organism: Monodon monoceros; assembly: GCF_005190385.1. Classification (NCBI taxonomy): domain Eukaryota; kingdom Metazoa; phylum Chordata; class Mammalia; order Artiodactyla; family Monodontidae; genus Monodon; species Monodon monoceros. The sequence continues at coordinate 84,982,980 of NW_021703783.1, forward strand.
CAGAGGAGTCATTTTATTAAGAACAGGGATCATGAAACTTCAAAAAGAGTTTCCTTTTCTTCTCCATTCTCCTCACATTCCCTCCCATGCCCCCTAACGGAAGAAGAAAGAGAGAGAGAAAGAGAGAGAGAAAAAGAAAGGAAGCAGTAGACCAGCTTCCTTCATGCCCTTTGAAAACCTTCCCCTCTCTTCCTCTGAATACTCAGGGAAACTCACATAAACTGTAATTGATCCCAACATTATTCTGTTAAATTCATATCTCCTTTCCTGCTTCGTTTCTGTCTCATTTAGAGATCATCTGATGGCAGTGCCTGATTTTGAAGCTCATGTGTTCAATGTATATTGTATTTGAAATCCTTTGAAAGAGGACTAAATCAGGTTACACTGTTGAAGGGTCTCTACTGTAATTAAACAGACCTGGATATACCATATGTCTGATTTTGAGTGGCCTACTTATACCCTCGTTGCCAACAGAAAAAAATCCTCATCCAGTCTGGTAGTCTAGCAGCCTGCTCGTGCTGCTTTCTGGCAGAGGAGCATAATGATGCTGTCATTTTCCCGTCGTTCGTTACCTGATCGTGTGTGATGGGTTGTGTGGGAGGGAGCACAGGCGTTTGTTGGAGGAAGTCGGTCTTTAATGAACAGCACAATGGAGGCTGAGTAATTAGAGCAGTTCAGAACCTTGAAACTGGCCTTTTGTCAGTGATTTGCACATTAGTAAGGCATTGCTATGGGGATGTTTACAGCAAGACTGTTGTTCTGCAGAAGACATGGAGGGCATAAGTCACAAAAGAGAGGAAAACTGCTGAGAGAAGAAAATCCCTATTAAGATAATTAGCTTGTAGAGGATATTTTACTGGACAGTCATTCCTCATGTGAAGCCACAGCCGCCTCCTTTTGCTGCTTTTCCCTAAAAAATCAGTTTATTTTATTGTTGTTTGGGTCAAGTTTCTTTCTTTGGAAATCTTTCAGAAATAGGGTAAACATTTTAATATTTTTCTTTATGTGTGTATATATATATATATATATATATATATATATACGCATATGTATGTATGTGTATACATGCATTGGAACATTTTAAATGATGGAGAAATATTTAATAATAGAGAAGATTAGTGGGCTTTCTGGATTATGAATCAGCACATATGGAAGTTTTAAATGGATTAGCTTGACCTGAAGTCACCAGGTAACGTACTGGACAGGGGAATCAGCAAGAAGTTGCCCCAGTTAAATCCATTTCTCCAGTTTAATTAAAGCATGAACATGATTCCTGGATAAATTAGATCAACCCAGGCACATTAAAAACATAATTCTTAAACTATAATGCATTAAAGAGGTCTTTAGGTAATCTTTTAGGAAAAAGTCATCCACCATGTTCTTATTATTACTGTTGATGGAATCAAATCTCCACAGCGCTTGTTAAGGCCTCTGCAAGTCCCCTAGTGGGGACATGAGCACAGGTCCATCATGGCTCATCCCTTTTCCATACTCTTCTCCTCAAGAAGTTCATATCTGTATACTCACTCACCACCACATTCAAATTCTCAGCCTTAATGCTTTTCTTTTCTAAAATAATAAAGCTTTATTTTACTGGTGGTGAAAATGATCCCTGCTCTTTGTAAAATATTCAAAGTTATAAAAAATGTTAATGATATATATATAAAGAAGAAATACAAACAGTCACACTAATTTGTACCATCCACAGATGACCACTATTAACATTTTAGTGACTCTTTTGGGGACATCTCTGTTTGCCAGTAGTCCTGTACCCTTCTTTATTTTCAGTCATGAGCCCTTTTGAGATTCTGATAATAGTATAAAAGTAAAAATACGTACACCAAAAAATCTTGTTACATATGATTTTGGGGCTTCATACATTTACTGAAACCCATGTGAGGACCCCGCCCCCCCCTTGTGATCACACTGTTTAGCAAACTGCTTTTTCTGCTCCACAGTGTGTCCTGGACACCTTTACATTTCACTAATGTGGGTCTACAGCATCACGTTTAATGGCTGCACGGGATTCTTCTGCGTAAATGTCCTGTAATCACAGAACAAACTGCTTATTGGACACATGAGCCATCTCCTGCTTTATGCCGGAGTAGTATGCATATGCTACTGTGCGTTATAAGTAGTGTGACCGTGAACATTCTTGTGTACATATTTTGGCACTTTTGTGATTACTCAGTGAAATAACACGTGTGTCTACGTTTTTAACACACATCCCTCCAGAAGGGCCTTTACCGTTCACTAAGGAGTCTCGCTCTAGTCCCCAGTCAGCACTGAGTCTTCTAAGCCCTGGTTGCTGTTCCTCTTGCACTCATTTTGCCCCCTGTTGACTGGGAGGACCTAGTTTTCTACATATTAAGTCTCAGGATTTTTACTGGAAACCTATTGTCCCAGATGCCCCAGATCCTTGAGATATAGGGTAAGGTCCTACTTTGGTCTGAAACCTGAGAAAATAATTCACTTTCTCCCCAGGGACCCTTCTTTAGTTATAGCTATTGACTAAGATCTAGGTTCAGTTCACTGGCTCTTCCTGAAGGAAAAGAAAATCCTAATTGGAAGAGCAGGCACAGTGGTCTGGAGCAGGTGCTGTTGTGAGGGTTAAATGAGAATATACGCACACGCACGTGCACACAGCTTCCTTGGTTTCGCACAGGGGCCAGCGCGTTGTTCAGTGCAGTGGCTTCCAGGACTAAGAGAAATAACCACGCTTGAAGAGTGCTGGCAAAATAGGTAGCATTTGATTGGGTACCACCTTTCTATATGAAAATCTTCTCTTTCCCATCACACTTCAAGCATTTCAGTGACAGAAATCAAATTGAGCATCTTGTCTAGAATAGTATAGAGTAGTAGGTGCTTTTCAAATACATGGACATGGATTCAATCGGTTTGGAACTCTTTCAACAATAAAAAACGTCTAAATCTGAGTAACTTTCAGACGGTTCAGATTTCTGGGCCTCATTCAAAATAAATACATAGGCAGATATTTTGCATTTTGAGGAGAAAGGTCTAGAAGTGTGGAAGTACTGATTAAAATTCCATGCTTTTAAAACTGGGGGAGTGATATTGTTTTGTTCTTTCTTTTGCTGCCTTGGATGCTTCTTTTTATTTTGGGGGCACATACATACATATTTGATAGTGTGACTGAACACTGAGGAATAGAAAACGAATGAACTTGATAGGATGGTCATGGAATTTTCAGAGCAAATCCTCACTTCCTGTGTGCAGGCCTCTACCTCTGAGCTGCTGTCCGTCTAACACAGCTGACTTGGGTTTCAGGTGCCATTTCTGCAAGTCGTCCTGCCACGTGTCCTCCCTGCGCATCCCGTACGCCTGCAAGCTGCTCTTCCAGGAGCTGCAGTCGATGAACATTATCCCCAGGTTGAAACTGTCCAAGTACAATGAGTAAGGATGGAAAAAACGGTTATTTAAAGAGAATAGCCGGTATGTTAAACACAGTGGAAAGCAGAAGGGTGGAAGGCATGAAGACCACTTCTGCTCCCGGGAATAATTCCTTTGAATGTTCTCTCTCTGCAAAAACAAACAAACAACAACAACAACAACAAAAACCCCACGAAATTGATGGAGAGGCTTTTTATACATTAGGAGACTGGCTGAACAACCTCGATCAACAAGTCTCGGGCCACGGAGGAGGTGCCAACGACATGGACTGTAACAAAGTCTCTCATCCGTGTACCGAATGTGATTCACAAGTGGACATGACCTAAAAGATAAATAAACTTCTATTTATGTTCTGGTATCTTGAAATTTACTCATTAGAAAGACCTTCCTCCTTAAAAAAAAAAAAAAAATGTTTGGGGTTAAATAAAACTCAGATTCTTATGAAGCGGGCAGGACGTGAAGAATCTTTTTGAGTTGGTTGACTCGGCCTTTGTCCAGGAGGCTGATCTGAGCAGTATCTGAAGGAAAGACAACTGCGGGAAGCTGGGAAAGCGAATGGTAAGAGGGTTGTGGTTCTTATCTTGTGCGGTGAGGAGATAAATTTTCCCAACAAGTGAATCTTGTCTGTATATACCCAACTTTTTAATTCTAACCTTGGTAAAGATAATAAATGTCTTCCTACCATCTTAAGCAAGTTTGCCAAGGATGTCACATTTTCTTAAGGACTGCTGCTCTTCTGAACCTCCGTGATCATACCATACAATAATATTTGTTGAATATCTGAAAATAATTCCATGGATGCTCTGTAAGTTTTCTGTCCTTTCCATTCCTGCCAGGCTGTTAGCTGTCCATTTTGTTTTTAATCTGACAGCCTTCTTCATCCAATTCTAGGTTGTTCTTAATTGCTGTGCCCTGAAGGCAGATCAATATTTGTGTTAGGGATTGTTTATAAAATAAGTCAGAAAAGCTTTGAGTAATGGTCTGAGGCTGCATTCCCAGCATGTCACATTGAACATGTCCCACAGATTATTAATAGGTATCATACACCAACAGGAATCAAGGTCCAGTGTCAAATAAGGTTGAAAAACTGTGTGTATCCCAGTTAAACATACCAAGGACTTTTTCAAAGCCTTTTATCAAGCTACTGTGTGCTGGGACTCTTCAAAAGAGGGAGCCAGGCTAGTCACTGACTTGAGAACCCAACCTTGACAGTCTCACTCAGGTGTAAGAGTCCTCGAGGCTTCACAGAACACGCTCCAGGGGAGTAAACCTTCCCCAGACATCTCCACGTGTCTCCATTCCCCTCAGGTTCTCAGTAGGATTACGAGGGCAGAGGAATTTGAATGCCCAGATCTTCAGTTCTGTCGGTGGTTCCTTCCTTGCATCTGGCTTTGTCATTCTCAAAAGTGATGGTGCCTAAAGATGACAGAATTAGATTGAATGTATATGTACTGCACTTTGTGAGCCATGTAAGGAGCTTTGTAGGGTGATTCTGACTATTTCCTGTTATGTGACAACTCCACTTATCAACTCTGCTGAAGACGCCATTGCCCTGCCCTGTGAGGCATGCCACGTCAGTGAACACGGGGAAGAGCTGCCAGGACACGGCATGCTGAGTGGCATGGGGGTTACGTCACAGCACTCGGTACCTCCCTTGTGTGAGGCCCTGTACTGAGGATAGAAGGGGCAGGACATGACCTCTGCCCTAAGGAGCTCAGAACCCACTGGAGGAGGCCAGGACATCAGCTAGGAATGCTGTCCCTCAATCAGTGCTAAGGCTTAACCCCGGCAGTGCTGAGGGAGCTCCCAGGGCAAATGATTAGCTGTGCTCTGGAAATTCAAGAACACTTCACAAGCGTGATTATGCCCTTTCTACAGCTAAAGAAACTGAGGCACCAGGACAGGATAAAAGACGCAGATGTAGAGAATGGACTTGAGGACACGGGGAGGGGGAAGGGTAAGCTGGGACAAAGTGAGAGAGTGGCATGGACTTATATACACTACCAAATGTAAAACAGATAGCTAGTGGGAAGCAGCTGCATAGCACAGGGAGATAGCTGGGTGCTTTGTGTCCACCTAGAGGGGAGGGATAGGGAGGGTGGGAGGGAGATGCGAGAGGGAGGGGATATGGGGATATATGTATATGTATAACTGATTCACTTTGTTATACAGCAGAAACTAACACACCATTGTAAAGCAATTATACTCCAATAAAGATATTAAAAAAAAAAAAGAAACTGAGGCACCAAGTGGCTGACTCACCTAGGGCCCTACCACTAACAGGGAACAGTACGGGCCTTGAAACCAGGCTTCCCGATTTGTAGGGCTCTCTGGGTTTCATCCATGATTCTGTTTTTCAATCACTAAATGTAACAATTTTTTTTATTCAGATGCCACTGAGTATTTGAATTTCTTAAACATCTTTTTTCAAAAACAGTTCAGGCAGTTCTGATCATTTTGAGGGTAGTCGCCTAACCTAGGAAGTCAGTTCTCCACGTTATCAAAGATCTAGAAAGTGTGGGTTCCAAACTGAGACATCCTTAGAGGAAAAAATTGTGTCGGGTTGATAATTTCAAGAACTAGCAAATACTACATTTGAATAGCTAGTTGACTGAATAATATATTAATAAAAAGAGGCCAGAATTGGTGTTAGTCCTACTACAGTTTTATTTTGTTATTTGTAAGTTCCTTGTTTTAAAAACTACCAGTTAGATTTCCATTTCCAGTAATGATAGTAACCTTTTGCAGGCCACCCTCGATGCACTTTTTCCCTCAAGGCTTTGCCAGGCTGGAATTGGCACAAGGATGAGAGGCTAAAAAGCCAGGTCAGAGCCACTGAGAGGCTGCACCCCTTTCCCAAGCTTTGGCAGAGTCCAAGGGCTGGGGAGACAAAACTGCGGGCTCAGAGTGGCCAAGACACCAGGCCTAGAAAGGCCAAGATCCCAACTAGAAAGAAAGCTCACTGAGGCGAACCCAACTTTCCCACCACTTTTCCCCTTGTATTAGTCCGCTCTGGCTGCTGCAACAGGATGCCACAGGCTTGGTGGCTTACCCAATAGAAGTTTATTTTCTCACAGTTCTGGAGGTTCAAAGTCCAAGATCAAGGTGCTGACAGATTTGGTCTTTGGTGAGGACTCTGTTCCTTCCTGGCTGCAGACGCCCACCTCTCACTGTATCCTCCCATGGCCTCTCCTTTGTGTTAGGAGAGTGAGCAAGCTCCAGGTCTCCTCCTCTCCTTCAAAGAACACCAGTCCTATTGGAGTAGGGCCCCTGTGACCTTATTTAATGTTAATCACCTCCTTAAAGGCCCTGTCTACAAATACAGTCACACTGGGAGCTGGGGCTTCAACGTAGGACTTTTGGAGAGACCCAATTCAGTCCGTTATACCCCTCAAGACATTTGCCAGCTCACAGCAGCCCTGGCTGAACTGCTAGCAGTGTTTTTGTTTTGTTTTGTTTTGTTTTTGTGGTACGCGGGCCTCTCACTGTTGTGGCCTCTCCCGTTGAGGAGCACAGGCTCCGGATGCGCAGGCTCAGCGGCCATGGCTCACGGGCCCAGCCGCTCCGCGGCACGTGGGATCTTCCCGGACCGGGGCACGAACCCGCGTCCCCTGCATCGGCAGGCGGACTCTCAACCACTGCGCCACCAGGGAAGCCCTGCTAGCACTATCTTTTAAAGCTGAATGTGCCCAGCAGTCCCTTTCCTGGGTGTGTGTGGGCCCGGCAGAAAAGTGTGTGTATGTTATCAGTAGGCGTGAGCAGAAATGTTTCTAATAGCACTATTGTAACGGCCCTGACTTATACATAACCACTGCCTATTAACAATGGAATAAATCAGTTGTGGGATGTTTGCACAGTGGAACACTATATAGTGATGAAAAGCCTCATACAGTATCACAGATAATCTCACAACTGTAATAGTGGGTAAAAAAAAAGTTAAGTACAAAGGAATACATACTGGATCCGTTCCATTTAAATTCAAAAATAAGCAAAACGAATCTATGATCTAAGAAATCTTGATAACAGTTCCTGTGCAGAGTGGGTGGCTGGTGACTCTGTAGTACAGGAAGGGGGCTTCTAGGGCGCTGGCCATATTTTTTTGACCTGAGTTGGTCACATGGGTGTGTTAATGAAAATGCACTGAGCTGTATAACCGGGATTTTTCACTTTTCTGAATATACATTATACTTCAACAAATAAGTTTTTTATAAGAACAGAGGTTCTAAACCTGTGTTTGTCTCTTCACTTAATAGTTTTGTCACCCCAAATATGTTATCTTTGCTTTAGTTTACCCATCTTCAAAACGGGAAAAATAACAGCACTGACAGCCAGAGACATTTTTAGGGTTAAATGAGATAATACATCTAAATGACTCAGCGCAGTACCTGGCACGTAATGAGTGTTCACAAGTGCTTGTTACCATTCTCACTGATAGTCCCATACTCCTCACAGCGCTGCCAGGACTGGCCTTATCCTGCACAGCGTCATCAGGAAAGGGTTAGGAAAAGCAAGCCCCAGGTTTCCTCTGGAAGAAGGAGTTTGGGAACCAGGGCCAAGGGCAGAGACTGTAGGGTTTTACAAAAGCTGTTTGTGAAAGCCGCCCCGTTTCATGGTGATGGGGGGGAAGGAGGGTGCTGGGATTAGAGAGCACACTTCCCCGGAACAACTATTTACCGCTGACATCAAAGTGAGGCCTTTTGTCAGTGTGGGAGTCCCGGAATAGTTTCTGGAAGCCCAGAGAGCCAGGTCTCAAAATGCTTCCATGTGTGAAGAGTCTAGTAAAGGGGGAGAGGGCTTGATTGGGTGCTATATAATGGGATAGTTTTCAGCTGCTTCAGAGCATTTGGGGCCAATACCTTCATTTGCAGTGATGAGTCACAAGAGAATAAGCACAGGAGGGCTGGTGGCTGGGCCCATCCGCTGCTCAGCCGGCTGAGGAATAGAGAAGCCAGGTTCCGAGAGACCTGTAAGTAAGTCCTTTGTGAGACGGATGGTCAGAAAAGTGACTATAAAAATAGCACCTCTTTACCATCCATATTTACTCCACATGTGTCTTGAGCACAGTTTATTTCATTTGCTGACTAAAAGTTGGATTTTTACTACATCAGTCCCACGGGGCCAAGGTTGGTGGGAAACTAATGCCAAGCCTTTAAAGAGGCCATTTTAAATGGAGAAAAAAAAAAAAAAAAAAGCAGTGGCAATCCAGAAGTATATATACTGTTTGTTACCAAAGCCAAGCTACCAGTTTGGGTTTCAGACACAGGCTCCAGAAGCAGTTAAGAGATTTGCGTCAGCAGATCAAGTTTATTGTGATCAGGATGTCATGGCAGAAATTCTCAGGACAACCTGAAACTCACATTTTCACTCAGGTCTAAAATCTCAGACCATAATCCAAGGACTTAAAATATTTTTCAAGTCTGGGTAATAGCTCTCATTCCATGCATAATAAATTTTAAGTCTGGTTAACTCCCAATCATCCACATTAATGAAGGCAAGGAGTGGTGTGAATAAATTAACAAGGATGATGGATCCAGAATCTTTTGTATTGGATGCTGGGGTGAAGTTTACATTCACATTTTTAATATAATTTGAGTGGAGGTTTGGTGAATTTGCTATACGTTAAATAGGGACTCCTACGAACACCGTCTTTGAAGGAACTGGAATAATAATACCCTTTACGGTTAAGTAATGATGACAGATCTTTGGAGGGGGTAGGGTAGCCTGACTCAAAGTGTGATCCCTGGACCAGGGGCATCAGTGTCACCTGGGAACTTGTTAGGACTTTTGGGTGGAACCCAGCGATCTATGGTTTAACAAGCAAGCCCTCCAGGTGGTTCCAGTGCAGGCTAAACGTTGAGACCCACTGTTGTAAGCTACATGAAGAGCTTTGGATCCCCTCCTCTCTCAGAGCCAGCCTTTGGATTTTTAGGGGCGCTGGAGAACCCACACTTTGGGAACTAGCTCCCCACTTTCCTCTCTTTCCGTGGCATGACTTCCCCTTAAGCAGCAGATTGTATTGGATCGCACTTCCCACAGGGCTCCAGCCCCACCTTCCCAGCCTCCCCTACCCCACCCCCGGAGAAGCTCCTCTCCAGCAACCTGGGGTGCTGCTCTCACTTGTGCTAACTGGTTTCTGACTCTGGCCCTGTGGTTTCCGCTTTCTCCTTCTGCAGCTTCTTTCCACTCAGTACCAGATCTGCCTGCCAGCCCCACAGACATGTCCCACATCGAAGGGGGCCTTTCTGAAGTGACTGTCTGAAAAACTCCAGTCTCTGTCCCTGTCCCTGCTGGGCATTCAGTCAGGGATGCCCCAGCGCCACCTCTCCCCAAGCAAAGCACAAAGTCAGCAGATAAGCTCTGGGTGCTGCACAGCTTCCTTGAGCCCCATGGGCTACCATCACAGTTTGGTGCTGTGATTTTTCCTACTCTTTCCAGGTGCTGAGCCTGCAAGAGTGGGTGTGGGAGCCCCAGAGCCACGTAACCTTGGAGCTGCTGCCTGAACATGAATTGGCAGTGGTGTTACCAACAGAAGGAGAGGGCAGAGCCACTCTGCCCTTCCTACTCTGTGCATGTGAACGCAGCAGAGGCACCACCATGCCCTGCGCTGGAGCTGGACGCCCAGGTCTTCCCCTGATGTGCCAAGTCTCAGTCTTCTCATCTGTTTCACAGAGTATAACCTACCTGTCTGCCTCCACCACTCCACCCAGGCTTGTACAGGGTCAGAATAGGACCACCCCACAGGTTTGTTGTGATGAGATGAGTTAATTCCGGTGAACAGTGCCTTCCCCCTGGTAAACACTCAGTAAAGGTTAGCTTTCCTCTCCCCATATATGTAAACACCAGACTAGACCAGAGTTTCTCAGCCTCGGCGCTATTGACATTTTGGGCTGAATAATTCTTTTTGTGGGGCACTGACCTGTGCACTGTAGGATGTTGAGCATCATCTCTGGCCTCTACCCACTAGATGCCAGTAACATCCCCCTGGTCCTGATGATCAAGAATGTCTCCAGACAATGCGTATGAAAGTGGTTTAAATTACAAAGCAAATGAGAACAATTTTAGACTGTAGTTATATGGATTTGTCCTCAGTACACTGACAGCCAACGTGCCTCTGGATGAGCGAGTGACTATACTAACAAATGTTATCGTGAACCACAAAGCCCTTGTCTTTTCTTCAATGTACCAGTCGTAAATGGCATCAGATAAAACATGTCAATCATGTTGGTCGTTAAGTTAATTAAGTTTCATTCCTATTGTAAAATGTGCTTTTATATATCTGATGATAATGTTACAGATACCAAAAAATACTAGTTATAATATACGTTTTTATTCACATCTGCCCACAGCCTGACGTTGTATTAGATCTCGCCATTTTTTGTTTTTGTCAAAGATGCATGCTGATTCTCATCTTTTACCCAATCAAACCTCAGCTTTGCATCTGCCTGCCATGTGGCAGGGACTCTTCAGCCCCCAATCTACCCCAAAACCAAAGACTGCCCTCCCTTTGAATAGTCCTGTGGGAGTAAATGGGGTCATAGCCCTCCTAGCAAGCCAGAGTACTGTCTGCACTTTAGGATGACAGCACTAGGGCTGGGACTCCAGAGCCGGAATCTCAGTAGCAGCAACTGTCTTTCTGAGTTACTGGAAAATTTCCTTCATCGTTACTCTCGGTCTTGCTTGTCCCAAGTAGGTCTACAATCTGTCAGGACCTGAAACATACCAACATCAGTCCAGAAAATGAAACAGGAAGCTGTTAGTGATTCGTTACCTGCTGTACCTGCAGGGAGAGTTACTCTAATTACCTTACTCAGTGTCAGATGTTACCAAAATCTAGGAGTAAATATTTGTAGAGACTGAGGCAGACATGGTTCTGATAGTACAGATGTTGTAGGACCTTTTTCTATTAAATAAAGTCAGGGATGCAAGTACCCATACATGTGCTTCTATTCTGTGTCTGGATCCCTTTGGCAGCTCTCTGATTAATCGTGGCAGTCTACCCTGCTAAACCTGAATTTGGCCTCAGACCCTTGAACACCAGGCTCAGTTAGCCATCACCCACCAGCTGGGAGGCCAGAGCATACCATGGTTGGGAGCTAGGACTCTGCAGTCAGGCTGCCTGCCTTCAAATCCTGGCTCCACCACCTACTAGCTATATAATCTTAGGCAAATTATTTTGCCTCAGTCTCCTCATCTGTAAAAATGGGGTAAGAATACTCAGTTCACGTGACCAACATAATGAGTGCTCAATAAATACAGCTCTTGTTATGATTGATTAGAAGTGACTTCCGTATGGAACCTATTTGCCTTTCCTCTATAATAGCATTTCTTCTCTTTCTGAATTAAGTTCAATTCAGCTGTGTGGTTTGTTACCTTCGCAGGGCAGCCTATCATGCTGATAAAGCGAAGGTTTGATTTTTTTTTTTACATCTTTGTTGGAGTATAATTGCTTTACAATGCTGTGTTAGTTTCTGCTGTATAACACAGTGAATCAGCTACGTGTATACATACATCCCCATATGCCCTCCCTCTTGTGTGTCCCTCCCACCCTCCTTATCCCACCCCTCTAGGTGGTCACAAAAGCACCAAGCTGATCTCCCTGTGCTATGCAGCTGCTTCCCACTAGCTATTTTACATTAGTATGTTACATATATACACATTAGGTAGGGTATATATGTCGATGCTACTTTGTCCCCAGCCTACCCTTACCCCTCCCGTGTCCTCAAGTGCATTCTCTAGTAGGTCTGCGTGTTCATTCCCGTCTTGCCCCTAGGTTCTTCATGACCATTTTTTTTTTCAGATTCCATATATATGTGTTAGCGTATGGTATTTGTTTTTCTCTTTCTGACTTACTTCACTCTGTATGACAGACTCTAGGTCCATCCACCTCACTGCAAATAACTCAATTTCGTTTCTTTTTATGGCTGAGTAATACTCCATTGTATATATGTGCCACGTCTTCTTTACCCATTCATCTGTCGATGGACACTTCGGTTGCTTCTGTGTCCTGGCTATTGTAAATAGAGCTTCAGTGAACATTGTGGTACATAACTCTTTTGGAATTATGGTTTTCTCAGGGTATATGCCCAGTAGTGGGATTGCTGGGTCATCTGGTAGTTCTATTTTTAGTTTTTTAAGGAACCTTCATACTGTTCTCCATAGTGGCTGTATCAATTTACATTCCCACCAACAGTGTATGAGGGTTCCCTTTTCTCCACACCCTCTCCAGCATTTATTGTTTGTAGATTTTTTGATGATGGCCATTCTGACCGGTGCGAGATGATATCGCATTGTAGTTTTGATTTGCATTTCTCTAATGATTAATGATGTTGGGCATTCTTTCATGTGTTTTTGGCAATCTGTATATCTTCTTTGGAGAAATGTCCATTTAGGTCTTCCTCCCATTTTTGGATTGGGTTGTTTGTTTGTTTGTTTGTTTTTTTTGATATTGAGCTGCATGAGCTGCTTGTAAATTTTGGAGATTAATCCTTTGTCAGTTGCTTCATTTGCAAATATTTCTCCCATTCTGAGTGTTGTCTTTTCATCTTGTTTATGGCTTCCTTTGCTTTGCAAAAGCTTTTAAGTTTCATTTGGTCCCACTTGTTTATTTTTGTTTTTATTTCCGTGTCTCTAGGAGGTGGGTCAAAAAGGATCTTGCTGTGATTTATATCATAGAGTGTTCTGCCTATGTTTTCCTCTAAGAGTTTGATCGTTTCTGGCCTTACATTTAGGTCTTTAATCCATTTTGAGCTTATTTTTGTGTATGGTGTTAAGGAGTGTTCTAATTTCATTCTTTTACATGTAGCTGTCCAGTTTTCCCAGCACCACTTATTGAAGAAGCTGTCTTTTCTCCATTGTATATTCTTGCCTCCTTTATCAAAGATAAGGTGACCATATGTGCATGGGTTTATCTCTGGGCTTTCTATCCTGTTCCACTGATCTATATTTCTGTTTTTGTGCCAGTACCATACTGTCTTGATTACTGTAGCTTTGTAGTATAGTCTGACATCCGGGAGCCTGATTCCTCCAGCTCCGTTTTTCTTTCTCAAGATTGCTTTGGCTGTTTGGGGTCTTTTGTGTTTCCATACAAATTGTGAAATATTTTGTTCTAGTTCTGTGAGAAATGACAGTGGTAGTTTGATAGGGATTGCATTGAATCTGTAGATTGCTTTGGGTAGTATATTCATTTTCACAATGTTGATTCTTCCAATCCAGGAACATGGTATTTCTCTCCATCTGTTTGTATCATCTTTAATTTCTTCCATCAGTGTCTTATAATTTTTTGCATACAAGTCTTTTGTCTCCTTAGGTAGGTTTATTCCTAGGTATTTTATTCTTTTTGTTGCAGTGGTAAATGGGAGTGTTTTCTTAATTTCACTTTCAGATTTTTCATCATTAGTGTATAGGAATGCAAGAAGTTTCTGTGTATTAATTTTGTATACTGCTACTTTACCAAATTCATTGATTAGCTCTAGTAGTTTTCTGGTGGCATCTTTAAGATTCTCTATGTATAGTATCATGTCATCTGCAAACAGTGACAGCTTTACTTGTTCTTTTCTGATTTGGATTCCTTTTTTTTCTTTTTCTTCTCTGATTGCTGTGGCTAAAACTTCCAAAACTATGTTGAATAATAGTGGTGAGAGTGGGCAACCTTGTCTTGTTCCTGATCTTACTGGAAATGGTGTCAGTTTTTCACCCTTGAGGATGATGTTGTCTGTGGGTTTATCATATATGGCCTTTATTACGTTGAGGAAAGTTCCCTCTATGCCTACTTTCTGCAGGGTTTTTATCATAAATGGGTGTTGAATTTTGTCGAACGTTTCTCTGCATCTATTGAGATGATCATACGGTTTTTCTCCTTCAATTTGTTAATATGGTGTATCACATTGAGTGATTTGCGTATATTGAAGAATCCTTGCATTCCTGGGACAAACCCCACTTGATCATTGGTGAATGATCCTTTTAATGTGCTGTTAGATTCTGTTTGCTAGTATTTTGTTGAGGATTTTTACATCTATGTTCATCAGTGATGTTGGCCTGTAGTTTTCTTTCTTTGTGACATCATTGTCTGGTTTTGGTATCAGGGTGATGGTGGCCTCATACATTGAGTTTAGGAGTGTTCCTCCCTCTGCTACATTTTGGAAGAGTTTGAGAAGGATAGATGTTAGCTCTTCTCTAAATGTTTGATAAAATTCTCCTGTGAAGCCATCTAGTCCTGGGCTTTTGTTTGTTGGAAGGTTTTTAATCGCAGTTTCAATTTCAGTGCTTGTGGTGGGTCTGTTTATGTTTTCTATTTCTTCCTGGTTCAGTCTAGGAAGGTTGTGCTTTTCTAAGAATTTGTCAATTTCTTCCAGGTTGTCCATTTTATTGACGTGTAGTTGCTTGTAGTAATCGCTCATGATCCTTTGTATTTCTGCAGTGTCAGTTGTTACTTCTCCTTTTTCATTTCTAATTCTGTTGATTTGAGTCTTCTCCCTTTTTTTCTTGATGAGTCTGGCTTGTGGTTTATCAATTTTGTTTATCTTCTCAAAGAACCAGCTTTTACTTCTATTGATCTTTGCTATCGTTTCCTTCATTTATTTCTGATCTGATCTTTATGATTTCTTTCCTTCTGCTACTTTGGGGTTTTTTTGTTCTTCTTTCTCTAATTGCTTTAGGTGTAAGGTTAGGTTTTTAATTTGAGGTGTTTCTTGTTTCTTGAGGTAGAATTGTATTGCTATAAACTTCCCTCTTAGAACTGCTGCATCCCATAGGTTTTAGGTCATTGTGTTTCCATTGTCATTTATTTCTAGGTATTTTTTAATTTCCTCTTTGATTTCTTCAGTGATCTCTTGATTATTAAGTAGTGTGTATTGTTTAGCCTCCATGTGTTTGTATTTTTACCATTTTTTCCTGTAATTGATATCTAGTCTCATAGCGCTGTGGTCAGAAAAGATACTTGATACAATTTCAGTTTTCTTAAATTTGTCAAGGCTTGATCTGTGACCCAAGATATGGTGTATCCTGGAGAATGTTCCATGAGCACTTGAGAAGAATGTGTATTCTGTTGTTTTTGGATGGAATGTCCTATAAATATCAATTAAGTCGATCTTATCTAATGTGTCATTTAAAGCTTGTGTTTCCTTATTTATTTTCATTTTGGATGATCTGTCCTTTGGTGAAAATGGGGTGATAAAGTCCCCTACTATTGTGTTACTGTTGATTTCCCCTTTTATGGCTGTTAGCATTTACCTTATGTATTGAGGTGCTCCTATGTTAGGTGCATAAATATTTACAATTGTTATATCTTCTCCTTGGATTGATTCCTTGATCATTATGTAGTGTCCTTCTTTGTGTCTTGTAATAGTCTATTTTAACGTTTATTTTGTCTGATATAAGAATTGCTACTCCAGCTTTCTTTTGATTTCCATTTGCATGGAATATCTTTTTCCATCCCCTCACTTTTCAGTCTGTATGTGTCCCTAGGTTTGAAGTGGGTCTCTTGTAGACAGCATATATATAGGTCTTGTTTTTGTATCCACTCAGCCAGTCTTTGTCTTTTGGTTGGAGCATTCAATCCATTTACATTTAAGGTAATTATCAATATGTATGTTCCTATTACCATTTTCTTAATTGTTTTGGGCTTGTTATTGTAGGTCTTTTCCTTCTCTTGTGTTTCCTGCCTAGAGAAGTTCCTTTAGCATTTGTTGTACAGCTGGTTTGGAGGTGCTGAATTCTCTTAACTTTTGCTTGTCTGTAAAGGTTTTAATTTCTCCATCGAATCTGAATAAGATCCTTGCTGGGTAGAGTAATCGTGGTTGCAGGTTTTTTCCTTTCATCACTTTAAAAATGTCCTACCACTCCCTTCTGGCTTGCAGAGTTTCTGCTGAAAGATCAACTGTTAACCTTATGGGGATTCCCTTGTAAGTTATTTGTTTCTTTTCCCTTGCTGCTTTTAATATTTTTTCTTTGTCTTTAATTTTTGATAGTTTGATTAATATGTGTCTTGGCGTGTTTCTCTTTGGATTTATCCTGTATGGGACTCTCTGTGCTTCCTGGACTATTTCCTTTCCCATATTAAGGAAGTTTTCAACTATAATCTCTTCAGATATTTTCTCAGTCCTTTTCTTTTTCTCTTCTCCTCCTGGGACCCCTATAATATAATTCAAATGTTGGTGTGTTTAATGTTGTCCTTGAGGTCTCTGAGACTGTCCTCAATTCTTTTCATTCTTTTTTCTTTATTCTGCTCTGCGGTAGTTATTTCCACTCTTTTATCTTCCAGGTCACTTATCTGTTCTGCTGCCTCAGTTATTCTGCTTTTGATTCCTTCTAGAGAGTTTTTAATTTCATTTATTGTGTTGTTCATCATTGTTTCTTTGCTCTTTAGTTCTTTAGGTCCATGTTAAACAGTTATTGTATTTTCTTCATTCTATTTTCAAGACTTTGGATCACCTTTACTATCATTACTCTGCATTCTTTTTCAGGTAGTCTGCCTATCTCCT
Organism: Monodon monoceros; assembly: GCF_005190385.1. Lineage (NCBI taxonomy): Eukaryota > Metazoa > Chordata > Mammalia > Artiodactyla > Monodontidae > Monodon > Monodon monoceros. The sequence continues at coordinate 84,999,869 of NW_021703783.1, forward strand.
CTTCATTTGTTTGGTCTGGTGGGTTTTTACTTTGCTTCTTCATCTGCTGCATATTTCTCTGCCTTCTCCTTTTGTTTAACTTACCGTGTTTGGGGTCTCCTTTTCTCAGGCTGCAGGTTCGTAGTTTCTGTTTTTCTGGTGTCTGCCCCCAGTGCGTGAGGTTGGTTCAGTGGGTTGTGTAGCCTTCCTGGTGGAAGGGACTGGTGCCTGTGTTTTGGTGGGTGGGCCTGGATCTTGTCTTTCTGATGGGCAGGGCCACGTCCGGTGGTGTGTTTTGGGGTGTCTGTGAACTTAGTATGTTTTTAGGCAGCCTCTCTACTAATGGGTGGGGTTGTGTTCCTGTCTTGCTAGTTGTTTGACATAGGGCATCTAGCACTGGAGTTTGCTGGCTGTTGGGTGGAGCTGGGTCTTAGCGTTGAGACAGAGATCTCTGGGAGAGCTCTCACCGATTGATATTACGTGGGGCTGGGATGTCTCTGGTGGTGCAGTGTCCTGAACTCGGCTCTCCCACCTCAGAGGCTCAGGCCTGACACCAGGCTGCAGCACCAAGACCCTGTCAGCCACACAGCTCAGAAGAAAAGGGAGAAAAAAAGAAAGAAAAAAAAAAAAGGAAAGAAGAAAAGGAAAAAAAATTTATTAAAATAAAATAAAATAAAGAAGAGAGCAACCAAACCAATAAACAAATCCACCAATGTTAACAAGCGCTGAACACTAAACTAAGATAAACATAAAAATCGGAAACAAATCAGTCACAGACAATAAACCCCAAGTCTACATTTGCTCCCAAAGTCCACTGCCACAATTTGGGATGATTCGTTGTCTAGTCAGTTATTCCACAGATGCAGGGTACATCGAGTTGATTGTAAGAGATTTACTCCGCTGCTCCTGAGGCTGCTGGGAGAGATTTCCCTTTCTCTTCTTTGTTTGCACAGCTCCTGGGGTTCAGCTTTGGATTTGCCCCACCTCTGCATATAGGTTGCCTGAGGGCATCTGTTCCCTTTGGGGAGGTCTGAGGTCTTCTGCCAGCATTCAGTAGGTGTTCTGTGAGAGTTGTTCCACATGTATATGTATTTTTGATGTATTTGTGGGGAGGAAGGTGATCTCCACGTCTTACTCCTCCGCCATCTTGACGGTCTCCCAAGGGTTTGATCTTGGTTGGAGCCATAAGTTTAAATGTGCCCCTCACTTTTATTCAGACACTCCCAAATGCGTGCCTTGGTTACAGTGGAGACTGGGTCAAAGGGTGTGGTTGACTGAAAGTGAAGTCATTTCCACTCTTGGAAAACAAACAGCTTCAAGTATTTGCCTAATACTTGGTTACGAGCACAGTCTTCGTGTGTTCAAGAAATTCAGGATGTGCACATGGCATTGTTGGCCTTCCCATCTGGCATCCTGACTCCCTCAGTTACCAGATTTTATATACTTATATTCATATATATATATTCATATTCAGCTGTGTGCATTGAGCTCCGCACTGATGTCCCCCATGCAAGAATCTGATGACCTGCGTAAGAAAGAATTTGTGTCTGAAGGAATCTTTGGCTTATGTGCAAAGGAATATGTCTCCCCTGGAAAAATGCAGGCCTTACACATTTAGCAGACCCTTGTGTCCACAGAAACAGTCATTGGCAATTAGGCGACCACCGAAAGATCAGAGACAGGAGCCTGCACATGAAATAGAGGCGTCGTGCGGAGATCGCCGCCTTGTGTCTCTGAGTTATGGGCAGCTGAGGCTGCCTCCCCCCCCCAGGCCCAGTCTACTCTGAGCTTTTCCTGCTGTGGACAGAGGCCCTGGGGACTTCGATGCACCCCAGTTTTCATGCAGCTCGCTGATCCCTTTTCACATGAATGAAAACCGCCTTTGATTTTGAATACTCACGTCTGTTTTGTGTAACACTTAACCGATGTGCCAGAATCATTCTGTACCTTAAAGGGGGTCTCGCACTGGGTTATTAAAATCAGTCCTTCTGTGAAGAGTCACTTTGCTCACTTAAAGGATAACCGCCCTGCCTGTCTTAATGATGCTCATCTCGTTAAACCTGGATTAGGGAAAAGAGGGGCAAGCAGACCAGCAGTTGGAACACAGCCAGAGCCTATCGATGAGTTGGTCCAGCTACAGGAGAGGCTTCAAAGCGCTATTACCTGCTGATCAGCTGATCTGGAGCTCCCTAAGCCTTTCAATCCTGTTCCTCTTTGGGAACCCTGCTTCAGAGCTTTAATTGCAGTTAGAATCCTGGGAAGGCAATAGAGACCTTGAACCAGTGGGTCTACTTCATTTGTTCAGATGACATAATGGGCTGTTTGATTATCTGTGGAATTCCCCGTCTCTGGAGAGGTCCGAGGAGAAGTTAAACCATTAATCCATTCAACCAACATTCTCTGTTTCTTCTAAGTGGAGGGCTTTCTACTAAGTCCTGGGAAGGTAGCCATGAGTTAGATGCTCAAAATTGGGAGGGAAGACAGAAGCTACAACACAAGGAGGAGAGAGGCTGCCCTGTACACATGTAACTTTGGCAAATTCAACTATATGCTCAGCATTGGAAAAGAGAAGGAAGGGTAGTATTTAAATAAGGCAGACAACTCTGCTCTCATCTCCCCCTTGTCGAGTCTAGATTACATGAAACATGATCTGCTGTCTCCTCATGGCTCTCACAGTGTGAGAATCTCTGCTCTGGTGTGAGTTTCTAGAATTAAAAAGATTGTGGGTGATTTTTTGTTTTTGTTTTGTACATTATGGGCCCTGAATTTAAGACACCATCCCATTAGGTGATCAACAAAAGAAATGAGTTTATGTTGTCTTCTAGGGTAATTTTGACTTTATGGGTTTTTTCCTTTAAATGCTGACTGTAGAAGCTAATTCCCCAGTGAGAGCAGGTTCCTCCATCTGATGGCAGAAGGGGAAGCCAGCCTGTGACGTCACAGAGTGGAAGCTCCTGAGCAAGTTTCCCGGAAGAGGGGACTGCCGGAGCTGACTTTTTTTTTTTTTTTTTTTTTTTTTGCGGTACGCGGGCCTCTCACTGCTGTGACCTCTCCTGTTGCGGAGCACAGGCTCCGGACGCGCAGGCTCAGCAGCCATGGCTCACGCGCCCAGCCGCTCCGCAGCATGTGGGATCTTCCCGGACCGGGACACGAACCCGCGTCCCCTGCATCGGCAGGCGGACTCCCAACCACTGCGCCACCAGGGAAGCCCCGGAGCTGACTTTTGATGAATGAATAGACATTAGCCAACGGAAGGGTAGTCTGGGGTGGGACTGGAGGTGAGGAGGAGGACGGGTGGAGAGAGTAAGGACGTAGAATTGACAGGATGTTGTAGGAGGTGGGAGAGAGAGAAAGGAATCAAGGAGAAACTCGGGAGTAGTGGCTCAGAAAGGCAACTAACTGGGTACTGAGCCACCAAGACGAGGAGCAGCTGGCGGAAAGCCGGTGGTGGGGGCCGCGGGTGATGAGATGTTTCATTGGGAACATACTCAGCTGGGTGCCTGTGGGACACCTGAGTCAGCGGCCCTTCGGCGGGTGAGGGGCAGGGCTGCCAAGGCAGGTTTGGAAGTCACTGGGGATCGAGGTTTCCACTGACCATGTACAAAGTTAGGTTCATTTATTTCGTTTGATTTTGGCTTTTCAGAATTTTTAATTTAATTTTGTTTTATATTAAGTCCAGCTTCTATCCCTGTCTTCTCCACCTTATTCACTTCCTTCTATAGGTAACCCTTTAAATGTTATGCTTATATTTGTATTTTTTAAAAAAACTATATACATATATCCTCCTCTTTGAAAAACAGAAACATACTGTGTATACTTCTCCACCTTGATTTTTTTCATCCAACATTATATTCATGAGACCCCTCCGTGGTAGTATATAGAGTAAATGGGTCTCTGTCAGTGGGGTCAGTATTACATACTACTTTGTAGGCTGCCTTTTATCACCTAAAACCCCAGATGCCATTTTTCCCTCTTCCCCTCCTGCTTTGGAAATACAATCAGATGCACACCAGCTTTGTGGGAGGGTCCCCATGACAATACATCTCAGGCTTTTGTTTTCATCCATCAGCTAAAGACTACATATATGTAGTCCATCAATTTTAGGTCAAATAATACGTAGAGTTTTAACACATTTGGTAGACAATAAAAAACAATATTTTAAATTATTTCCACTTGTTTTAAATCTGTGAAATGGATGATATTTGCCATTTTTTTACCCAGGTTTTATATGCAGCTTGGTGATGAATGGCTACAGACCTAGGCGAGGGTACCCATCAGTCTTTTCTTATTTTTTTCTCAACTATTAATTTTTACTCAATTAGAAAATCCTAACTCACAAGTCTTCAGTGGTTCTAATAACTAGTTCTGGATGTTCATTGTGGAAAGTGTTTCTATTGCTACCTTGAACCACCTCAAAACTTGGCAGCTTAAAACAGTAGTCTGTTTCTCATGATTCTGTGCATCAGGAATGTGTGCAGGGCTTAGCAGGAGGTTCTTCAGCTCCATGCCTTGTTAGCAGAGGTCTCTCAGCTTCATGTAACTGTGGCTGGGCTGGGCTGGGCTTGGGAAGGTCCAAGAAGGCCTCACTCACATGTCTGGGGCCTCAGCTGGCATGCCTGGAATGCCTGACAGTCTCTCTTGCTCGGTCTTCGTGTGGTTCCCCAGCAAGTGTCCAGACAAGTTTACAAAGGCAGCTGGGCTCCAAGGGCGAGTGTTCCAAAAGGACAGCCCCAGGCACTTATCAAGGACAGCTTACCATTTGCTAATGTCCTGTTGGTCAAAACAAGTCATGTAGCCAAGTCCAGAGTCAGTGTGGGAGGGACCACACAGGTGTGTGAACACCAGGAGGCATAACTGGGAGCCACTAAAGTAACAGTCTACACAGGAGACCTTGTTCAAGCCTCCTTTCAGCTCTGTGTTAGACTCTAGCTTCCAAATGTGTCTGCCCAACATTGACAAGAGTCAGTGTTTCAATTTGGGATGCAATGATAAATGCACCCCTTGAGGCAGTCTTAGAATATCACCCTGGAAAATATTTCCTCATTTCCATTGCAGCACTCGGATGTGGTTTTTTAAAAGGTGCCCTGATAATTGATTTATTCTGACAAGTAAAGGAAATAAAGGATTAGGAAAGACTCAAACTGAGCATTTAAATCAGCTGCACCAGTTTGTCCTTCTTAAAAGTCTTGTTACCTGCTCTTCCTAGAAAAACTCGCGGAATACTGGCCCTGAAGTGATAGCCTATGTCTACACAAAATACTTGCTATTTCAGTGAGTTGCTTGCCTTGAGCAAGGCACTTGCAGTCGTCAGAATGGTCCTTACTGGTATCATCAGCATCATGAAAAGTGTTTTATCTCACCCCTTACTTTAGTTCTTTATTAATTAATTATTTATTTATTTATAAAAACCACTAATTTTTATTTATTTATTTATTCTTGGCTGGGTTGGGTCTCCGTTGCTGCACGCGAGCTCCCCCCAGCTGCGGCGAGTGTGGGCCACTCCCCGCCACGGCGCGTGGGCCTTTCATTACAGTGGCCTCTCCCGTTGCAGAGCACGGGCCCCAGGCACGCAGGCTCTAGAGCATAAGCTCAGTAGTTGTGGTGCATGGGCTCTAGAGTGCAGGCTCAGTAGCTGTGGTGCACAGACTAAGTTGCTACGCGGCATGTGGGATCTTCCCAGACCAGGGCTCGAACCTGTGTCCCCTGTACTGTCAGATGGACTCCTAACCTCTGCTCCACCAGGGAAGTGCCTCATCCCTCACTTTAAAAACTTATGATAGGGCTTCCCTGGTGGCGCAGTGGTTGCGAGTCCGCCTGCCGATGCAGGGGACACGGGTTCGTGCCCCGGTCCGGGAAGATCCCACATGCCGCGGAGCGGCTGGGCCCGTGAGCCATGGCCGCTGGGCCTGCGCGTCCGGAGCCTGTGCTCCGCAACGGGAGCGGCCACAACTGTGAGAGGCCCGTGTACCGCAAAAAAAAAAAAAAAAACTTACGATAATAGTTACCTCCGGGGCAGGAGGTAGGATCAGGAATAGTTGTCAGGGGTCTTTAGCTTTATCTGTCCTGTTTGGTCCCCTATAATCAGAGTATTCTCAGGTACTATTTATACAATTAAAGATCAAATTAATAGAGAAGAGGCGATTTGCATGAGCACTTTCACTTCCACAGCCAGCATACTTCACTGTGGAAAAGCCTGGTCTTAGGCTTATACTTCATTTGGGTCCTGAGATTGGGTGTTATTCACAGTTTTCACTGTTTCCCTCAACGCTGAGTCCATATCTGGAAGCTTATTGTTACCACTGACTGTTCTCTGTGATTCCAGTGCTGTGTGTTGGCTTTTATGGTCAACTCCTTGTTAGAGGGTATTTTTCTTATCTTTTCATCACCCCTGGTCCCAGCACACCTTATCCTGTCCGCGTCATCTCAAATAAGAACTAACCATTAATCAAGTAGGGAAAACGTCTTGTCTCCTGTGTCAGGGTTTTCACTAATAAGAAAACCCACTTTCAATATGCAATACATGTTTGTCTCACGTGTGTACTGCGATACGCCGTGAGCAGGACCATGGTCTGTTATGTTAGAGGTTTCATCCAGCTGTGCACATGTCCACATGAGAGCAAGGGCTGGTCCACACTGATAATATCCACACCCAGCAGGTCATTGGACAAAGGAAATATGCCAGATGATCGCGTCACTCTTTTTCAGAGCATAATCTTAATGGTGCGATTGGTTTCAGGTAGTGTGACTCATACGCTGAGGGCAGCTGTAGGGCAAGTTAGGAGTGAAGCTTCAGGAGGACCTGGGTTTGAAATGCAGCTCTGTCTCTTATTAGCTACATGCATGGACTATTGGATAGGTGACCAAGATCAACCAGTTGGTAGACCACATTATGAGAACTACTGCCTAAAGCATGATTTAGTGTAAGAGTCCTTGGAACAGCTCATGCTGGTGAGGAGTGAGGCTGAGTCCCAACTTTCATATACTTCTCAAAGGTGTTTGTGACCGTGAAAAATTTTAAACTATTGATGTAATGAAAATACGCTTTCTTTAATCATTCTGACCTGGCTAGCAGGTAGAGAGCCTGAGAAAGCAGATACCAGAGATTATGATTTTTGGTGTAAACAGAAGTTAAAATTGGATATTTTTGGCCCCAAAGGCTGAGAACAATAGAGTGTCCCCATCTCCTACGTCAAGGTGCTAGACGCCCCCTGTAGAGCATGATGAGAATATGAAACCAGTTCTGTCAGCATCAGGAATCATCCACCTCTAGCCTACAAAAGGATTGCGGTTGAAGAGGCCAGAGGAAGAGAATTTCTTTGGAGAGAGGAATTGGATTGTCCTGGCATTTTCCCTTCCCCTCACCTATGAAAGACAGCAGGATAGGGGGATTCTTCCCTCCCCTCAACCCAAAAGAGAGGGACTTCAAGGGGACCATTTGGAGGCTCAATAGGGGTGAAATCTGAAGCCTGACACATGCCTAAGAAAGCCAAGAATGAGAGACTGTGGCCATGGGGCTGAGGGAGCAGAGGAGAGGGACAGGCTCTACACTTTAACTGATGACAAGGACAAGGAAATGTGAGTTTTCCCGAAGGGCCGAGTGGACCCACAGGAGGAAGGCTGCCTCGTGATATTGTAACAGGGGTGCCAGGGAAGAGGACTGTTTCAAGAGCTGATGCAGCTCCAAGAGAGAGTCAGAGTAGGATTGTATTAGGTAGGATTTGCTTTGGTGCAAGTGAGGAAGAATTAACAATGGCAATGACCTAAATGAGAAAGAAGTTAATTTCTTTCAAGCAGATGTAAGCAGACCAGGGCTGATATGGTGGTTCCAAAACCATCAGGGGTCCAGGATCCTTCTGTCTTGTTGCTCTGCTATACCCAATACATGGCTTGCACCAAAGGACCCAAGGATGGCTATGTTAGCTCCATCCATTACTTCTGCATTGCAGCCAGCTGGAAGGAAGGAGAAAAGCAGCCTTTCTGCATTTGAGGACATTCCCAGAAGTTGCACATATGACTTTCACTTCACTGGATAGAACATGGTTATAGGCCACATCCACCCAGCTACAAGGCAGACTGGAAAATGGCATTATTCCAAGTTGCCATGTGTTCGGTTAATTGGGGATCCTATTTCTGTGGAAGAAGGGTAAAATCAATATTGGGGAACAATTAGTAGTCTCTGTCGCATTGGTAGACTGCCCATGATTGAGAATTGAGGTGTAAGAGTCTAGGCATATGAAAGGCATTACCCAAGTCAAAAAATTGCAGGAGGCTCCCATCAGAAGCATTGCCAAACACATTCTCAGAAGCACTCCATGAGAGAAAGGATCAGCACCGATGAGGATCCCGATTGACCTCACCGTGTAAGGCTGTGCCTCCTTTTCATCTGCTTGTCTCTCCCCCAAGACCTTAAGTTGGAGGAGTCAGAAATTACGACCCATGAGTGGAAGACAAACCAGTAAAGATAATAAAAGCCCCCTTTGCCCCACTCCAAGCTTTGAGTCCAGCCCAAGGGAAGGACCTATAAATTAGATAAGAGCTTGAATTTTGAAAGTATTGTTCTCCACCTGACTTTTAAACCACCAAAGTAAGTCTCTTTTTATACTGCCTTTTTTAAGTGCCTGGAAGACTTTAAGAATCTAAAAATGGCAGTTGTTTAAAAAGTTGAAGGTAGAGTTACCATAGAATAGCAATTCTGCTTACTAGGTATATACCAAAAAGAAATTGCAAACATGACCACACAGAAACTTGTCCATGAATGTTTATAGCAGCATCACTAATAATAACTAAGACTCTAAACAACACAAATGTGCATCAACTGATGAATGGATAAACAAAACTGGTATATCTATGCGATGGAATATTATTCAGCCATAAGAGGAATGCATTATTGATATAACTTGGAAACCTTATGTTAAGTGAAAAAAGCCAGATACAGGGCTTCCCTGGTGGCGCAGTGGTTAAGAATCTGCCTGCCAGTGCAGGGGACATGGGTTCGAGCCCTGGTCCGGGAAGATCCCACATGCCGCGGAGCAACTAAGCCCGTGCACCACAACTACTGAGCCTGCACTCTAGAGCCCATGAGCCACAACTACTGAGCCCACGTGCCACAACTACTGAAGCCCGCACACCTAGAGCCCGTGCTCCACAACAAGAGAAGTCGCCGCAGTGAGAAGCCCGCACACCACAACGAAGAGTAGCCCCCGCTTGCCGCAACTAGAGAAAGCCCGTGCGCATCAGCAAAGACCCAACACAGCCAAAAATAAATAAATACATTTATTTAAAAAAAAAAAGGCAGATACAAAAGGCCGCATATTGTCTGATTCTGTTTACATAAAATGTCCAGAATAGGCAAATCCATAGAGATTGAATGTTAATTAGTGGTTGCCACAGACTAGGGGGAGAAGCTGGAGAGTGACTGCCACTGGCTATGGAGTTTCTTTTTGAAGTGATGAAAATGTTTTGGAATTGGTGGTGATCATTGTAAAACCTTGTGATTATACTAGAAACCATTGAATTGTACACTTTAAGAGGGTGAATCTTACGGCATTTGAATTTTTTAAATTTAATATAATACCGGACAGAAAATTATTAATCCTGCTTGAGATTTCATCAAGAGCTGGGGAAAGATCTAGCCCACAGACATATCTAAGGGGACAGTGGGAGAAAAGAGTTGTTTTTTAATCATACTCGGTAGAGTCCAGTCCCTTCAGTATAATGGTTACATTTGTGAGAGCTCATCTAGGATCCTTCATGTTAAACAGAAGTGATCAAAGTGTTAAAAAGGATTAGGAGACCTCAGGATCAGCTCTCACTTGTAAAGAACTTGGAATCTGTCATTCCCATTCTTACAAGAAAAAAAGGGAATAAACTGAAAATCAACCACTTTTCTCAGACCCAGTAGAGATATGAGTCTGTGGGTGTCTTGGTCCATTCAGGCTGCTGTAACAGAGTACCATAGACTGGGTGGCTTATAAATAACAGAAACTTTTTTCTCACAGTTCTCGAGGCTAGACATCTGAGATCAGAGCCAGCATGGTTGGGTTCTGGTGAGAGTCCTTTTCTGGGTTGAAGACTGCTAACTTCTTGTTGTATCCTCACATGGTGGAATTGGGGTGAGGGAGCTCGCTGGGCTCTCTTCTATAAGGTCACTAATTCCATTCATGAGGGCTCCACCCTCATGACTTCATCACCTCCTGAAGGCCCCCACCTCCTAATATCATCACATCGGATGTTAGAATTTCAACATATAATTCTGAAGGTATACAAGCTCAGTCTGTAACAGTAGGGCAAGCTGCCACCCTGAAATCTTTAGAGAAAGGAAAATCCGAGACACATCTGAGATGTACTTACCTGGAGCAGAAGCTGATGGAGACGTAAACTAATAGGAAAATTTAAATAGTAATTTTGATGAATTTTGAGAGGTTAAGCATGGACTAGCCTGAGAGTGAGAAACGTCTGAAGCCTTCAGATTTGTTTCGGGGGTGGGGGCATACATTTTTGTGGGCTCTACCTCCAGTAATCCCCTCAGGTGATCATTGTTAAGATGCCAGAAAAGTCCCCTCATGGCTGTGGCAGGGGCAGGGGAAGAGTAATCATTATGAAATATACCCAGAGGGACCTACTCTCCAGGGAGAAATCTATTCCAGAGCCTTATCCCACCTGGGGGAAGGCATTCCTCCTGCTCAGTCCCCTCTAACTTACTGACTCACTTAGGGGAGAAATTGATGCCAGTAGAGAATCACTTGTGAAGGTCACAGGCCAGAGGTACAGCTCTCCAGAACACTGAGATTTAATCATAAGGTTAGGGAATGCTCTCCCTCCACTCCAACAGGGCTCCAGTACAATAAGCTTGAGGACAGGTCTGTGGGTTAGGGACCCCTGTTATATAGGATAGAGACTTCCACATAAAGAAAGGAAGAACATTAGATAAGAAATGAAATCTTTTTATTTTTCTTAATTGATCTAAAAATAACTATTTAAGGTAATAATAATAATGATTTATTGGGTGATTATAGCATATGTATAAGTGAAATAAATGAAAGTAATGTCATTAGGGGATGAGTGAGAGGAAGTGGGAATACTCTATTATAATGGACCTGCACTACACATGAAGTAATATAGTGTTATTTGAAGGTGGACTTAGATAGTTAAAAATGTATTTTGGAAACTCTAGGGCAACCAGTAAAAAATGTTTAAGAAGAAACATAATTGATGTCCTAATGGAGGAGATAAAATGGAACCATATAAAATGCTCAGTTAAAATCAAAGAAGGCAGAAGAAAAAGAAAGAGAAAAAGAAACAACAAATTCAAGGAATAGAACAGAGTTACAAACATAGTAGATATTAATCTAACTATACCAATAGTCACTTTTAATGTGAATTATCTAAATATACCAATTGAAAGAGAGAAATTGTCAGAGTGGATTAAAAAAAAAAAGATCTAACTATGATACTGTCACTGTCTACTCTGTGTTCTTACATACACCTGATATCCTTAAAATAAATTTCCTATTTTTTTATTAAACTATATCCAAGTTTACTTGTAACCCAAAGAGTCCAAACTAATACTCTACAGAAGACTGCAATCAGCATAGATAAGACAATATGTGCACATGCATTATAAAGACATTTAAAAACAATGAATGCATGCATATTGAGAAAGCCTTCCTCAGATTATTTGGGACACACATGGGAAATGTGGCAGAAGGAAGCATAAAGGTTGCCATGTTATAAGCACAGCATCTGGGGGAAAAATTAAAGGGATAGAAGAAGACGTACTACACTATAATACTATCCAGAAGAAATCTGTAGTAGCTATATTAATTTCAGACAAAGCAGACTTCAGAACAAGGAAAATTACCAGGAATAAAAAGAGACATTATATAATGATAAAGGGGTCAATTCTCCAAGAATACAAAATAACCCTTAATGTATATGCACCTAACAAGAAAACATCAAAATACATGAACCAAAAATGGATAGAATTGAATGGAAAAATAGACAAATCCACTGTTGTAGCTGGAGAGTTCAACACCCCTGTTTCAGTAACTGATAGACCAAGCAGACAATCAGTAAAGATATTGAACCTGAATAACACTGTCAGTCACCTCAATCAAATTGACATTTATAGAACACTCCATCCAACAAGAGCAGAATATGCATTCTTCTCAAGCTCACATGAACGTTCACCCAACAAAGACCACTTTCTGGGCCATAAAACATACTTGAACAAAATAGGTATAGGATCTATATGAAGAAACTGCAATACTCTAATAAAAGAAATCACAGAATAGATATCCATAAATAGATATTCCATGTTCATGAATTGGAAACTCAGTATATTAAGATGTCAAATTTCCCAACTTGATGTATAGATTCAGCATGATCCAAACCCAATGTTATTTTGTGGATATCAACAAAAAGATTCTAACATTTATATGGAAAGGCAAAAGATCTGGAATAAGCAAAATGGTCTTGAAAAAGAAGAACAAAATTGGTGGTTTCACCTACCCAATTTCAAGACTTACTGTAAGCCTCAATAATCAAGACAGTGTGGTATTGGTGAAAGAACAGACATGTTGATTAATGGAACAGAATAGAGAACCCAGAAATAGACTTACACAAATATAGTCTACTTACCTTTGACAGTGGAGAAATAATAGTCTTTTCAACAAATGATGCTGGAACAAATGGATGTCCATATGCAAAAAAAAAATGAACCTACACCCAGACCTTACATTTTTCACAAAAATTTACTCAAAATGGATCAGAGACCTAAATATAAAATTCAAAACTAAAAATTTCTAGAAGAAAACATAGGAGAAAATCTAGATGACCTTGGGTTTGGTAATGAGGTTTTAGATACAACACTAAAATCATGAGCCATGAAAGAAAACTTGATGTTATTAGACTTTGTTAAAATTAAAAAGTCTGCTCTGTGGAAAACAAGCCACAGACTGGGAGAAAATATTTGCAAAACACATATCTGATTAAGCACTTGTGTTTAAAATATACAAAGAATTCATAAACTTCATTATAGGGAAACAAACAACTCAAAAATGGGCAAAAGATCTGAACAGACACCTCAACAAAGAAGATACACAAATTTCAAATAGCATGTGAAAAGATGCTCAACATCATTTGTCATTAGGGACTTCAAATTAAAACAATGAGATGCCACCACATACCTATGGAATGGCAAAACTCCAAAAAACCTGACAATACAAATTGCTGATGAGGGTGTGAAGCAACAGGACTTCTCATTCATTGCTGATAGAAATGCAAAATGGACAGCCACTTTGGAAGACAGTTGGGCAGTTTCTAACAAAACTAAACATTGTCTTACCATGCAATCTAGCAATCATGTTGCTAAGTGTTTATCCAACTGATTGGAAAACTTATGCACACAGGAAAGTCTGCATAGAACTGTTCATAGCAGCTTTATTCATAATCTGCAAAAGAAGGGAAGCAACCAAGATATCCTTCAATAGGTGAATTGATAATCAAACTATGGTACATACATGCAGTGGAATATTATTAAACATTAAAAAAGAGCAATCAAGCCATTAAAATATGGTTGAATCTTAATTGTGTATTGCTAAGTGAAAGAGTCTGGAAAAGGCAAAACTTTTTGATAAAAAAGAGGTGGTAAAAACATCAGTGATTGTCAGGTGTTTGGGGGCAATGCAGGAAGTAGAATAGGAGAAGAGGTGAAGCACAGGAGACTTTTTTAGGGTGGATAAATTATTGCATATGATACTGTAATGGTGAATACATAATACTACACACTTGTCAAAACCCATAAAACTTTACAGTACAAAGAGTGAAACTTAATGGATGTAAAGTTAAAGAAAATCATTTAGGAGGTTGGGGGATCCCAGGATGGGATGTAGAATGGGACAAAACAACTTGTGTTATACATGTATGAAGCAACTTCATTGATGGGAGTGGGAGGAAAATGCGCTGACCTAAGTAACCTTGGAAATTAGTAGTCTGTAAGACCTAGGCCCTGTACTCTAGTTGATAAAGTTGTTTCCTATGGGATATGGTACCACTATACAATACTGGAATTGAACAATTAAGAAAATGATGTAGTAGGGTGAGAGCCAGGTTTCTCACTGTTGGAGAGGGAGGGGCGAGAGGAAACCAAGAGGACCCTAAGGAAACATGATTACTAGACGTAATATGTATCTCGGATGGGATTCTGAAATAAGAAAAGGACGTTTAGGTAAACAGTATAGAAATCTGGATAAAGGGCCGACTTTAGTTAATCATGAATCAGTGTTGGTTCATCAGTTAGTAAGTATACTATACCAATGTTAGATGTTAACAAGGGAAAATGGGTGTGGGGTTTATGTGAACTCTCTGTATGATCTTTGCAATTACTCTGTAAATTTAAACTGTTCTAAAATAAAAAGTTTGGGAAGTTCCCTGGTGGCTTAGTGGTTAGGATTCTGAGCTTTCACTGCCATGGCCCATGTTCAGTCGCTAGTTGGGAAACTGAGATCCTGCAAGCTGCATGGCATGGCCAAAAATAAATAAATAAATAAATAATTTGTTTAGAAAAAAGCATTATAGAAAAGTGAGAGTTCCTCAGAATTGCAATTAGAATGATCTAAACTGATATTTAATCTGTGTATGACAGTAAAATAATAAATGAAACAATATTGAGTGCTAAAATTTTGAAGAAAGGATTAGAGAAAACCACAATAAGATACCAATAAACCCATTAGAATGACTAAAATTTTTTAATTTGACAATATTGAGTGGTGATGTTGGCAATGACGTGGAGATATTGGAACTCTCATACATTGCTGATGGGACTGTAACATGCTACAACCTCTTTGGAAAACTGTTTTTGACAGCTTTCTTATAAGTTAAAAATTCACTTACCCTATGACCCAACAATTTAATTTCTAGGTGTTTCCCCAAGAGTTATAAAAGCATATGCACGCACAAAGACTTGTTCGTGAACGTTCATACAAGTTCTACTCATACTTGCCCAAAGCTGGTAACCACCCAAACTGGTGACTCACTAAACAAATTTTGGTATTTTTATGTAATGGAATACTACTCAGAATTAAAAAAGAACAAACCTACTGCGTATGCAATGAAATGGATCAATATAAAAGACATTATACTGAGTGAAAGAAGCCAGACAGAAAAAGAGTATATACTATATGATTCTATTTTGATGAAGCTCGAGGAAAGGCAAATCTAATCTATAATGATAGCAGATCAATGGTTGCTTGAGGCTGAGGATGGGAGGTGGAAATTGAGAAGGAACAAAAGGGAACTTTTTAGGATAATGAAAATATTAAATATCGATTCTGGTGATGGTTATACGTATGTATATGTTTATCAACACTCATCTAACATTGTACACTTAAAATGTGTGCATTTTATTAGAAATCATTTCATAATGAAGTTTATTTTTAAAAAGGAGTAGAGGGGGAAATGACAGATTAGAAGGTGAAGGTGATTAAATTTATGCAAAGTTGACATCCTTGAAGAAGGACACCAAACAAACAGAACAACAGCAAAAATCTTCAAAGTACAATTCAAGAAAAGTTTCTAGGAAAAAGAAAAGGCTCAAACTAAAGCTTGACAGATTCATCATATCCCAGGAATATTTGATACAGAAAAATCAACACTGAAATTAGAATATTTATTAGGTATCAAAGCAAAATAAAGAATATTTGGGGCTTCCATGTAAAAAATCAGGTTACTACATATTGTAACAGAAAAAGACTAAAAAATACCAAATGTATCTGTTGCTATCAATAAATCCAAGTGGATAAACTAACTTCTTAAAAGGAGAAATATTCTGGCTGGATCACAGTGCAAGACTCAGCTATTTGCAGTAATGAATAGACACAAAACATGATAACCAAGAAAGTTTAAAATAGAGATATGGGGCAAAATCCTGGCCTATATGAACAAAAAGAATGCAAAAATGATCACAATAAAATTCAGGGCAAAAATATTAAATGGGGGTAACTAAAGGCAATTTATATTAAGGGGCAAACTGCACAATGAAGACCTTACATTTAAATTTATACACCAATTACAATATCATCCTAATTTATGAAGCAAAAATATAAGGAAATAAAAGAAGAGATAGAAATACAAGTAGGACACTTCATCTCTCTTAGCCTAAGAGATAAAGTTCAGTAAGCTGAGAGAAGACTTAAATAAAATACATAAGACAAATTTAATGCAATGAACTTTACATAACCAAAACAAATAATCATTATCTTCTCAAGAACCATAAACATAACATTCTCCAGTCCCAGTGCAAGAAAACTAAAACTCAATGGCAAAACTAGAAGACAAAGAAAAGCAAAAAACCATCACCAACTGCTGAATCAAAGAGAAAATCAAAGCAAAAATTAGAGAATATTTAGAAAATAATAGTAATAAAAACATATTTAAACTGATGAGATATGACTAAAGTAGTCTAGAGAGAGAAAAATCATAGCAAAAGACATAACAGTTATAAATAATAAAAAAGAAAATTAATAATCTAACTCAAGAAATTAGAAAGAGAACAACGGAATAAAGACAAGGAAGCAGAAGGAAAACGAATATAAGAGTAGAACTTAATGCATTAGAAAGTAAAAAAAGGTATAACTAATAAGTAAAAGGAGTCTATTTAGAATAAAAACAAGAACCTAATCAAGAAAAAAGGAGAAAGCACAAAATGTAAAGCACAATGAAAATAATCTGAGAGTAAACTAAAATAATTATGTCTAATTTGTTCAGTTTCAAAATAAGATTTCCAGGGAAATATGAATATCTAATTTTAACCTTAGAAAAGACAGTAAAATCTAAACAGACCATTAGATAGAGAAAAGTTAAGTGTTAAAGATTTAGTAAGCTATCTTCCACCAAAGAAAAGCCCACATGGTCTCCCAGGGGAAATTGAACCAAAATTCTAAGGAACCGAAATGCTTTAAATTTTTTTTTCTTGAAAATTAAAGAATAACGTTCTGTAAGTCTATGCATTGAGGTACTCCCTTTTTTCCCAAAGATAGCAATAATGGACAAAATACTCAAACAGAAAATTAAACAAACATAGCCAGTTTCAAAAAACAAATTCAATATCTCTATGCACTGGGAAACAGGACAGTAACATGAAGTGCAAAACCTCAGCTAAAGAACTGGCAAACTGGGTTCAGAACCTGCCATGGCAGCTTTTTCAGGGTCAACTGGGTCATCACCAGAAGTCAGAGGCTGTACCAGGACTCCCCAATCTGTGAAAGGAGGCTGAAAAATCATTGCCAACTGCTGCCTTACAAGTCTTGCATGAAGCTCTGGTCCTGGGGAGGCACAGTTTATGACCAGGAATTAAATCAAGCTGTCCACTGACAGCTTGGTAGCATATTTGCCATTGCTTCAATATCACCATAGGGCAGGAACCCTACACTGCCAAATAAGACCTGGTTCAGGACCAAGAGGATGGGGTAGAACCACTAGTCTGGCTGGTGGGAGAGTGAAGAAAGAGACATTTTCCAACATACAAAGACTAAAAGTGTTTATTACCCTTCAGCAAGAAGAAAAGAGGAAAGCTGTGGGATTCAAGAAACAGTGGTGAACACAGAAATTAATAAATGTGTGGATAAATGTAATTAGCTGTAGACTAAAAAAGCCATTAACTTTTTGTGTATAGAAAAGTGAAACACATTATGGAAATCAGTATTAGGTGGGGTTACAGCATGTTCAGATTCTTGTTTTATTTGTGACTTTAGCCTTTTTATAAGAAAATTAACTACATATATATGCTGAAACTTCAAGGGCGACCCTTAGAAGAACAGAAATCCACTCAGCACAGAGGTAGGTAAAAGAATATAGAAAACCTTATTTGTTATACCATAACAAATTACTGCAAGCTCGGTAACTTAAAACAACTGAAATTTATTCTCTCAGTGTTCTGGAGGCCAGAAGTCCAAAATCAAAGTGTCAGTAGGGCTGTGCTCCCTCTGAAGTGTCTAGTGGCTCACATATCTGAAAAGTCCAAAAGAAGACTGAACGTCGGGCATCCCTGGATCCACTCAAAAGGCATCACTGGGACTCTCTCTCCCTTCATTTCTTGGCTCAGCTTCCATCTAGGTGGGATTCAGTCTCAGGCAAACTCCCTTCTCAGGTGGCCTTCAGCAGATCCAGAATTTCATCCTTCCAGTTTAAACCCTTGTTTGCAAGAATTCTAACAAAAGCCCTGGCTATGTTTGGACCACATGCCCACACCCTGGCACTGGGAAAGGGGTCAATTCCGTATAGTTCAACCACATAGACTGAAGCAGATGGTATCAAAGAAAAAACAGAGCTGTTTTCAATAGAATGAGTGTGAATAGATAGATGCTGAGCAGGCAGAACCTACAGTTGTCTACAACTGAGGCTTAACCTAGTTTGGAAACCCAGGAATGGCTATTTGGGGAATATGGAATTCAGGGTGGGGGTCTAGAAAACTCTAGCAAATATGAAAATGCTTACTGCTCTTCTGAATAAAGGTCCTTGGAGAAAGTGGCTTTTATTGCTTCTACCCTTATGTGATGGTATTGAAGGGTCCCCTAAATTGGGAGGTAATAGAGGAAGAGCCACGATAGACCTGTCTTTTACTTTTGCCTTTATCTTGCGTCTCTCCTGAGTTTAGGAGCAACGTCTTATTCATATTATATTCCTAGCACTTAGCCTGGTCTGTAGTGGGGAATAAATAAATATTTGACAATCAAAGGATAAACTAATGAATAAAATATAAGTTCTAAGAGTATCTTTTGTCATTAGATCTTCTAAACCATATTCTTGCAATGAACTGTTTTGCCTTCCCACTTCACTTGCCATTCTTTTTCCTGGTTTCCCTGGCTCTTCTGCCCCTTGATTTTGTATCCTGTTTCCTGATAACCACTTCAGGCTACTCGTGTTTTGATGACTCATTTCAACTCTCTGTTAGAGTCCTCATTCTTCCATAGAAGTTTAACCCTCAGTTTTTATACAGCTACATTGATGCTCAGTTTGAAAATGATAGTTTCAAGCCTCCCTTGTAGCTAAGAATGGTCATGTGACTTAGTTCTGGATGGTAGGAGGTAAGCAGAGGCATATGACAACTTCCAGGAAACTTCTGTGGTCGTTAGCCTCCAGAGATGGCCCCCAACAATTCTTCCCCTCCTGTACACACCACTCTTCACATCAAGAGGTGGAGTGTGTCCACTATCACCCTTTCTTTGGGCTTGTCCTGTGACAGCTTTGACCACTAGAATGCAGAGGAAGGACATTCAGGGAAGTCCAAGCTTAGGCTTCAAGAGGATTGGGACTTTCACTTTCTTCCTCTTGGGACACCCATGCTTGGAATGATACTTTTTGAATGCACTTCCATGCTATGAGGAGCCCAAGCAGCTGTGACGAAAAATCCTCATGAAAGAGAACGGAGGCTTCAGGCAATGGCCCCAGCAAGCTCCTAGCTAATAGCCACTGCCAACTTTCCAGCCTTGTGGTTGAGGACATCTTGGACCTATCATTTGTCCCAGAATGCTGGCCAACACCAAGTGAAGCAGAAGAACTGTGCAGTCTACTCACAGAATCATGATGTATAATAAATTATTACTGTGTTAAGCCACTAAGTTTTGGGGTGGCTTGTTATGCTTCAGTAGAAAATGAAAACACTTTCCTTAAAATATGGTTATCATACATTCTTCGCCTCTTCTTTTTCCCTTTCTCCTTCATGTATATAGGAATATATACATGATAAATAGAGCTGAAGCAATCATACTGGACTATGAGGTAATCTTAGGAATGTAGGTCATGCAGGAGAAAATAACTTGAAGTATCTCTACTTCATGTAAGAAATATAGCTTCTATCTTGAATAAGCCACTCTTATTTTGGGTCTCTATTCAAGCTGAACCTAATTCTAACTGTATTGACTCATTCTCAGGCACCATTCAAATGATAACATCTGCACATCCCCTCAGTTTTTTCAGTTTGCTTGTTCTTCCATTTATTTTTAATTAGTTTTTGTTTTATGAAATATATGTGTATACAGTTTTAAAATCCATATAATTTTGGAGTTCCAGTTCCTGACAACATGAAGGGTCAGCTTAATCTCACTAATTCCTTCCTCCAAATCCTACTTCATAAATGCCACAAAAGCCAGAAGGAAGTTGTGTGAAACTGACATAAATGCATGAGAAAACTCTGTGCAACAGGAGGTGTTTAGGTCCTGGTGTGGGGGAGAAGTAGAAGCCCAGAGCCAAACACGGCTGAGCCCCATGGATGAAAACCAGGTCAGGTGGGTTGCGGAGACTTTGAGATGTGCCTTTTGCTCTTTAACATTGTCCTGGGCAGACTTTGCTCATCTCCATGCCATGGTGAAGCAGAAAAAACAGCAGCCAGCCATGGATTGTCAGGACTACCAGTGTAACATCAGAGCAGGCACACTAGCCAAGTTGGGTTGTTAAGAGCTGGTTAATAATGGGTGCAAGCAGACTCGCCATCCCCTTAGCATTCCTTGCTTGCCCCACCCTGCGTTATGGTGACTGCTGCTTTACAGACAACGTTTGAAAAATAGCAGGTCCAGGATGGAAGTCTAAACCATAAAGTCCTGAGGTGTGTTCTCATTCTCTCTCTGCAACCCCTATGTAAACTTACCAGGAAAGGTAGAAAGTAGGGCTTATGCTTTGGTCCTCCTCACCAGCTCAGATGTCAGTACTTCTAAGATTGGATTTCTCAGTCTTGGCTCTATTGAAATTTCGGGCAGATAAATTATTGTTGGTAGAGGATGTCCTGTACACTGTAGGGGTTTTAGGAGCATCCCTGACCTCTACCCACTAAAAGCCAGTAGCAATACTCTATTACTGCCCCTTGCCCAGATTGTGGCAACCCAAAATGTCTCCAGAAACTTCTAAATGTCTCCTGTTGGAGCAAAATCACCCCTGGTTGAGACCTCTATTTTAGGAGAATGGGTATAGGACCCCTGCATTGCAATGTGATAGCCCTGAGTATGAATTCATAGGAAAAAATAATTAGGCTTGTTGGGAGAGCCACTGGGATAAGAGAAAAACAACAAATGGAAAACTCAAGTATATTAAAGATATAAGAAAGGATACTGCTATAATGCCAAAGGCATAAAGGAGACCCAAGAATTTCTGGGTATGAAAAAAAAAAAACTGAAACCAGAAATTCAGTAGGTTGACTATTGAATAGTAGATGGAATAGCAGAATAAATGTAGAATAAATAAATGAAGTGGAGGATTAGTTCCAGAAAACATCAGGATGGGTTATATAGTTGAAATATTAAAAGGAAAAGTGAAGGGACACAGTAAATAGAAATATAAGGATCAACATTCAAATAATAGAAGTCCCAGAAGAAGAGGAAAAAATAGAGATAGTGGAACATTTAAAGATATAGTAACAGAAGATTTCTCAGGTTAGAGAAAGTTTTAAAACCTCGAAGTACAAATATAGGAACTTAGACAAATATGATCAATGAGGAAAAACATGCCTAGATATATTTTTGTATGATTTACGTGCATTGAAGATGAAGGGAAAAGTCTAAGCAGTTCTAGATACAAAGCAAATTGCCTCCAAAGAACGAGAATCAGACCAACATCATATTTCTCAGAAGCAACATCTGCAAGGAGATTGCAGAGCAATACTTCAGGTGTTGAAGTAAAAAAACCTGGGACCTAAATTCCAAATCCAGCTAAACTACCATTTAAATATGATGTCAAAATAATTATTTTTACCATACGAAGACCCTATTTGAAAACCTTCTGAGAAGAAGTGCTCCAGCAATAAGCAAAAAAACACCAAGGGGACGTGACCAAAACTGGAAAGGTAGATAAATAACTTGGTGAATTTCACTGTTGTAAAACTCAGAAATCATTACAACGAAATAAGCAAACAAAACTTTACATGCATGGCAATCTGTAACTAAAATTGATCAGCTAGATTGAAATTTCTTTTGCTTAAAATTATACATTCAATTTTATTCTTCTGGTTGTTGTTCATAAGTACTAAAATAAAACTTGGTTTAATTTTACACTTTGTAATGGCACGTAATAAGGATGACAAAAACAAAAAACAGGTGTGATGAATAGAATACATGAGAAGAAGGCTGATATTATTTTTAAAGAAATTTAAATATAAGAGTAATTACAGTAAGTAGAAATAGATAAAACAGTATAAAATATAAAAACAGAGAAGATTAATGTGTAATATTATTTACAAGAGAAACACTTAAAGCAAAAGGATACAAAAGGATTAAAAATATAGGGATGAAGAAAGACAAATTAGAGAACTATGAATTTTTTAATATAGCAATTTCATCATCAGAACCAAAATGACAAAGAAGGATGCTATATATTTGTAAAACATATTTCAATGGACAGTGATCACATATATATTCACCTAAGAATCCTCTGAAATATATATATATATATTTAATGACCTTTGAAAGAAATAACTAGGTCAACAAGTATAGTTGGTAGTGTGAGATACACAGGTGTAAGCATTTGTCATACTTATGGAACAGAAGACAAGATCTGTGCATTTTACTGTATGTAAATTATTCCTTGTCTCAGCTCAGGTCCTCCAAGAAGAAGGAGCCAAAACACGATTAGACACGCAAGACATTTATTGGGGAGAAATGCCCGTAAAGAGTAAAGGGAACAGAATGGAAAAAGATGGGGAGAATCTTCACACTGCAGTGCACATCTGATCCCTGTGAAAGGAGAGGGGAAAGGCAGACTGGGCAAAAAGACTCCCAGACTTCGACATGGTTCTAGAATGTTTCAGCTAGGGGAAGAGGGAGACCTCAAGCCAAAGTCTGCATCCTGCAAAAACAAGCAGCCCTATTCCCCTTGCTGTGCCCAGTGACTGAAGTGTGGCCTCAGCAGGCAAGAACGCGATGGTGGATCCAACCATGTCCATCAGCTGTGCTCTCTGCAGCAGGTTCTCTTGAGGGAAATCCGGGCGGTATATCTCCATGACTGTCACGTGCCTAAATAAGGTTATGAGAAAACAACCCAATAGTGTTCCTCCACACCAGCAATAACCACTTATGAAACATAACAAACGAGATGTCATGCACAATAGCAAGTCGACCATAAAGTCTCCTGGAATAAATCAAACCAAGGCAAGGAGTTTTACCAAGGAACTCAATTAAAGGGCACACAGATTTTTCGAATAAATGGAGAGATTATACTATATTCATATATGGAATGACTAACATGCTGATTCAACTCAAAATGATTTTAATTTTAATTCAAGTCCAATTAAAATTCCTCAAGGATTTTTAATAAAGCTGACAAATTTATTCCAAAATATATATGGAAAAATTAGTTCATGAGTAGCTAAACCAATTTTGAAAAAGAAGAGAAGGGAGAACTTGCCTACCAGACATAAAGAAATGTTATAAAGCCATAGTAATTAAAATAGAGTAGCACCAGATCAGAAATAGGCAAAGAGATGAAAGGAAAAGACTAGAGAGTACCTGTACAGGAAACTAGAATATGATTGCAGTGGTACCAAAAACCAGTGGGGAGAGTATGGATTAACAGTTGGTTGCTGTGGACTGAGTTGTATGCTCTGCACCCCCTACAAATTCATGTATCATGGCTCTAACCCTCAATGTGACTGTATTTGCAGATAGGGCCTTTAGGAGGAAATTGACGTTAAATGAGGTTTTAAGTGTGGGGCCCTAATCCTATAGGATTGGTGGCCTTATAAAAAGAGGAGGAGAGAAAGATCTCTCCATCTCTAGGCACGCACACCAAAGGCCATGTGAGGACGCAGAGAGAAGGCGGCCGTCTGCAGGCCAGAAAGACAACTGTCCCATGAAATCAAATAGACCAGAACCTTGATCTTGGACTCATAGCCCAAGAACTGTGACAAAATAAAATTCTGTTGTTTAAACCACCCAGTCTGTGGTATTCTGTTATGGCTGCCTGAGCTAAGACAATAGTTTGGTGGGAAAAAAAAATGGTTAACTATATTGAAAGAATATATATATATATATATATATATATGTATATATATGTATATATGTGTATAAAAGATGAACTGAAGTTGGATTAAATGTTTGGATGGAATGGTAAAAAGGTTAAAGTAATGAAAGAAAAATAGAAACTTTGTAATTTTGGAGAAAGGAAGGTTTCTTAAATAAGATCCTCAAAGCATAAACCATAGTGTGGAAAAAAAATTGGTAGTGATATCCCATCAATTTTGCCAAATTCTGTTCATTAGAAGTGAGTCAGTAGGTCCAGCTCACACTCAAAGAGGGAGAATTACATGAGTGTCTGAATACCAGAGGTGGGGATTTTAAAGGTTGCTTAACATAGGATAGAAATAAGCAATCCACAAAGGACAAAATGCTACAATCTAATAAATACAAGAAAAGGTGCTGAACCTTACTAGTTAAAACAGCAATTATTCACCATTTTTACTCCACATTTGGCTAAAAGTTTTTAAAAATAATAACATGTAGCACAAGCAAGGGCACGCATGCACTTTCATATATTGCTGGTGGAAGTGTGAACTGTTAAACTTTTGAGGAAAGCAGTCCATCCATGTCATTCAAATATTAAATGACCCAGCATTCCCATTCATGGCAATCCATTTGATAGAGATAAAAACACCAGTACTTAAGAACATATGTGCAAGGATGGTCTATTGTAACATTATTCGTAATGGGAAAAAATAACAAAAAAAAACCCAGATCTGGAAGCCGCCCTTCCAGAAAACCTTCAATAAAGTAAACATTGGAGAAATTATGGTACAACTACACTGTGAAATATTCTTATCCAGTTAATTTGTTTATGTTTGAGCACAGAGAAAGATGTAGAATCACATACACTAAACTATTAATACATGTTACCACAATAGGATTATAGGGGGAAGGGAGCTTATTCATTTTTAATACATGCTCATATATAATTTGAGATTTTGTAGCAAACATATTACTTTTGTTATTTAGCAAAGGCAAAAATAATTTTTTAAAAAGATAAATTTACATTTCCAGATGAATTAAAATCACACTGGAATTTCTTTTGGAATTGCATTTGTGTGTAAATTATTTTCTCCCAGTCATTTATGCATT
Source organism: Monodon monoceros (assembly GCF_005190385.1). Taxonomy (NCBI): domain Eukaryota; kingdom Metazoa; phylum Chordata; class Mammalia; order Artiodactyla; family Monodontidae; genus Monodon; species Monodon monoceros. The sequence continues at coordinate 85,024,939 of NW_021703783.1, forward strand.
TTAAAAGCTTCACATAGTCCCTGAGTATGATCTGTCTACTATATGTAGGAGCAGCAGCTACCAAGAGTCAAGCATTTCACTGTGGTTAATCAGTTCTCATGAACAACAATGGGAAGAGAGATTTTTGCAGGACTGGAGACATGGGTCTTCTCTGCACTTGTCAAACCAAACCAAGGAAGCGAGTTTTGAAGATTCCATCTTGAGGAATGGGTGGAGTGCAAAGCTTTGTGCCATTCTCAGTTAATATTTTTTCTCATGAGTGAACTGTTGATGGGAATCAAATGGGAGAGTGTTGGAGGTCATGTGCTCCAGCAAGGCAAGGACCTGGAGCGAAGGTATTCATGGACAAGATGTACGTTTTGTTAGTTGAGCAGAGGGCCCTTCCCACTACACAGCATGAAGTTATGCAAGGCTGATCTTCTTTTAAATGGTATGGCAGACACTACTGACTGCCTACCCATTCCTCTCCTTCTTCCTTGGTAACTGAACACAGATTTGGTTCAGGTACCTGGTGTCTGTGTATTTCAGAGGAAGATGGACCCCTTTCCAGCCCCAGGGGAGAGTTTTGGTTCATCTTAGCCTATCATGGTATTTATTTGCCCTTTGTCTATTATTGGTAAAGGAATGGACAGGCAAGTCAATTGTTCCATAGGACAGGAAGAAAAATCTTTAAAAAGGCATTTTAGAAAGTTTTCCTACTCTTAAGAAAGGACAAAAGAAGAGAGATAGTCTCTTTTCTCCTTCCAGTCTTGGCAAGGGGTTATTTATCTTGTAATTCTCTTAATTGGCAGTTCATTCCTTTCTCCTTTCCTTTCCTTTCCTATATTTCCTTTCCTCCCTCCTTCCTTCCTTCTTCATTCTTTCTTTCCCCTCTCTGAACTCCTTTTTGCAAATGCACATTTGTTGACTCCCTCATAAGACATCTCCCTAAGACAGTGTTTCTTAAAATGGGTCCAAGAACCTTCTTCATCATATCATGTAGGGCATTAATTTTAAAATAACAATGATGGGATGATAAACAAAAAGTTTAAAAAAAAAGTTACTATAGAGGAAAGAGAATACAGAATAGATACAGATAGAATAGGAAATCTTTATTAATATACCTTGTTTTGCCGATTTGATATGCATATTTGGCTTTGGAAACATGCAGATGACTTACATGTGTTTTTTAAAAGAAATCAAAGTGGAAAGAAAACTCTAAATGAAACAAATGAATAAACTTCCAGTTTCAGTTCTCATGTAAAGAGCTTGGAAGTCATCAGTCCCATCCTTACAACAAGTAAAGGCTGGACAAACAAAAGTAATGACTTTTTGGACCCATTAGAGAACTGAGGTTGCAGGGCAAAGTACCAGCCCAAACTATGGAGAGAGAGGAGGATCTAGAGCATCATAATGAGATCTACTTACCTGGAGCAAAAGCCACTGGAGTCATGAACTGATAGGCATTTAAATGGTAATGTTCATGAATTGTTGGAGACTGAGTGTGGACTAGTATGAGTGACAGCCCCTAGGGATCTCAGTCTTAGGGATCCCCAAGCTTCATGGGCTTTATCTTCAAAAACCACACCAGGGTCTCAGGATAAAGAGCTGAAAAAACCCTCATAGCTCTGGCAGGGGGAGGGAAAGAATAATAATTGTGAAATATGCCCAGAGCTTATTCCATAACAAATGCCTACTCTCCAGGGCAAAAGACTACCAGCACCTTGTTCCAGAGCCCTGGGAGAAGGGCATTGTTCCCACTCCAGCCCCCTCTAGCTTTCTTGTCTTGTCTAAGGGGAGTGGAGGTAAGAAAGTTACTATAGAAGAATAAACACTTGTGAAAATTACAGTCCAGAGACACAGGCCCACTAAAAGACTGAGATTTATTTGGAATATTAGGGAACGCTCCCCCTCCCTCACACCTTACTACCACAACAACAGGGGTCCAGGATAATAATGGATCCACTGAAAGAGCTGCAAGATGCAGACCATGCATGAGAAGGAGTAGTTAAGGGAATCCTGAAGTTGAAAGGGGAGACAAAAACAAGGACACTGAGGGAAACTGAAGCCTCTGACAACTACAGCTACAGCAAACATCAAATACAGCGCAAATCCTCACCAGATTAATATAAATCCTCACACTAAAGGTTCAGTTCCTATTACCCAATGCAATGTACCCAGTTTTCAACAAAAAATTACAGGACATGCCAAAAGGCAAGAAAAATCAGTCGGAAGAGATCCAGCAGACATCAGAACCAGACTTGGGTATGACGCAGACGTTGGAATTACCAGACATTTAGTTTAAAATAACTGATTAATATGTTAAAGGCTGTAGTGGAAAAGTAAACAACATTAAGAATAAGGCAGGTAATTTAAGCAGAGAGATGGAAATTCAAATAAAGGATCTAAAGGAAATGCTAGAAATCAAAAACAGTGTAATAGAAATGAAGGATACTTTTGATGGCTTATTAATAGACTTGACACAGTTGAGGAGAGAATCAGTGACCTTGAAGATAGGCCAATAGAAACTTCCCAAACTGAAATGCAAAGAGAAAAAAAAATGAAAAAAATGGAACAGAATGTCCAAGAGCTGTTGGACAATTTCAAAATATGTAATATACATGTTGTTGGAATATCAGAAGAAGAAGATAGAAGAAAGGAAAAGAAATATCTAAAGTAACAATGGCCAGTAACTTTCCAAAATTAGTGACAGACCCAGGAAGCTCAGAAAACACCAAGCAGAATTCAAAACAAAAACAAAACAAACAAAATCACCCTACACCTAGGCATATCATACTCAAAATGCAGAAAACCAGAGACAAGGACACATCCTTGAAAAAAGCCAAAGGGAAAAACACTTTACCTAGAGAGGAACAAGGGTAAGAATTACAATGGATTTCTCATCAGATACCATGCAAATAAGAGAATAGAGTGATATATTTGAAGTTTTTTGTTTTTTAAAGAACCCCAACTTGGAATTCTGTATCCAACAAAATTATCCTTCAAAGTGAAGAAGAGAGAAAGACATTGTCTAACAAACAAAAACTGAGGAAACATTGCCACCAGACCTTTCTTGCAATAAATGCTAAAGGAAGTTCTTCAGAGAAGGAAAAAAATCAGAAACTCAGGTCTGTGTAAGGAACGTAAGAGCATTGGAGGAGGAAGAAATAAAGGTAAAATAAAATCTTTTATTTTTCTTATTCTTAATTGATCCAATAAAATCAATAAAAAAATAAAAGCTTACTGTTATTTAAAGGAATAATAGTGACAACGTAATGGGTGATTATAGCATATGGATAAGCAAAATAAATGACAGCAATGTCATAAGGGACAGGCAGGAAGAATTGAGACTACTCTGTTATAAGGTACCTGCACTACATGTGAAGCAGAATAGTGTCATTTGAAGGTGGATTTAGGTTAGTTAGAAATGTATATTGAAAACTCTAGGGAAATTACTAAAAAAAAATTTTAAGTATAATTTACTAGGAGAGGAGATAAAGTGCTCAATTAAAACTTAAACCCAAGGAAGGCAGAAAAAGAAGTTTCTGGCAATGAAGAGAAAATGGTTACAAACATATTAATGCTTGGTTGACATTAACCCAAATATATCAATAATCACTTTAAATATGAATATTTAAATATACCAGTTAAAAAACAGAGATTATCATGGTAGATTAAAAACATAAGACTCAACTATGTGTTGTCTACAAAAACACAATTTAAATATAAACATTCTGATAGGTTAAAAGTAGAGGGATAGAGAAAGATATATGTCCTGTGCTAACACTAATCAAAAGAAAGCTGGAATAACTCTACTAATTTCAGACAAAGCAAAATTCAGAATTAGGGAAATTATCGGAGGGGCACGACATAATAATAAAAAGATAAATTGTCCAAGAAGCTATAACAAATGAATAAAGTTGATAACTTATCTACACAGATATTTTCCCCATGGGACTTTAAAACAATTATTTGTACGGTCCTTGGAAAATATACCCTAATGACAAAATTCACCAAAAGAAAAAGATCTTAAATGACTTTCAGTAATCACATTGTTAATAATAATATTGATATTCTGAAACTATGACACACACATGCACACAACTATAAAGAGCTGGGTCCTATCCTTCAGGGACTTAGGGCCAAGTGCAAGAGACAGACATAAACGCTATTAATTATGGCAACATGATAAGTAATATAATAGGGCTATGAACAAATGCTGGGGTAATAGCCAGGAGGAAACACTTAACTTTGCATAATACGGTCAGGAAAAGCTTCCTAGAGAAAGTAACAATTGAGCCATTATTTTTCCTTAGGGATTGAAAAAATGTAATATTTAATTGTCATTCCTGCTGCATATATTAGCTGGAATTCTCAATTTAAAAAATTTCCATCAACTATTTTGTTGCTGTGAGATAGAGTTCATATAGGAAAGGCAGGATAAATGTTTGGCTTTCCCCCTTCACTTACTAGTTTTTAAGCTAATAATTCTGTTACCTAGATTCCTCCAAAGGTGAACCTCTTTGGGTATTTTCTTGTAGTAGTATTATGACCTCATAGCATTAACACATTTGATGTGCTTCAACCCATTAAGTTATTATTTCCAATTCTAAAATTGTTGCATCTTGAAGCTCCCTTAAAGAATCTTGAAGTTTTTCACAGCTTCCTTTCTCGTTGGCATGACCAAGTGATCCAGGCTCATCTTTTACATTTCTTGCCCCAGACGTGGAATCAGCCATTTCTCCAAAACTCTGACTCCTTCAATGGGAAATAGTATTTAGAGCATTTGGGAAGCTTTTTAAATGGTGGTCTCCTGTCTCTAATTTCCCTCTCTTTAAAAACATTCTCTGCCTTTATGCCAGTGTCTGATGATCTTTCTCTAATGCAGATCTGATTATGTCCCTTACTTGATGATAATTGTCCATGCTGTATCATCCTCCACAGGTTCAAGTCTAAGCTCCTTAGATTGGCACACAGGACCCTTTTTTGGCCTGCCTTTGTGGTGGTTCACATTTCTATCTACCTTTCTAGCCTACTTTCCTGGGCACATTCTGCCCTCCAACCATGTCAAAGCATTTTGTAGCTTTCCAACTGAGCCATGCATTTTGTCTTTATAATTACATGTTTGCGACCGTTTTCTATTCATTGCCAGAAACCCCTTTTTCTGCCTTCTTTGGTTTTAACTGAGCATTTTCTGGATATCAGTGACAACTGTGGGCAGAAATCAATTCAGCCTTCAGGTGGTTCCAGAGTGAGCGGGGGGATCCCTTCCTGCCACAGCAGCTCCAGGCACCCTACTTGTAGATTACTTATCCAGATGTTTTGTAGTTCTTCCTGAGTCACCTTCACTGAAGCAAGACAATGTAAGGTAAACACAGTCTTATTGGACTATTTATCCCCACACCTTGCAGAGGTGCATTGAAGGTGCTCCAGCAAAGTTTGTTGAAGTAAATAACTATGTAATTAACAAATGAGTCATTAACAAACATAAGATTGGACTCATGTCTTTACTATAAGATCCATGAAGGCAGGAATATTGTTTAACATTTGTTTGTTTATCATCAGCCCTCCCAACAGCATGGAGACTCCAGGAGGTGGAAGGGAGGGGAGGAAGCTTGTCTATCCTGTTCACCTCTGAACCTCTGCCTAGAACAACACTGATTGTGTCTTCCTCAGAGAGGTTTCTCTGCTGAAGGTGATCCAGGCCTAGACCCACACATAATGCAACTCTACAGTATAAACCCACAATTGGAGATTTTGATAGAGGACATATTGTCTTCCAGATTTCACTTTTAGAATTAGTGGCACAGGGCTCTGACTTTCACTTAGAACCAGAGTGTTTCAGTGCTGTGCAAAGTGTGAAACTCGTGTCCGGTGACTTCACCGCATGAGGAAATCCATCATCTTGTGCTCTTGTGGGTCTGTGTCACCTGCTACCAGTCAGACCAGTGGATGGGCCATTCATAGCAATCAATAAATACTGTCCAGAGACAGTGTTGACAGCAGTGAGCAAGAGGGACAAAGTTCCAGCCCTCCTAAGGCTTGTGTTGTGGAGTGGAGAGGCATGCAATGAATAAGGAAACAAAACAGTTTTAGATGGTGGTAAGTTCTGTAGAGAAAATAGAACATCAGACAAGTAAATAATTACAGTAAGGTGAGTGTTAGGATTGGGAAGTACAAGGCACTATGGAGACAACAGCAGGGGGTGGGGCAGAGCATTCCGGATGACCTGGGAGGGATTCACCCTGCACCCTCCTCTTCTATGCTGCTCCTTCATCCATTCCAAGGGCTTCAGAAGCCACCAAGGTCTACACATCAGTGCCAACTCCATGCTTTCATGGGGCTGCCTTCCAGTCATTGCCACTGGGCTATTGGGAAGTTTTATAAGCACTTCAAGTCGCCTCTGCCTTGCTGCCAGATCTTCCCTCCTCCCCCCATCAGACAGTCTCTGTGAATGGTGTCAATAGCCCAAGTCAGAAACCTGTACATCACTCCACCCTGCCCCTCACTGGGCACATCCAGCTAACACCAAAGCTGATAGATGTGATCTCCTCAGTATCTCCTGAACCCAGTCACGTCTTCCTGCCCCCACTGACATGTCCCTATTTCAGGGAATCCATCAGGATTCCTCCCCCCCACTTCAGTGACCACCACCTCTAGCAACCAACCCCCATCCTGGTGTCACACTGTGGCCACACTGGTATCTCCAAAATACAAATGTAGTCCTGTATTCAAATCCCTTCCAGGATGGGATTAGCATGACCTGATCCTCACCTACCTCCCAAAGAAGTTGCTTGTTACTCCTCCCTCCCGTTTTATGTGCAGCCATGCCAGGCTCCAGACCCCAAACATACCACAGAGGCTCCTATGTCTATAAACCCCTCAACCCCCCTGCCTGCTGAATCCAGTTCCTGGCTTAGTCATCACTTCCTGGAGGAGACCTGCCTTGACACCAGCCTCTTGGGCTCAGCTTCACATCCCCGCTCTTGGTTCCCACAGTACTCACACTTTCTCCACCGCCCCCTGTGTATTTATTTTGGAGGATAGCAGCTGGGTCACTCATTGTTGTGTCCACAGTGCCTGTGAAGTGCAAGAGTGCTACACTGCACCCTAGTTGTCCTCCTCTCTAAAAGTGGGGACAACAATAATACATGTTAGCTGTATCGTGAGGATCAAATGAGATAATGCGTGGAAAACACCTATCACAGTCAATACATAAAGAGTAAATGGTAGCTATTATTACTATATGATGTTGTTCATACTGAATCTAAACAAACATTTCATTGAAGTTTGAAATACATTCAGGAAAATACATAAAATCATAAGCATACAGAGCTCAGTGAATTTTCACAAATGAACGCACCCTTGTCACTGACCCCCAGATAGCACTGTTTTATTTTTCTTTACTGAAGTGTAGTTGATTTACAATGCTGTGTTAGTTTCAGGTGTACAGCAAAGTGATTCAGTTTATATATATAAACATATTCTTTTTCAGATTCTTTTCCATTATATGTTATTACAAAATATTATAGTTCCCTGTGCTATACAGTAGGTCCTTGTTGTTTATCTATTTTATATATAGTAGTGTGTATCTGTTAATCCCAAACTCCTAATTTATCCCTCACTCCCTTTGCCCTTTGGTAACCATAAGTTTGTTTTCTATGTCTGTGAGTCTGTTTCTGTTTTTGATTGGTAAGTAAGTTCATTTGTATCATTTTTCTACATTCCACATATAAGTGATATCATATGCTATTTGTCTGACTTTATTTAGTGTGATCATCTCTAGGTCCATCCATGTTGCTGCAAATGGTATTATTTCATGCTTTTTTATGGCTGGGTAATATTCCACTGTATATATGTACCACATTTTCTTTATCCATTCACCAGTCGATGGACATTTAGGTTGCATCCATGTCTTGGCTATTGTAAATAGTGCTGCCCTAAACATTGGGATGCATGTATCTTTTCGAATTAGAGTTTTCGTCTTTTCTGGATATATGCCTAGGAGTGGGATTGCTGGATCATATGGTAACTCTATTTTTAGTTTTCTAAGGCACCTCCATACTGTTCTCCATAGTGGCTGCACCAATTTACATTCCCACCAACAGCAGATAGCACTATTTTAAAGCTCAAACGTTACCTTCTCAGAGAGGCCCTCCCTTATGTCCCACCCCCTACATAGCACCCATCATCAGACATCCTAAATAACCTAATTATATATTTTATATATTATCTATCTCACCTCACGCCAACATAAACTACAGGAGAGCATGATTTTTTTTTTAGTCTATTTTGTTCACTGCTGTACCCTCAGCTCCTAGAATAGTGCTAAGCACATAGTAGGTATGCAACAAAAATTTATACTAAAGAATGAATGAATAAGTGCTTATATTCATTTCTTTAAGCTCCTGGGTGTTGCAGCACTGTCATGTCTAAGAAACAGTGCCCTCCCAGGTTAGACAGCACAGGGCAGGGACCTAGCCTAGCCTGCGCCCTGGACTGTGCACGGCACGCATCTGCGCGGCCCACCTATGAGTTCTTTCTCCTCACTCCTCCCTGGCGAGTCTGGCCCACCCCGCCCCAATTTTGCGTGCATAATAATTAAAATAAGAATAATAGCAACAGCCATAACAGTCTCGACCGCCCTCTGGAGACAACCCGGCCCCTGGCATCCCTCAAGGATTTTCCCAGGGCCTGAAGCACGAGCTTCCCCGCAACCACCGGAAGGCACCTCGTCAAGCTCCCCGCCAAGTCTTCTACCTCCCAATGGGCCCCTGCAGCTGGCTGATGGAGGTTTTTATCATCCGTCCCATTTCGTCCAGGGAAAAACGGAGGCTGCGAAAGGAGAACCCGGCCTCTCTGATCTCCTGACTTGGAATCCCGCGGTCTTTGCCACCACGCACACCACGACCACGTGCGGTGATCACCACCGTCGCCTTTGGTTGGTTTCATACCCCCCTTCCCTTCACCAGCCATCGCGGCCGGAAAGAATGTGCCTGGCGCTGCTCTGGGCTCTGAGCAAACGGCTGTGCACGGTGTTCCTGCAGGAACAAACGGGTAATGAACCAGGCACCGGCCGGGGCAAGAGAGGCGCCTCACACAGAGTGGTCAGGCGCACTCCGAGGAGGCGACGCTAGCTGAGATCAGGGTGGTGGGAAAGAGCCGGTCACGCGGGCACATGTTGGGGGGAGGTAGATGGTAAGGAGAGTTCCAAGTAGAGAGAACAGCGAATACTCAGCCCCTTTTACATCCACTACCTCGTTTAATTTTACCCCACACTTTGAGAGGGGACACTTTGCCCCATTTTACAGACGAGGAAACTGAGGCCCATAAAGAGTAAGGCATTTACCGAATGGGATTCGAACCCAGCTCTCTGAAATACGCGAAGCCCGGACTCTCCAGCCCGCGTTCCGCGCCGCCTCTTTTCTTCCGCACCGTGACCTTAACTCGGCACGTGCTGGCCCCTCGCCCCCATCCCAACATTGTCCCACTTAGGAGGGCAGACTGGGGGGCTTTCGGAGGGACCGCGGAAGTCGCGCCCTGCTTGGGGTCCCGGGTTAGAGACTCCCTCGCCCTGAGTTAGGGACCCCTCCCGCGCGCCCCGCCCCTTCCGCGGCCGGGCTGGCGCTGCCTCTGTCCATGGTCAAAGCACCCGGGTAATCCGCCTTTCTCTTCCGCCCGCCGAGCCCCATTCATATTCTAATCACAGCACGGCCGGCCCGCGAACGGCCACTTTATCGGGGCCCGCGGAGACGCAGCCGGCCCCCCCCACTTCCACTTCCAGCCCCCCAGCTCCTCGCCCTCCTCTTTCTGCACTCTACACTCAGCCGAGGAGGGGGTCCCTGGGAAAACCGCGTTCCCACTCGCAGGCCCGGGCTTCTCGCAAACTTCGTGGCTGGCTGGGGGCGGGGGCGGGAGGAGGGAGGAAGGGACCGAGACACAGACAGACTGACAGACAGAGTTACGGGAAGAGGCGGGGGCTGCGGGGAGTGTCAGAGAGACCAAGGGGGATAGAGACAGAGAGGGGCAGAGTCCTAGGGAGAGACAAAGAGGTGAGGGGGCAGGGGCTGGACCGAAACGCACGCAGCCCAAACCGGAGACTTAGAGGGACACAGAGGACGAGGGAAGGACAGAGGGAGACAGAGACAGGGAGGCAGGCGGAGAGAGAGAGGCAGATACACCCAGAAGATAGAGAAAGTTCTGGAGATGAGTCAGCGCCTCACACCCTCCCTGCCAAGCGGCCTTCTTGCCGCCCGGGGTGGGGGTGGGGTCTTAGGGCTGCAGTTCCCCTTCCCCTCCCCTTTCAGCGCTCTCCACTCCCCCACGCGTGTCCGCGGATCCGCGTGGAAGGGAGTCAAGGCATACCTCATCCCCAGGGCTCCCACTCAAAATCTAACCCGGGACCAAACTTGGGGGGCCCAAGAGAAGCGGGAAAGGAGTGGGGCCCACTCGTGGCCGCGTAGGCGACTCACCAGGCTCCTCGGAGCCCCCTGCCCACCCCCCAAGCCTGCGCCGCGCCTGGCCGGATCGGGGGAGGGGGGCAGGGGGGAGGGGGCCACATCTAAGCCAATTTTGATTTCGCCTATAATGAGTGCCGGGCGAAGGCTGGAGAAGGCCTCTGGAACTTTAAGAAAAACGTTGCTAATGCTATAATAGAAGGGGGAAGTCGGAGGGCTGGGATTGCGTCGCTCTGAGCCCCCCTTTTCGGAGGCGGCTTTTCTTATTCAAAACAGGCCCACAATGGGCTTCACAGTGCGCCTCGCCACGGCCCCATCTGACGAGCGGCCATTCATCAGGCCGGCTGGCCTATCAATGACATTGCTCCCATCGGGGCTCCTATAAAATGATGCTTTTTCCCATGAAACATCCGCAAACATTTTGACGGGTTTGGCTTTGCCCGGCTGGATTACTGAGTGTCCCCTTGCTCGCTCGCTCTTTCTCTCTCCCCCTTCTCCGAGCTCTCTCCCTTCTCTCTCTCTCCTCTTTTCTTCTTTCTCTGTTCGCCTTTCTCTTTCTGCCTTTTCCTTTTCTTCTTTATCCTTCCGTCCTTGCACTCTCTGCGTCTCTTTCTCCTTCTCCCCTCCTTCCTCCCTTCCTCCCTGGGCAGCTGTAGCACAGGGGACCCCCAAACATCAGGACTTTTGGGGGGCGCCTGTGCTGTCCATGGGAAGAGCATGCATTGTGGGTTACTGGAGGAACCCGACATGGATTCCACAGGTTAGTCCTATTGGTGGGGGTTGGGGGGAGACATTGGGAGGGAAAGAAGAGGTAGAAGGGGAACTTCAGCAAGAGTCGCAAAAAGTTCAGAAGGGTCAACTTGACAGCGGAACCGCAGGAAATAACGGAGCCTGCAGAAGTTTTCAATCCCATGCGATGTGCGATGTCTGTAAGCGGATGCGTGGAAGTGTGCGCGTGTGTAAGCGTGTGACTGTGTGTGTAAATGTGTGTGTGCGCGCGCGCTGAGGAGCGCGCTCTTGCTAGCCGCGGACACAAAGTTATGTAAAGATTCGCTGGCTCGCGGCGAGCTCGAGGTGCCACTTGCAGAAACTTTGCGAGCCGACCGCCCCCTCCCGGGCCCGGCTCCTCCCCCGGTTTGGGGGCCCCGGAATAGCGGTGCGCTCTGGAGCTGGTGGCTAGGGCCAGGAAGCCGAGCGGAACGCCCCAGAGGCGGGGGAGGGCGACGGCTCCGCACAGCGCCTGGGAGGTGGGGACAGAGGCTCCGACTGGTAGAGATGCGCAGCTGGAGGGAGTGGCGGCGGCGAACCCGGTGGTCCTGGGGAATCCGCGCCCGGTCTGGAGGAGGGAGCCCCGGGCCGTCCGAGGCGGGGTGTAGCCTCCTTGCCCGGAAGGGGCACCCGACGATGCGCTCCGCTTGGGGATTGTAATTCTGCTGAAGGGAGGACAAGACGCTGAGCGGCTGGCGAGGCCTGGCGTCTGGGTCTGCAAACTGCTCGGCACTTTGGGGTCTGTTGGCTGTGGGCATCAGGTTTTGGGGTTGCGGCCGTCCGTAACAACAGAGAAAGCAAGCCAAGGAATCTCTTACAACGAAAAAGCCCAGCGTCTCGGTTCTTTCTCCAGTAGAGTCTTCGCCACCTCCCAGTTCTAGCGCCTTTGAAGAGCCGCCAAACTTCTAGATCAGAGTTATGCTCCCTATGCCCCTTCCAGGTAAAAGAAATTCTCTGGAAGTTCACCTCCTCCCCCAGCCGCAGTCTTCCAACCAGTGCAGTCCTATCCCGGCTTGGTTGCAGCCTTGGAGTTTCTTGGGGAGAGGCAGAAACAGGGCAGTGAGAGCAGCCTGGGCCGAGGCAGCAGCTTGACGCGATGCTTGAGGGGATGCCTACGAGCATCCGCTGCTGGACTTTGCAGCGCGGAGCAACAAGTGCCTTCCAGTCTCTTGCCATCCCCTAACACACGCGCGACTCCTCCCTGAGCAAATAAACACCACACGATTGTTTCCCCATCTCCACTCCGAAGCAGGCTGGAAATGGATGTGGGGTGGGAGTAGGGGTCATCTGGGCATTGCCCCAGATGGTCTTTCTTCCGTCCTTGCAGATAGATTTCCAGCCTCTCCTGGCTTCTGCTGGGGCCCTGGTGGACAAGACGCCCACCCCCTCTGGCCAGGGGTATCTTTGATTTTCCAGGGTAATTATCTATCTCTGATCTCAAGAGCTAAGTCCTTCTCCACTGCGCTCCCCCGAGTGGGTGTGGGTCCCCTGGGAGTGGGGAAAGGCTGAGCCCCGAAGAACTCATTACTATGTGCAATGACAAATGAAGGTAAGGAGAGGCGTCGCCTGCCGCCCGCCCGGCTGCGGGTGCGCGACCAGCCCTGCTGGATCCTCTCCGCTGGCGGTAAAGAGGGCGCCCAGAGAGGGAAAAGAGACCCTCCCTGCATACTGCTATGCCAAGTGTTAGTGCCACTACGCACCTCCTGGGCACCCCAACTTTAGAGGTGAATATCCTTGAACAAAATTAAACCCATGTCTGCATGGTTTGTGACCAAGTATTTGCAAGGGGTTCACGTAGGGACTTGGGGTCTCCATGCCCCACACCAGCCATGGCCCAGCTGGGGGTTTTAGCCACCCCTTCCACACGACTGGAGCTTCTCGGTGCGTTCTGGGGAGAGCTGCGGGGTTGTGGAAACGTTCTGTTTTCTGTCCTCTAGCTAGTGGTCGTGGAGACACCTGGTCATTACTTACAGCAGACACCCGCAACGGGTTCTGAAATCTTTTCTCCCATCCGCTTCCCTCCCCTTTTCGAAAATCTGAGACATCCCTAGATCGCCATCCTGAACTCAAAAAGTTCTGGGAAACGGCAGCGTGAAGAAGTGACACGAGGCGCACCAGGTGACATTTTCACTCGGGCTTGCAAAACCGACGACAAGGGAAGTGCGGCTCGGCGCGGTCCGGTCCAGGACCTTCCCTCACCTCGCTTCCAGAGAACTTAATCCAATTAGCTTTTCTTTGGAGTTTCCCTTTTTATGTAAAGGTCCTTTCTCCCCGTCTTGCTGAGACCTGCGCTCCTTGGAGCAGTTCGATTCTGCTCCTTTTACGGCAGATTGAGCGCAAATCTTACGGCAGAACCACGAATATTATCGTTATTATTATTTCATTCCGAAAGGGCTGGAACGATCGATTCGCAATAAGTGCTGGGGCGATGTCCGGAGCGTCCGGGGTCGGAGCGGCCGGCGGGCCAGGCCTCCGTCCCTTCCTCTTAAAAGGAAAATCACCGCAATGTGCCTCGGGCCCGGGAGGACAGTTTTGCGGGGCCCGGGGCTCTAGTGGTCCGCCTGGGGGCCCCTTCAGCGTGGCCTGCGGAAACGCGCCCCTTTGTTCCGCGCACCGAGGCGGTAATATATTCCTCAAGTTTTCCCAAAATACTCAACAAGTGTGAGGGCTGAGACAATGCCCCGTCGGAGGAGGCCGGGGAGCCGGCGCGCGCCTCTGGGCCCTGGCCTAGCCCGCCGCCGGGTGCCACAAAGCAGAGCTCCTCTCACAGGAGGCCCGCAGCGCGGCCGGGCTCGGGGAGGCGGCGGAGGCCGCAGGCGCACGCGTGGGGCGGTTGACGCGCCCTCCGCCCGGTGCGCGGTTTGCAGCTACGTCGCTGCCGGCTCGCGCCTCAGCCCCGCGCCGCGCAAAGTCTGCGCCGAGCCCCGTGTGGCCCGCCGTCCGCACGCGGGCCGCCGCCGGCGCTTAACGTATTCGTGGCCTGTGGCTCCAATCCCGGCTGCCCTCCCCGACGAGCGTTGCTCAGTTACTCAAGGTACCTGGAAATTCGAGAACGAGGGGCGGGGTGGGGGGAAAGTAGGTAGAGTTTTAGGCCACAGAGAACTTGTGCAAAGTGGGCCGGGGCCAGGTTGGTCGCCTGCGCAACAGTAAGGGTTGTTTCTTGTTAAACGGGACGGCGCCTTACAGAGGGGCAGTGACGAACCCGACCTGGAAACTTCTGCCTCTACCCGCTTTCCGCCGCGACCTCCAAAACCCAGAGCGGCCAAAGCACCCCTAGAGCCGGATTTGAGCTCCCTGGGCTACAACGGCGGGAAGACACTCTGGTCTACAGGCCTCCGGCTCAGCACAAGGCCCGACCTGGCTCCGAGGCCCCGCAGGTGGGGACCTTCAGTGGCTTTGGCGTGGGGCCGGCGGGGCAGAGAGCGCCCGGGTGGGAGGAGGCCCCGGGCCTAGGAAAGCAGCCGTCTTCTCCAGCCCCGGGACTCGGACTGCGAGCTCGGGGAACAAGGGGTCGGAGCTGTGAACTTTGCCCCCGCGCCCAAATCAGACTGTCTCGCCCTCCCCGGCCGTGTGTGTGTGTGTGTGTGTGTGTGTGTGTGGCCGGTAAAGGGGGCATGCTCGCGCCACCCTCGCCACCTGCCAAGTGCCGACGTCTGGGTTTGGCATCAGGGTCAACTAAGAGCCGCGTGGTCCCCAGGTCCCCAGTCCGGGTGGCTGCAGCACTAGCCAGCGCGGACGCGGCGTGCAGGCCGGGCTCGGGGAGCCCCGCACGCGACTTGGTGCGGCGGCCCGGGACAGCGCGCTTTCCCACCCGGCCTGTAGGTCCTGGAGACCCGGAAAAGTTTGCAGGGGCCGCCCGGCGACTAGGCCCTGGGATTTCCATAGCTGCGCCCGCCCCCCTCCTCAGCGCGTCGCCATGGAGACTGCTGGAAGTTGGTGGTGGAAAACAGACCCAGCGCAAAGCAAAATATTATGAGTGCAGTTGGGGTGACTTCAGGGGGGGCAGGGGACCGGAGGGCATGAGCGGGAGCCAGAGGCAGAGGCCGACAACAAAAGGCCGAGTACGAGGAGGAGAGAGGAGTTTGCACGGGGCCTCCCCGCCGCTGTGTGAGAGCTGGACCATCCTGCTTCCCAGAGGCGCCGAGGTCTCTAATTTCTCTCCAGCAGCTACACCTTTTCTCAGCCCGCCTGCGCGCCCTCTCTCCCACCCCTCCTCCTTCGGGTTCTCGTCCAGCCTCCCTCCCCATCCCGAAGTTAGGCGCCAGCTGGGCAGTGCGCCCGCCCCCCCCCCCCCGAGCCACAGGCTCACCAACGTGAAAGGTTCTGGCTTTTCTTCCCCACGACCCGTGGGTCGCCCCAGATGAATTTCTCATCGCCCCCCGCCCAAACTGGATCTGAAAGGGCAAGGGGTTAGGATAAGGCGGGAAAGAGAAGAGAAGGAGGTGCCTGGTCAGAAATCTTGGAGGGGTGGGGAGGGTGCTGAAGAGAAGATCCTCCCAATTTTTTTCTCCTTTGTACAGTGGGGAAAGCTCGGGGTTATCATTCTGACTCAGCCACTTGTAATGATACTTTAGGTAAATCTTCTAGCCTTTACAAGATTAATTTTAATTGCCTGTAAAATGAAGGGTAAGACAGCTCACAGACTGGGATTCTCTGACAAGTTAGACGTATCCCTCTTTACTATAGAACCCAGGTTACCACTATCTGAACTATGATCCACTGCGCAATTAGTGACTCTCTCCCCAAACGAATAATATACTAAAATATTTTTACAAGTCATTTAGGATTTTAAGAGTCAAGAACCTTGAATAACCCCCTTTTAAGGACCTGTAATTGCCTTTCTCAGTTACACCTGAGGTGCTTTCCTTAAGGCGTTAGATTTTATGGGGCTGTACCCGGCGTCAACACTGAAATGCCTCTGGGTGGTGAAGTCAGCATCACAGACCCCCACAAATGCTGGATAAGAAGCCACACTGGCCCATATGGTGAGATGTTGCTATCAAGAGTACACCAGACTTTACCCTCCGTTGCTCAAGCTTTTAGGAAGAGGTGAGGCTCTTCTCACACCTGGCCACCCCTCCTAGTGATATGTTCAGCAGAGGAGTCCTTCCATTCTCCCCAGACTCTGTCGCCTCATCTGTAAATGAACGGATTGGATGTAAAGATTGCCACGGTCTGTCTGAAAGTTTATGACTAATTTACATGCCCGTGTCTGTGATACCTGCCTGGTACTAAGTTTATAAAGTAGTTCATCACACATTGATCCTCACAAGCGCTCCACGAGAGAGGTATTATTGTGACCTGCATCAGGCACAGGGTTTCTCTTCTATTTCCAACACTGCAAAATCATGATTCTAAATCAAGTTGATGTGTGTGTTTGCCTTGGTGTCTGTGCAAAAAGAAGAAGGCTGAAAAGGTATGGAATGGTGACATCACAAGTTTGACGCCAGACAGTCAAGTCTCCACTTGCATAGACCCCTGAGAGCCTGCCCTGCCTGCTGTACAGGTTACTTGGGACACTCTTCAGCTGCCCCTCCAGTGATGCACGGTTCTGCAGGATGGAAAACGTGGTGGTGGGGGAGAATCTCTGATGTTGCTTCTCCCCACACCCACTCTATTTGAGATGTCTTTGCAATTTTATCAAGGTTAGGGGAGAGAATAACTCAAAGACAGATAATTTGGAGGTGTCAGGTAAAAGTTAAAAAAAATACTTTGGGTGAATTTATCGGAGGTTTTATTCAGTCTCGCTCACTGAGCACCTGTTGGGTGGCAGAGCCTGGGGATGAATAAGGCCACAGTCCCTACTGTCAAGGACTTTAAAACGTTTTGATGAGGGAAGGCATGGACATATTGAGAGTGGTGAGCGCTACAAGAGACAGAAAAATAGTGTCCCCTTGGGCCCTGGAGGAAAGGATGCTCTCTCTTGTTGAACACCCACCATGTGGCAGCCCCATTAACAGGCACTTTACCACACATTAGCCATTTAAGCCTGACAGCAGTTCTGGGTTGTCCCTTTTTAGGATGAAAGAGGGTCTGGAACTTGCATAGGGTCACAACTTGTAAGTAGCAGAGCTGGATCGGAGGCCAGACTGGGAAAGCCCGTTCCCTCGCCCCACCCTGCCTGCTTCAGCTGGACACTGGTAGAGCGCTAGCCTGGCAGGGCTTGGTGATGACGCTGGCCGCCAGGTGGATTTGAATCCCACTTGGTGAGAAGGGAAATGCATGGATGAGAGTGGAGGAGCAAGGAATGTTGTGTCTTTGAGCTCCAGAGAAGACGTCTCTGAAGTTGTCATATGATTCTGGATTTGAAGAGGATTTGAAACGATGGCAGTGGTAGGAGGCAGTGCCTCATAAGGGTTGAGTAGAGTATAGACTTTGGGCAAATTTTAGCTTGTTTCATCCATCCATTCAATCAAGAATTCTATGTGTCTTCTATGTGCCCTGCATTCTGCTAAATGCTGAGCTTTAAAATGCCATCTCTGCTCCTCTGGAGCATAAATTCTAGACAGACAAACAGATAAACACAAATATAGATAATCTCAGCTAGTGATACGTACTATGAAGAGAAAACACTATCTAGATTAATCAAGATAGAGTGTGGTGATGGGGAGGTTGCTACCTTTCACAGGGTGCCTTTCTGCCACATGAAGCTGTGTGTCTTTGGTATGGAAGCTAGATATTGCTGAGCTTCAATTTTCTTACAGAATTGATAGAGCCGTCTGATAGGGCTGTTGTGAGTCTGCAATGCGAAAGTGATAATAAATAACATATATTCAATACTTACTATATGTTTTCACTTTGCTAAGCACTTTAAATGCATTATCTAGGTAATGCTCACAACAACGCTATGGAGAAGGAACTGTTACCATTCGCAGTTTAAAGGAGGAAACCAACAGGCTCAAAACTGAAAAGTTTCTGAGCTCTAGAAGTTGGGCTGTGAGACATACCTTGACTGCATGGGAAGCAAGATCGATCTTAATTGCGTGTGCCAAACTTTCCTGAGACAGAATGCAAGTAATAAATCTAGGTTTTTGTTTTCATTTTTAAAGCTAATGTTTGTCAAGTGCCTTTCACATGCCAGCATGTACTAAGCACTTTAAATTCATTATTAGTTGTATTTTAAAATATATGTTAGGGATACTGTTATTATCCATTCCATTCTATGCAATGGGAAATGGAGGCAGATAAAGGGTATCCTTGAAGGGGGTAAGTTCCCTAACCTGCAGTGATCCGCACTCTTAGTCACAAGGCTATACTGTCTTTCTTTTCTTTTTTGTTTTAGCGAGGGAGAGGGTTGTGTTGGAAAGGATGTCCAATGAAAGCGTATATTATTTTAGCAAAAGCATGCTATTTTCTTCCTGTAAGAAAGCATTAGGGTAGTCTTTTATACTGTGAAGACAAAATTGTAAATTATCGTTGGCAAAAATAGGGACATAAAGGGACACATCTTTACTACAGATGTGAAATGCACTGTAGTCTTCTCGGGGATTCATTTGAAGTTTAGTTACCATTCGCTTTGTGTCTGTGAATGTCTAGGCTTCATTCATGCTCACATACAAACATACCTCAGCCAGAATAAACTAATGAGGCAGAAGCCATTAAGTACTGTGATTATATATGTAGCCTTTTGGTAATTTAACAAACCATATATTAGAGCTAGAAGTCATTCACAGATATGTGTTCCCTATGGCTTCAGGTACATGTGGGTGTGCTTTAATGAAAAGAACATGGGCTTTGCAATCAGATAGACCAAGATTTAAATCCCTGCTTGGTCACTTGCTAGCTGTGTGACCCGGGGCAAATGACCTAAGTTCTCAAGCCTCAACTTCCTTCTTTGTGAAAAAATCCACTCTTTACCTTCTAGGGTTCTTAAGAGGATATACTGGGGAGGAGGAGGCTGTTGGGTGAAATAAGTAAAGGGGATTAAGAAGTACAAGCTCCGGTTATAAAACAAATAAGTCACAGGGATGTACTGTAACAGCATACGGAATATAGTCAATAATGCTATAATAATTTTGTGTCGTGACAGATGGTTACTGGACTTGTCGTGGTGATTGTGTGGTAATGTATTTGTCGGATCACTATGTTGTACACTTGAAACTAACATAATATTGTATGTCGACTATACTTCAATAAGAACAAAAAGAGGATATAATGAGATTGTGCACTTTAAGTTAAGCCTGGCTCCTAGAAATTGCTCAGTAAATGGCAGACCTTACTATGATTGAAAATAATTATCTGGCCTCCTGTGCCAAATCCTACGTGTCTAGTTGGGAAAAGGGGATAAGAATGCTGAAAAAATTTTAGATTGTTTCAGCATATCTAGATGTTTTCTGTACTACATAGACATAGTCTCAATTCTCATGTCAAGATAAATCATTCTCTTCTAAAAGGTTTTAGGCTGAGGGATTCATGTCATTTTCATTTCTCTACTTTTCCCATGAACAAGGCATTTTATGTGCTTCTGTTTGCCATGGTTTCACCCTTGCGTTTTCCAGTTTGTTAAAGGAAGTGGAAAATGTGTCTTTGTAGAGGCAACACCTGTTGACTGGGATATGAATCCTGCAAGAAAGTTAGTTCCATGGAGCTCTCGGAGGAGACGTATGGTGCACACCTCTGATGAAGGCCCCTGCACAACCCCTGACGCCCTCCCAGTTCTAGAACGTGACGGCCCGCGTTCTTCATCCACTGCCCTCCCCCCACTGCCCAATACGTGTAGGCATCACTGTTTTATTAAAGACTGAACCATTTTACACTTGACTTCCAAGAAGGGGAAACCAGTTTCAAGTGAGTCTTTCTCTGAAACTTGTTTTAGCAGGAAACTCGTTTAGCTCTTTGGCCTTTCTTGCATATTTTTCTAACGTGAGGAGAAAATGTCCATTTGTTCCGTTTCTGTCTTTATAACTTGATTTTATCTACATTGTGGTTTTTGGGTTTTTGAAATATTAACAGCTTTCTTTAAGAGAGAGAAAGATCATAAAAAGCAGGAAAGAAAGAATGAAATTCAGCCCTTCTGTTTTCAGTTGAATAGGATCTGAATTTAGGCAACCAGGGCTGAATTACCTGTGCCAGTAGATTACGTGGTTTCTGTGCTCAGATCTGATCCTCAGAGCAGAATTTCTTTAAAATCGGTGTATAGTTTCCACTTCTGTGGTTGGTTAATCCTCAATAAAATGTAAAAGCATAATCTGCCTATGAGCAATCAATAATTATTAGTAGACAGGTGAACCTTGGCGTGTTGGGTTTATACTGTTGTGATTGTTTTGCTTTAACTCAAGGGGATAATAAGAAAGCCTTTGAAAAGGCTTCAACCCAGTGAAGGTTAGTTAGGGCTTAGTGCCCTGCGTGTTTTCTGACTACCCAATTGTGCTAAAGGTCAGCATTGTTTAGACGCAGCCTAAGTGAGATTGATGAATATAGCAGATTTTTATTTAATTGGAAGGGAGAATTACTACTTCATAAGCATTGATCTCCTGAATCCATCATGTTGGAGAAAATGCAGTATCAGTGAACACGAGTGAACTACTCCTGAACTAGATTTTGAACTGTCATTTGAATAATCTAAAGAGTGATTAGTGATTGCTAATTATACCGCCAGCAACCAATTTTTGAGGCATGAACGCATTTCGTGGAGAAACTTATGTTAACACGTTTGTTTTGAATCTTGTGACGGCTCTGAAGTCATTTCAAGCTAATATTAGACTTTTGAAGAAGGAGGCGTTTCTTTGAATGTTACAATTACAGAATTTATAATTTTTTAAAAAAGCAGGGCTGATATTTGAGCTCCACATCATCTTTTTCTGAACGATGAGTCTAAATTTGGGGGTGTTGATACATGTGATGTATTTGTAGTTTGTGAACTGGTTCTCAGAGCTCGTGGGTAGGTGAAATTCCTATTGAAGTTGTTGGGGTTTTATAAAGTTCTGGAATTGGGCCCATGGCATAAACGCAGATCTGTTTATGGTGGAATTGATTGATCACTTTAAATATTTCACCGTGTTTTCTTTGTGGTGTTCAGTTCCACTGCTGATAACAAATGTAGAGTGGGGGCAGGGGGAGAATTTGGGTGCCTCTATAAGTTCTTTGTTCTACCGAAAAGAAAATCAAGTAATTTTGTATCATTCTTATATGGCTACGAAAAAAGCTAAAATTTCTGTTTCTAGGAGTTGTTTTTTTTTTACTTGATGGCTCCTTTTACAAAAACAAAATAGTTTCTCCACAAAGCATTATTAGACATCATAAAAAAAATAAATAACTTTGGCTGAGAAAGCCCTGGGAGTTTACAAGGAAGGAAGATCCCAGAGGGCTTCAGGCCCTCAGTTAAAATGTGAAAACTTTTAAGCATTGGAAAGAAGATTTCTAAAGCGTTGAGCTGTTGTTGTGAGAGGGCCGTTGGTCTCCATGAACTTTTATTTTCAACTCAGTGGGCAGAGTTTTTGAGGTTGCTGTGGTTTGGGTAGGGGACCTTTTCAGAAATGCCAGGCTTTTAGAAAAAAAAACAGCTTTTCTTCTAATCAAGACTCCGTTTTAAAGTTTGAAAACTTTGCTGTGATTAGAAGAATGAATTATTTGCCTGCTTTGTTGGGGTTTCCTCCGGGTGCCCAGGCTGCAGGGCATTCTCCGCCTGGGCTACCTTGCAGGGCGCTGCTGAGGAGGCACTGGGAGCGGGGAGAGCTGCCTGCCTGGACCTGGTCTCACTGGCAACAGGCGTGAGCCTCACTCGGGCTGGTTGAGCCCCGAGCATAGCAGGGAAAGCGTGCAGGGCAGAGAGGTCCAGAGGGGTCCAGAGAGATCTAAGAGATGAGGAACCTCAAAAAAGGATTCCCTGTGGATCTGCGTTCTGTTCAGAGTTTTTCTTGGTATTGAGACATACGTAAAAAAGAAGAAAGGGAAAAAAACACCAAAGCCGTATGATTGTACATAGTACCTGGAGACTATATATTGATACATAGATTGTTTTTGAGAAGGAAAGAATGAAGGAAAAGGGAATGAAGAGAGACAGAAAGGAAAGAAGGAAGGAAAGAGACAAGGGAGGAAGGAAGGGACAGAGGGAGGATGGGAGAGAAGGAGGGAACTACACGAATTATTTTGGTAATTGACGGCAGGCTGCCTTAATGAATTATTTTCAAAATTATTAGTTGCTTTTTTTAATCAAGTGACTCCCTTTTTGAAATTGGGTAGCAGATTAATAACATTTATAATCTTTTCCAATCACTGTGCTAAATGCTTATGCACGTTAACTCATTTAATTCTCATACCTAACTGATGGCATTATTTTCCCCATCTTACAGAAGAGGAAACCAAGGTGCAGAGAGCCTAGGTAACATGTCCAGGCCAAATGGCTAGTGTCAAATGAGGATTTGAGCACAGATTATTCTGATTTCAAAGCCAGGCTGCCTCCTTGCCTCCTAAGACATGAGTTAGAAGGAGGACCTCAGAGGTGTCCATCCTAGCTCACCTGCTCTACTATGTAACGAAGTTCAGGAGGTCAAGGTACCCCTGATCCTGGGGGAGATGGCCGCTCATGCTGCAGTTCTCTGGAGCACACTGTCACGGGTGTCGGTGGGCTTCTGGCTGTCAGGGGCACCTGGATGTGACTTTGGTAGCAGACTGCTGACTGAGGACACCCATGGGGGCCCCTTCCTGCGGGGGCACCTTCATGTCAGGCGTTCCTTTCATCTCTAATTGTTCTCAGAGCTTCTGAGTTCAACCTGGCACCACCACTGGAGAGGTATCCCCCGCCTGCCAGTTACTCTGGCAAATCTGACATCTTATATCATCAAAGGCTTCATACCTATTTACTTACAGACATAATTTTCCTTACAATAGGTTAAGCATAAAAACCTTGGGTGTTAAAGTAACAGCCCCTTCCATTGCATAGCATGTCACAATTTGCAATCACTGTTACAATCATTTTTCAAAATATTTATTTATTCATTTATTTATTCATTCATTTATTTATGGCTATGTTGGGTCTTTGTTGTTGCGCATGGGCTTTCTCTAGTTGCGGCATGCAGGGGCTACTCTTTGTTGCGGTGCGCAGGCTTCTCATTGTGGTGGCTTCTCTTGTTACGGAGCATGGGCTCTAGGTGCACGGGCTTCAGTAGTTGTGGCATGCGGGCTCAGTAGTTGTGACATACGGGCTTAGTTGCTCCGTGGCATGTGGGATCTTCCCAGACCAGGGCTCAAACCCGTGTCCCCTGCATTGGCAGGTGGATTCTTAACCACTGCGCCACCAGGGAAGTCCACTGATACAATCATTAATAGCAGGGAGTTTGCAATCACTGATACAATCATTAACTGCTCTGGCTATAGAATCCCATAGACTTAGTGAGAACCGGCTTTGCCATGGGCTAGATGTATGAATTCAGCAAGTCACGTGACCTCTCTGAGCCTCAGTTTGCTTGTTAGTAAAGTGGGATCATGCAGAGTACCTACCTTAGGGGGTCTTGTGAGGATTAAATGAACTAATGCATATAAAGGGGTCCACACAGGGCCTTGGCATGTTGTAAAAGCTTAATAAACAGAAGGTGCTTCGAGCACTTGCTTCTTGTGTCCCCCTAGTAGCTTCCAAGACCTGCCTTCTCCCCATTCCCCTTTCTGCCCCTTCCCCCAGGACTGCATAGGAGAAGAAAACATTTTATACAACACTTCCACTGTGTTCAGTCTTTTCAGTACATAGCCTCATAAAACTGTGATCTGGGCAGGATCATTCCCATCTTATACTTAGTGAAACTGCCACTCTGGGGGATTCAGTCACTCTACGTGCATCGGTTCGTACAGCGAGAGTATCTGAACTGAGGTTGTTATGGCACCAAAGCTAGTCCTGCTTTCTTTTTAATTTTTTTTATTTTTAATTTTTTTTTGTGGTACGCAGGCCTCTCACTGTTGTGGCCTCTCCCGTTGCGGAGCACAGGCTCCGGACGTGCAGGCTCAGTGGCCATGGCTCACGGGCCCAGTCATTCCGTGGCATGTGGGATCTTCCCGGACCGGGGCATGAACCCGTGTCCCCTCAACCACTGCGCCACCAGGGAAGCCCGGTCCTGCTTTCTTAAACCAGGCCATCGCCATACCAATTAAAAACATGCAGTTGTAATGAAGGTGTTGGTGGTTTCCCTTCCACATAGAGCTCTGACTGTCTTAACTTTGCCTCACAGTTCTCTTATCCACGTGGGCCTGAAGTGCACATACTTCCAATCCTCATTTTCATTGTTTACTTGATGCTTCTTCCTTTGTTTCTCAAGATTTCCACCTGTGTCGTTATTCTCTGTGCTTAGCACAGTGCAAAGCATCTTCCAGAGTGTCTCACACAAGTCAGTGCTTGATGAGTATTTACTTAAGATATAAATCAATTCCTCCTTCATATTCTGAGGAATGCTGCATCTCTTCGCCTGCTTTCTAGGAAGCCTGGCTCAAGGCTCCATGCAAGCAAGTACTTGATAGATTAACTGCAGATTAACGGACACTCTTGAGCCCCTGTGAGCCAGGCATGGTGCTGGTGCCTCATTCATTTCTTTCTTTCCCTCTCTCCTCTCAGCCCTTCCTCTTCTCTCCTCATTGATCTGCTCTTCTGTGCCAAGCACCGTCCTCAGTGTGGGGAATAAGGTACAGTCAGCTCTTAAGGAGCTTATATTATTTTTCCTAATCCTCATAGTAACCTCATGGGGTAAGTATTTTTAATATAGGAAGAAAATTGAGGTCCATGAGGTTAAGTAATTTGCCCAGGGTTGCAGAATTTACTTGGTCCCTTGTAAGGGGAGGATTAGAATTAGTGTCCTGCCGGCTCCCAAGGCCATGCACCAAGAGATCCAAGAATCAAACAGAAAGAATGATAACAGGAAGGAACTAAAGAGTAATTCCTGGGAGGTGGGCATGATATAAAAATTATAATAGCTAAGACTTATTTAGTGCTTACCATGTAAACATTCTCTGTGCCTTATTCACTTAATTCTCATACAAACCCCATGAGGTGCTATTATTACCACTGCCATTTTGCAGATTAAAAAAAATTGAGGCTCAAGGAGGTTGAGTTGCTCACCCAAGGTCATACTTAGAGGAAGTCAGACTTGAACCTGGCAGTTGAGCTCCACGGTCTGTGTCCTTAACTACTACATTGTTATTCAAACAAACCAAAAAAGTGGCTTGGTCATAACCAGGCGCCTGGGACTCACGGCGGTTCCGTGTATTTAGAACGTGCTCTGTGCCAGGCACTGTGCCCTAAGTACTTTCCATGCATTTGTTCACTGCAGTCACACGCCACTAAGATGAGGTAGGCACATCATTATTACTCACATTCTACACAAGGGGACACTGAGGTTTAGAGAATTTGCCTAAAGTCATTTCACTAGTAAGTACTAAGGCTGTAATTCAGACCATTCGTCTGTAGCTAGTTACGAAGCCCACACGCTCACTTTTCCTTCTCCTAGGTGATTCTCAGGAAATGATCCAAATGAAAGAAAACATTACATGCACCAAGTTGCCCATTAAAACATGGTAAAAAACAGGAACGTTAGCTCAGTGGAACACTGGGCATGTATTAAACAGTGATGAACGTGAGGACTGTAGCAACAGAGGGGAAATCTCCATGATAGAATGTTGAGAGGAAAAGGAATAGAAATTGTACATTCCCTGAGATCACAGTTCACATATGTGCACAGGTGCGCATGAGGCTGGGGAGCAATACAGAAAAAGGACAAGTAGTTCACACGTTAGAGGGGTGGGATTGTGGGTCAATATGTTTCTCTTTTCAACATTAAAAGGTATAATTTATTCGATAGATTCACACAGGAAAGAAAAAAGCGCTTTGCTTAAGAGAAGGATATTTCGTTGATTTATCTCAAAAGTGCAGGCTAGCTTGGAGTTTCTTTGGGTCCGGCAGCCAGGAGTGCCTGACTCTTGAGTTTTCGGAGGGGGAATCCACATCCTCTAATACAGGGGGTGAGAAGAAATGCAGAAGAGGTAAACAAACAAACAAAAACCTAGGAAAGGCAGTGATGTCAAGAATCAAATAATACCAGATGATGTGCACAGCAAGTAGCCTTGGCTCCAGTAATCTTTTTCAGATTTTCTGTGTTTTAATAATATTATAATAATAGCAATAGAAACAAAGAAAAAGTCTGCCAACATTGGGTAAGGGTAGGTATGCCGCCCCCCCCCCCCCCGCCGAGAAGTGGAGGGGAAATGAAATTTTTACAACCTGGTTATGCGACTATGTACATTAACGCTGGTGTTCCCAGAGATATTTTCAGAGCAGAGATTTCCTTTCACATTGAATTTATCTTCGACAGGAGATGGCACTGAACACCTTAGCTTTAATTTTCTCTAGTCTCTGGAGACTGTTGGTGAGTTCATGATCTGTGAAATACCAGCATTGGTGCACCTTCAGGGTTCCCTCGCTAATTCTTGTATATTGCAAACAATGACACCTTAATTAATCTCTTTGCCCACTTTAGAGCTTTCTATATTGAGTTTTCCTGAAGTAAGAAGGAGCAGTAACATTTCTGAGCACATATTGTGTGTTTGGTGTTATTTTAGACACAGCTTAGTGCTCACAATGAGACTTTAAGGCATGTCTAATTGTGGGTATTACAGTATAAGTTAATGGTTAGGTTAGAGTCAGATTCAAACCCTGGCTCAGCTGCTTACTGGCTGTGTGATCTTGGGCAAGTCATTGCTCCCATGATGATGTCGACGAGGATGATGGTACTTCATTGAGAGGCCACGTTCCAGGAGGTGTCATTAGCGGACTCACTTGCGTCATGCAGTGATTGAGACCCCAGCTGATGAAGAAGAGACTTGGGGACACTTGGATCGGCCAGAGGAGTGGATACAGTTAGCTAGAAGGAGGGCAGAGTTCTTATCTTTTCTCATCTCACTCATCTGTTCTGGTTCAAGCATCGAAGACTTAGACTCTTGCAGTGGCCTCCTGCTAGGGGGACATTAAGTCCCAGTTTGCCTGGGACAATCCTGGTTTACACATATGGTCCTGGCAAAATTATTACTAACACTGCTTTTCAGTCTCAGAAATGTCCAGGTTTAGATGATAAATGATATGGTCTCCTGCTTCCCTTTCCCTCCCCACTAAAATTGTGTTTAGTAGCCCCGGATGGAGCTGCCCACAGAGCTGATTTGTTTATGCCACACTCTACCCAAAAACTTTTGGAGGTTCTCTACCATCTACTGGATAGAATCCAGACTCCTTAACCCAGCCCTGAGTACAGAGGCAGGGCTTTTACGTGCACATGCCCCTTAGCATGTTACAGAGTGCTGGTTATACAGGATAGTCTCAGTAAACACATGTTGAATTAACACCTGAATGAATGTGTCCATTCACGCTCAGGCTGCCTGTCAATTTCTTGGGTGTGTCATTCTTCTGCCAGTTTCAGGGACTTTGCATATGCCATTCCTTCTGCCAGGAACACTCCTCCCTCTTTTCCCTGGGGTAGTAACACATGTCTTCTTACTCTTTAGCTGTCAGTTTAATGCTGCCTCCTCTGAGAAGCTTCCTTGACTCTCACAGATTAGGTCAGACCTTTCTTTTTTTTTCTCTCCCCTGGCTTTCTTGGTAATTATGTCTCTATTTGTGTGATTATTGAATAGCTGACTTCTGCACTAAACTCTGACCTTCCATGAAGACAGAAACTGTCTTGTTCCCTGCTATGTCCCTACTGTATAGCTCAGTGCCTGCAACACGCTACCACATAAATAGTTGATAAACGGACAGTGGGATGAATGAATGTAAGTCCCTTCACAGGCTGCCCTTTCTGAGCCAGTGCAGTTCATGTCACCTGGTTAAAGCCTTCCAGTAGGTCTTGGCACACTTGGAATAGATGTGAAGTTCTTACTCTGGCCAGCAAACTTCGGGCCCTTCCTAACTTTCTGACCTCAGTTCGCACTGCCCTCCCCCTTCCTTCCTCTCCTCCACCATACTGGTTTCCTGGCTCTTCCTCACACCCTCCAAGCCCACTCCCACCTTGGGCCTTTGCAGTTGCCTCAACATCACCTCCTCCGAGAGGCCCTCAGCGTCCCTGCCACCTAAAACAGCACCCCAGTCTCTCTCTATCCCATTCCAGGGCTTCGTTTCTTCGGAACACTCATCATGCTCTAAGTCATCTTGCTTATTTGTTTTTGTCTGTCTCCACCACAGAATATAAGCTCCCTGAGAGCAGGGACCTTGCCTGCCATGTTCATCACTAGATCCTCAGAGCCTGGCAAACAGTTGGCACTAAATCACTGTTTGGTGGGCGAGGGAAGGAATAAAAGCAGCGGCAGTGTGGGGTTGCCCCTTGGAGGCAGGGCAGGGACCCCTTCCTGGAACCCAGCAGCCCCTGGGGCGGGGCCTGTGGTGTCGCCATGGCAACCCACTGACCTGAGGTGCCTCCTGGAGAGGCCACAGCTGCCCACCTCCTGGGCCCACTTTCCACAGCATCCTGTGTGTCACCACCACGGGGAGTCCCGGGGAGAGAGGAAAAGCAGCATCCTGGTGCATGGGGGGACGGGAGCAGGTCCCGGTGGCACGGTTCTCCTGATAATGACCAGGGCCTGGGGGAGGGGACCCCGGGGTGTGCTCTGGCACCTCCAGAGGGACCTGGGGCCCTGTCCTCCCTCGGTAGCTGCGAGTGTGGCATGTCAGCTCTTTCATGTAGCATTTCTAAAGCTGCAGGTTCCTAAAATAGGCCTCAGCACAGCGCCCCAAAAGACTGTTGATGTAAAGAGGATGAATAACGCCTTCTATTAAAACCCAGTGACACTTTGTAAGTCAGGCGGCGTTTTCTTCAGGTATTGCGTAAGTCAGAACTCCCTGTTCTCATCCAGTTCCTCAGAAACAAAGCTCATCGTGTTACTCCCCCACTGCTTAAAAATCATGGCTGGCTCCCAGCTGCCTGCAGGCTTCTTGGCCTGGTGGGTGAGGCCTTTGCAATCTGCTCCTAATGGACTCTCCCACTTGTCTCCCACCACTCCTTGGGTCACGGGTCAGTGGGCTCTTCACCTTTCTCAGAACCCATTTTGTGCCTTTGTCTGCGACGGTGGCCCTCTTCCCCAGAACGCCCTTCTTTCCTCCTTGGTCTGGCAGATGCCGACTCCTTTAAGGACCAGCTGAAATGCCTTCCCCCCACCCTCTGTGAAGCAGCCAGGCCGAGCTGGAAGCACCTTACTGTAATCTAGACGTACTCCTGGTTACCTGCTGGCTTAGCAAGGCAGGGTGCCGTGGTGACAGCAAACAGCTTTGGGGTCAGACAGACCTGTGGTGGTGACATCACCTAGCTTCTCTGAGACTTTCCTCTTCACAGATCGGAGTTGTTCAGGTCTCTGTTTCAGAGCTGCTGGAGGTGAGCAGAGGTGAAGCAGAGTGACCGGCATGGAGACGACACTCAATAAATGCTAGATGTCACCATTGCCGTCTGTCCGCATCATGGCTGTGAGCACCTGCTGGAGAGAGACCATGCTTTCCTCATCTTCCCACAAAGCCAAGCATGCTAAGTGCCTCACCCGTATCATTTCAGTTAATCTTTGGAGAAACCTGGGAGGCAGGGCTTCAGGAAGGTTCCAGAACCATCTCAGTGTTACATAGCTAGTGAGTAGCAGGTCTGGGATTTGAAATCCAGTTGTCCTAACCCCAGGCCCCACATTCTTCCTGGCCTGCCTCTGTCTTCTCTTTCATCTTGTACTGTCTCCCCCATGGCCACTCCACATCAGCCCCCGGGCCTTCTTCCAGTTCCTTAAATAGGTCACACGTGACCCCACCTCAGAGCCTTTGCCTTTGTGGTCCCCGCTGTCAGAACTTTCGAAGGCCTTTTTTGCTCCCTCACCACACTCGGTCTCTGCTCAAATGCTGTTTCTTCCCAGAGGCCTTCCTGGGTAGGATCCCCCGTCCACCATTCCCTGTTCCTTCATTCTGCTTCGCTTCATCACAGCCATCACCACCAGCTCTGTGCCCAACACTGCTCCAGGCTCCTGGGAACTAAGTGCTGAACAAGGTACTCAAGGTTGTTAGAACTTACAGTTTTAAGAGTGGGGGAAATCAATAATAAAAAAAGAATACGTAAGCAACCAAGATACTTTCAGGTCCTGAGACCCTGGTCCATCAGAGATATCCTGCTGTACTATATTGGCTTCCTATTAAATAGCTTTTGTCCATCTCTTCTTTTAGAACTTTACACTGAAGACACTTGATAACTATATATTTGCAAAATGAATGGATAGAGGGATGAGAGAGAACAACTAGCCTGTGCCCAGTAGGAAGAATATGCATAGGCTTTGGAGACTGAAGATTTGGGTTTGAATTCTGACTTTAGCACCTTTGAACTGGGTGACCTTGGCCACACCACTGCCAACAAGCCACTGCCATGTTCAGTATCCTTATCTGTAAAGTGGTGTAAACTTCTGTCTCATGAGGTAGACTGTGAAGCTCAGATCAGGTTCTCCGTGTCAGTGTGCTCTGTAAACTTCAAGGATTACCTGCCTTTTGACAACTAAGTTGTCTCCTCCTGCCAGGCCAGTATACGTTCATGAAGCACTGCTCTGAGTCTTGGACTGCCTTGGACATGCCATGCCTCCGATACAGCTACTTCCTGGTTGTTTTTGCTGCTGGAAAGGGAACCAAGTCTCCTAGGAAACCCAACAACCATTTATGGCTCATTCTATGAACTTGAGAAAGTCACTTCAAATTGGAGTTTCCAAATCTCCGATATGAAGTGGGGAGGAGTGAAGATTTGCCTCTAAGGAATGTGGGTTAAACTCCTTATAAGATGAAAATCTATAAGGCATTGTCTGCATCCTCCTTCCTGCCCATGATCCCAGATGAGTCAGATGAGGGATGCCTCGCAGCCCAGGAGCCTATGCTCACAGCCGTCAGTAAATCCTGTTGGGCACTTAGAGCAAGCTTGGCCCTTACTAAAAGGTCAGGTGGTTTTTATGGATCAAGAATGAGACAGTTGGGGGGCTTCCCTGGTGGCGCAGTGGTTGGGAGTCCGCCTGCCAATGCAGGGGACACGGGTTCGTGCCCCGGTCCGGGAAGATCCCACGTGCTGCGGAGCGGCTGGGCCCGTGAGCCCTGGCCGCTGAGCCTGCGCGTCTGGAGCCTGTGCTCCACAATGGGAGAGGCCACAACAGTGAGAGGCCCGCATACCGCAAAAAAAAAAAAAAAAAAAGAATGAGGCAGTTGGGAGCAGGAAGTTATCCAAGTGTGAACTGAGCTCTCTTTCTCCCGTGTTCCAGAGCACAGCGCCAATACTGCCACACTGATCACAGTATTAGAACTTTTGCTTCAAGCCTCAGTTTTCATATCAGTAAATAGAGATATTAAGACGTACCACATCATATGTTCTGAGGTTTAATTCAGACCGCATGTGTGAAAACTTGCGTAGTATCTGGCACACAGTAGGAACTTACTGTTGTTTTTTGAAGAAAGTAATACATTCAACAACATGTCTTTACTGCACAATATCTATGGGGCTAGGCACAGTGCCAGACACTGGGGACAGGTGAACAAAGATGACAGGGTGCCTGCACTCATGCGCTGACGGAGTAGCACCTGCCTTGCTTTCTTGACGGTAACTAGAGGGCAGAAACCAGTCTTACTCATGTTTGTATCAGACTCTACTACAGCTTCTTGTATCTAGACAGTACAAAATAAATTTTTGTTCAGTTTTCCTTTATTTGGAAAATTGCCTTCGATGTGTTGTCCTTTTTCATGCCTTATGTGGTAAAAAAGAAAATGATTAGGAAATTCTATAGATACGTGAATGTACCTCCTTACATGCTGTGCATTCTTTGATATCATGCGTGTCAATAAAGTAACGTCCATTGAGGCCAGACTACAGGAGAAACTTCATACCAGGCACTAGTGGAGAGTCAAAAGAAATAGAATAAAATGGACAGCATTCTTAAGATGTTTATGTTCTGAACTGAAGAGCCTGTTATGTATAACGAAGGCTTGCAAAGAAATATGTAAGTGAATTTAGCAAAAATTGTAATATGTAAGTTGAGTTTTAGCAAAAGTTGTAATGCAAGGCAGACTGTGATCAGTGCTGCAGTATTGGCACCATGTTTTGGAGACCATATGGGACACAGGATAAGGAGAGCTCAGGGTGCACTTGGAGAGAGCATTGTGGTTATGACCTGAGATTGAATGCTTGTCCTAACCCTACCTCTTACTAGCTGGGTGACTTTGGACAAGTCACCTAATCTTTCTGAGCCTTAGTTTTCTCATCTCTAAAATGTGCATATTAATAGAACCTACCTTATAGGCCTGTTATGAGGATTAAGTATGATGGTGTATGGAATGCATTTGCATAATGCTTATAAGGGCTCAGTATATGGTGGCCTTTATTAAGTCACTTAATGTACTTAATGAGTAAGATAGATGAACACAGTGCTTTATTAAAAATTCAGTATACCTGTCATTCTGGTTGAGTAATTCTTGATCTTTGCAAGACAAAAATCCATTATTAGTAGTTTTAAAGTATATAAAGTTTACTTCAGGTGACCTAAATAGAGGCCTTCTAATCCTGTGGAGCAACCTAACTTATGGGACACGAGTTTCAGATGCCACTGTTGAGGGTCCCCCTAGGGAAGAAGACAAACGTCAAAGGGCTCCAAGGCCCATGGCCTGTAGAGATATTTCAGAGTGTCGCATCCATGCAGTCTGGAATGCAAGACCTTTGAATGCACTGGAAACCTCCATGTCCAGAGCAATAGATGTGATGGTTCTGCTGTATTTGGCACTGCTCAGACCCCATCTGAACCCTCAGAGCTCATCCTGAGTGCCACATGTTCAAACAGACATAGAAGACAGCCAGAAATAGATGAACAGGATGGCAAAGAAGTGGGAACAATTTCTCCCAAGAAAGAGCTGAAACAAGTGGAGTACTTTGACTAGAAAAATGGAGACAGGGACTTCCCTGGCAGTCCAGCGGTTGGGACTTCGCCATCCGGTGCAGGGGGTGTGGGTTCGATCCCTGGTTGGGGAGCTAGGATCCCACATGCCTCGGGGCCAAGGGACCAAAACATAGAGCAGAAGCAGTGTTGTGACAAATTCAGTAAAGACTTTAAAAATGGTCCACATCAAGGGCTTCCCTGGTGGCACAGTGGTTAAGAATCCGCCTGGTAGTTCAGGGGACACGGGTTTGAGCCCTGGTCCAGGAAGATACCACATGCCGCGGAGCAGCTAAGCCTGTGCACCACAACTACTGAGCCTGCACTCTAGAGCCCGTGAGCCACACCTACTGAGCCCTTGTGCCACAACTACTGAAGCCCGCATGCCTAGAGCCCATGCTCCGCCACAAGAGAAGCCACCGCCTGTGCACCGCAACAAAGAGTAGCTCCCGCTCGCCGCAACTAGAGAAAAGCCTGCGCACAGTAACAAAGACCCAACGCAGCCAAAAATAAATAAATTAAAAATAAGTAAATAAATAAAAAGGAAAAAGAAAGAAAAATGGAGACATGGTGGCTTCTCCCTATATCTTCCATCTGCAACAGAGACCAAACTTACTCTGTGTTGCTCCTGGGAGCAGAGCTGGGTAGCAGAGTGGCTACAGGCATAAGCCATGAGTCAGAGAGCCCTACATGGGGGCAGTGGGTGGGGGAAGGGAGTACTTGGTGAGATTTCTTCTCTCTACCCTCTTTCCCTTCTATAACCTTGCTTTCACCTCTCTCCAGGGTCGAGGCTGGGCAGTGTGGGGAGAGGTACAGCCATCAGCAAAATTCTTTGACTTGAACTCTCGTGGGTGGGTGTTGCCTCTCTTGGCCCACATGGTGCTCAGAGCCAGCTCTTCTCTGGAATGTTGCCATGAGTTCTTCAGAGCGTGTGCCCTACCAATCACTGGGAATTCTCACCTGCAACAGTAGGCCCTTCCAGGACTCCAGTGATAACAGGCCTGATCTTGGCACTGGCAGATGGGTGAGAGGGAGAGTGTTGCCTTAGTTCCCTGTTTCTGATGAAAGAGGGTGGTGGTGTATGTGTGAATGTTGTGTGCCTACATGCACGTGAGAGTGCGAAGGTGTGCATACCTAGCTGGGAAGACCAGGGACTGGCCCAGAACAATAGACATTGCTTTTGGTGGTGTGCTTTGGTGGAGGGAGGGACCACAGATTTCAGGGGACGCCATCCAAAATCAGCCATGGCTGTTGCCAGGGAAAATGTGCCAGGACTTGAAAGGGTTAGAAGATCTGAGTAGAGACATTCTAGAGAGTTCTGAAAAGAATCCCGGAGATTTGTATCCAGATGTGGTTTTGCATAAGATGTGATGAGAAACACCCATCCTGTGCCATCACAGCTTTGAAAACATTACAGGCCATTTGTTTCTATGTTGTGCATTTGAAATCTGGAAGGGGGTAGCGTTTTAATGTTTTGAATCTCTCTGCAGCTCAGTGTTTCCTTAGAAATACCAGATTTCCATATACTCTTTAACAATCTGGCTCCTGTTCCTCCCCTGATATTTCTCTCCTACTTATTTACAATTTTGGAAGCAGCTTTTAAAAGAGCAGTTTGTTGGGACATAAAATACAAACCGAAACCCTAACATTTCTCCTTGCTGTTGACGTTTGCTTTCCCCTCACTACACAGCTTACTCGCCAGCGTTAGCATGGCTTCCTTTTACAATATGTTACTAAGAGCCAAGGAAAAGTAATGATCTTTTCCTTGGCTGTTTGAATTACGAGGCGTCACATTACTCGATTAAGCTTCAGTTGCTCTCTAGGGAAACTGGAGATGAAAATCCTTACTTCAGAGAATTGTCCAAATTCAATGAGATAACATATGTAAAGGGCCTGGCGTGATAAAATAGGGGTTCAGTAAATGCTAGCTCCCATATTATAAAGAAGGCAGGGGGAGACAGCACTGTTCAAAGCACACATCCATAGGTATAGTCAGTTCTGCTATGATACCACATATGCATTCCCCCAAATCACCATCATTCTACAAAATTGCACAGTAAAAAGTACAGAGATCGCTGGAATAATAAGCTAGGGGCAGAACACTCAAAAACTTTGTCAGTGATGCATGGGAAAAAAGATAGGAACCTAATAGAAAGGATAGCACAGTTTTACACATGTTAAATGGTTAAGAGGCGCATAAATACAATAAATATGGCACTTCACCTTGGACTTGAAGTTGCTTTTGAAGCTCTACGTGTCCTTAATAGTTTTTTTTATAATACATTTTAAAAATTTTATTTATTTTTGGCTGTGTTGGGTCTTTGTTGCTGCACGCGGGCTTTCTCTAGTTGCAGCGAGCGGGGGCTACACTTCGTTGCGGTGCGCGGGCTTCTCATTGGGGTGGCTTCTCTTGTTGCGGAGCATGGGCTCTAGGCGCGTGGGCTTCAGTAGTTGTGGCTTGTAGGCTCCAGAGCGCAGGCTCAGTAGTTGTGGCTCATGGGCTCTGGAGCACAGGCTCAGTAGTTGTGGTGCACGGGCTTAGTTGCTCTGCAGCACGTGGGATCTTCCCGGACCAAGGCTCGAACCCGTGTCCCCTGCATTAGCAGGCGGATTCTTAACCACTGCGCCACCAGGGAAGCCCTGAAGTTTGCTTTTGGAAGTGGACTTCAGAAGGGCTGCAGCTTGTGTGTTATTGTGAAATGTTAGATCGTGGGTTATCTGGGCAGGTGTGGCTCACAACCCACACTGTAAACTCAGGTAGCTGGTAGATGTTTGAGGTGTGAACACGTGTGCATTTTTGCATATTCCTACAGGGCTCAGTTCAGCTATGTGCAGTTTTCTGCATTCATTTGATGTTTTTTAAGGAAGAAATCAAGCATAAGCAAACAGAAAGTTTGTGCTAGGCACAAATTGTTCCCTAATGTATCACTTGCATTGAACGCATTCGTGTTTTCAAAACAAGCATTATAGCAGAAATGATGTACTTAGCTGATGCTGTTGAATAAATGAATGAATAGTGGGTGGTCTAGATCAGTGATCCCCAGCCTTTTCGGCACCAGGGACCGGTTTCGTGGAAGACAGTTTTTCCACTGATGGGGGTGGCGGAGGGGTGAGGGCTGGTTTCGGGATGATTCAAGCCCATTACATTTACTGTGCATTTATTTCTATTATTATTACATTGTAATATATAATGAAATAATTATACAACTCACCATAATGCTGACAGGAGGCAGAGCTCAGACCGTAATGTGAGCGACGGGGAGCAGCTGTAAATACAGATGAAGCTTCGCTCGCTTGCCCGCCTCTCACCTCCTGCTGTGCGGCCCGGTTCCTAACAGGCCATGGACCGGTACTGGTCCTTTGGCCCAGGGGTTGGGGACCCCTGGTCTAGATGATAGAAAAAGCATTATGCTACATTGTGGAAAGTACATTTGTAGCCTTTGGAACTGGATTTTAAAAAATCCATGGTCTTCTGGATTTCAAAAGTAGTGGATAACTATTACAGAGCTTTTGATGCCTCCTCCTGCAGTGACCTTCAATCTATGCCTGGAAGAGCCCCTTCAGGGGTCGCTGGCAAAGGGTGGGAAGCTGCAAGGTTCCCTGCCCTCCGCTTCTTCAACCAGGGCCCTCAGGGTTGTATCTGCTTTTCTTTTTTGTTTTCTTTTGAAGAAAGGGTTCTGCTGCTAATTTACAAGTCTCCAAACCACCACTAGTGATTCAGTTGACCAAATTTTGTTTTACAAACTAGTCCTCAGGAATGTATCTTTTTTTGAAAAAGCATAATCCTCAGTTGGTACTATTGGGCTATGAATACTCCAGAATTAGTAGAATTTGACCAAGAAATACTCAAGTGGGGCTTCAAATTACCATTTTGCCTCCAAACTACTCAGCCAAGTCTCATCAGCAATGGTGCATGTGGGGCTTCCTGTCAAATCCAATGCCAGTCTGGGCAGATCTCAGATGAAAGTTGATGGGCATTTAAATCTAGCGCATTGATGATGTTCTCTTCTCTTCACAGACACCAACAACATGATTTTATTTCTTTTCATTTTTAGAGAGCTGGATTGAAAGATGTCTCAACGAAAGTGAAAACAAACGTTATTCTAGCCACACATCTCTGGGGAATGTTTCTAATGATGAAAGTAAGTGCTTGAAACTCATTCTTCCATGGTGTCCTGGATGCGGACTGTGTCCTGATGAGGAATGGTGCTTCTAGAATGCTAGACTGGGGCAAGTTACCTGAAACAAGAGGTTCTCCAGCCATTTATGAAATACCCCAGGCCTTCCCTGTAATATCCTGCAGTAAGGAGTGCAATGCAGTCAGGTGAATGTGGAAACTGAGGCCACGGCAAAAACTTGCCGTTTACACATTTTTATTGTCTGAGTCCCTAAAGACCCCATCTCAGTGATGCTCCAGTGGGAAAATGTGGACCTTGAATGGGAAAGGCCATTCCATGTAGATGTGGGTTTAAACCATGTCATGGGACTGTTGTTTTAGAGTCACAAATGTCCTTGGTGTTTGAAAGTAACAGTTTCTCCTGGATCTTGGTCTACAGAATTGGTATTAATGGAAAGATACAAACTGCTCTGTTTACACCTTTCCCTGTGTTATGTCAGACTGGGGCTGTGGGTGCCTTATATTAAGAGCAGAAGACTACTTGGGACTTGTAATTGCTCCTAAAGCACTGCAAAAAGGGGGCAGCTTATTATAAAAGTCACTTCCAGCAGGGACAGAGTGTCTCTCTTGGTTGGTAAAGAGCCTCTCCTTAGTTCAATTTTCTCGAAGATTCAGGGAATCTTCGGGGAAGATTTAGCCATACTGTTGTATGTCACAGTAGTTTTTCTTTTTCATTGCTGCATAGTACTCCACTGTATGCATATATCACAGTATACATATCAGTATAAACGTTGATGGATATTTAAATTGTTTCGAGTTTTGGACTGTTCCTTAAGCATCTCTGAACATTCTTTTTAAAGTGTATTTTATTGTGGTGGAATATACCTAACATAAAATGTATCATTTTAACCGTGTTAAGTATATAGTTCAGTGGCATTCAGTACATTCCCCTTGTTTTGCAACCATCACCACCATCCACCTCCAGAACTTTTTACATCTCCCAAACTAAAATCCTGTACCCATTAAACAATAACTCTCCATTCACCTTTCTCCCTAGCCCTAGCAACTACTCTTCTACTTTCTGCCTCTATGAATTTGACTACTGTAAGAATATCATATAAGTGGAATCACATAGTATTTGTCCTTTTGTGCCTGGCTAATTTCATTTAGCTTAATGTCTTCAGGGTCCATCCATGTTGTAGCATGTATCAGAATTTCCTTCCTTTTTAAGGTTGAATGACACACGCTTGTATGTATATACCACATTTTGTTTATCTGTTCATCCACTGATGGACATTTGGGCTGTTTCTACCTTTTGGCTATTGTGAATAATGCTGCTATAAACATGGGTATACAAATATCTGGTCGATTTCTGCTTTGAGTTCTTTTGGATATATAACCAGACGTGGAATTGCTGGATCATGTGGTAATTCTATGTTTAATATTTTGAGGAACTGCCATATTTTCATGGTGGCTGCACCATTTTACATTCTCACCAGCAATGTGCTAGAGTTCCAATTTCTCGACATCCTTGCCAATACTTGTTATTTTCTGTTTTTCTGGGGGTTTTTTTTGTAATAGTCATTCCAGTGTATAAGGTAGTGTCTAATTGTGGTTTTGATTTGTATTTCCCTAATGATTAGTGATGTTGAGCATCTTTTCATGCGCTTATTGACCATTTGTATATACACTTTGGAGAAATGCCTATTCAAGTCTTTTGACCATTTGTTAATCAGATTGCTTATTTTTGTTGTTGTTGAATTGTAGGTATTTCCCTAATGATTAGTGATGTTGAACATCTTTTCATGTGCTTATTGATTATTTGTATATATTCTTTTTAGAAATGTCTATTCAAGTCTTTTGACTGCTTTTAAATCAGATTGTTTACTTTTTTCTTGGTAAATTGTAGTTCTTTATATATTTTGCATATTAACCCCTTATCAGATATATGTTGTGCATATATTTTTTTCTCATTCTGTGGGTTGCCTTTTACTCTGTTGATTGTGTTCTTTGATGCACAGAAGTTTTCAATTTTGATGTAGTCTAATTTATTTATTTTTTCTTTTGTTGCCTGTGCTTTGATGTCATATCCAAGAAATCATTGACAAATCCAGTGTCATGAAGGTTTTCCTCTATGTTTTTTTTCAAAAGTTTTATAGTTTTAGCTCTTATGTTTAGTTCTTTGATCCATTTTGAGTTAATTTTTATATATGGTGTAAGGATTCACATTCATACTTTTGTTTCTGGATATCCATTTTTCCCAACACCATTTGTTGAAAAGACTGTGCTTTCCCCATTGAATGTTGACACCCTTGTCAAAAGTCATTTGACCGTGTATGTATCTGGAATCTCTATTCTGTTCATTGGTCTATATGTCTGTCTCTATGCCAGTACCACACTGTTTTAATTACTGTAGCTTTGTACTGAGTTTTGAAATCAGGAAATGTGATATCTTTAATGTTGTTCTTTTTCAAGATTGTTTTGGCTATTCGGAGTCCGTTGAGATTCCATATGAATTTTAGGATGGATTTTTCTATTTCTGCAAAAAACTGTTGTTAGGATTTTTATAGGGATTGCATCGAATCTATAGATCTCTTTGGATAGTATTGACATCTTAACAATATTAAGTCTTCCAGTCCATAAACACAGGATGTCTTCACATTTACTGATGTTTTCTTTAATTCTTTCAGCAATGTTTTATAGTTTCAGTGTACAAGCCTTTTGCTTCCTTGGTTAAGTTTATTTCTAAGTATTTTATTCCTTTTGGTGCTATTGTAAATAGAATTGTTTTCTTTCTTTTTTTAAATATTTATTTATTTGGCTGTGTCGGGTCTTTGTTGTGGCACGTGGGCTCTTCGTTGCAGTGCGCAGGCTTCTCTCTACTTGTGGAGTGCGGGTTTTCTCTTCTCTGGTTGTGGCATGGGCTCCAGAGCATGTAGGCTCTGTAGTTTGTGGCACATGGGCTCTCTAGTTGAGGCGCACGAGCTGAATAGTTGTGGCACTTGGGCTTTGTTGCCCCCCGGCATGTGGGATCTTAGTTCCCCGACCAGGGAACCGTGTCCCCTGCATTGGAAGGCGGATTCTTTACCACTGGACCACCAGGGAAGTCCTTACAGTTGTTTTCTTAATTTCCTTTTTGGATTGTTCATTGGTAGTGCAGAAAAATGCAGCAGACTTTGTATGTTGATTCTGTATCTTGCAACTTTGCTCAATTCATTATTAGTTCTAGCAGTGTGTGTGTGTGTTTGTGTGTGTGTGTTCTTCTTCTGGCAGTATGTTGAATAGAAGTTGCAAAAGTGTTCCTCATCTTAGAGGAAAAGCTTGTAGTCTTTCCACCGAGTATGATGTTTGCTGTGGGTTTTTCATATAGGCTTTACTCTGTTAAAATAGTTTTCTTCTCTTCCTATTTTGTTGAGTGTTTTTATCATGAAAAGATTTTGAATTTTGTCAAATGCTATTTCTGCATCAATTGAGATGATCATGTGGTTGTTCTGTTAATGTGGTTTATTATATGGATTGCTTTTTGTATGTTGAACTATCCTAGCATTCAAGTAATAATCCCACTTGGTCATAGTGTATAATCCTTTTAATACACTGTTGAATTATGTTAACTAGCATTTTCTTGGGGATTTTTGCATCACTGTACATAAAGGATATTGATCTGTAGTTTTCTTATAGTGTCTTCATCTGGCTTTGGTATCAGGGTAATGCTGGGCTTGTAGAATGAGTTTGGAAGTGTTCACTCCTCTTCCATCTTTAGGAAGAGTTTGAGGAGGATTGGTGCTCTGAATATTCTTGTGGACATCCTCTTTTGTGAACTACCTGTTCAGGATTTTACTTGTCAGGTTTTGTTGTTGTTGTTTGTTGTTGTTTTTTGATTGTGCTATTTGTCTTTCCCTTAATGATTTGTAAGAGTTTTTATATTTTGAATAGGAGATATTTGTTAGATAAAAATATTGAAGTTTGTGGTCTGCCTTTTCATTCTTTTAGTGGTATCTTTTGATGAACAGAAGTTCTTACTTCTAATAAAACCCAGTTATCAGTGTTTTTCTTTTATAGTTAGTACTTTTGTGTCATATTCAGAAATTTTTGCCTACCTAAGGTCATGAAGGTTTTCTTCATGTTATTATCTAGAATTTTTATTATTTTACTTTTTACTTTTCTATCAACAGACATCTGGAATTTTTGTAAATGGTGTGAGGGAGGAGTCAAAATTCTTTTTTTATTTTTAATTTTGACTGATAGAGCACCATTTTTTCTGAAAAGAATGCCCTTTACCCACTGGTCATAAATCAGGCGATCATATACATGTGGATCTATGTCTTGATCTTTATTCTGAATCATTGGTCTGATTGTCTGTTTTAGAGCCAGTACAATAATCTTTATTACTCTACCTTTTATGGTACATTGTAATACATGGCGGCATAAGACCTCTTTTTCAAGATGGTTTTGGTTAAGTTCTTAATATTTCTATATAGATTTTAGAATCAGCTTATCTATTTTCACATGCACAAAAAAAATCTGCTAGGATTTTGATTGGGATTACATTGTATCCACAGTTAATTTCAGAAGAATAACATCTTGCCGACATCAAATTTCTAATCTGTGTATGTGCTTTAAACCTCCATGTATTAGATGGCCTTTAGTTTCTCTCAACAGTATTTTGCAGATTTCAGTGTAGAGATTTTGCACATCTTTCATTAGATTTATTCCTAGGTAATTGATATTTTTCAGTACTATTGTAAGTAGTATTATTTTTAAATGTTTTCTAATTGTCGGTTGCTAGTATATGAAAATGCAATTTATTTTTTAGATAATGACTGTAACCAGGCACTTTGCTAAATTTGCTTATTATTTATGAGTTTACTATGAACATAATCATGTCACCGGATAATGATAGTTTTGCATTTTCTTTTGTAGTCTTTATATTTTTATTTCTTTTCTGTGCCTTAGTGCACCTGCTGGGACCTCTACTGCAACGTTGAGTTGAAGTGGTGATAGCAGACATTCTTGCCTTGTTCCTTACCTAGGGAAAAACATTTAATGTTTCACCACTAAGCATGATGGTTGTTATGAACTTCTTGTAGGTATCATTATTGAATCCCTGGTTTGCTGAGAGACTTTTCTTAAATGGGTGTTGAACTTTATCAAATGGTTTACTGAGCTGAACATATGAGCTGACCATATGTTTTTCTCCTTTATTCTGTTAATATCGTGAATTACATTGATTAAATATTTGAAGTTAAACCAATCTTGCATTCCTAGAAGACACTGCACTTGGTCAAAAGTTTGATATTTTGTATTTTTCTAGGTTAGATTGACAACTATTTTGTTAAGAATTTTGACATCTCTGTTTATTAGATTTATTGACCAATGATTTTCCTTTTATCCTCGTCAGGTTTTGGCATCAAGATTACACAGTCCTTATAAAAAGATGTGGTAACTTTCTTTTTTTTCTGTTCTTTTGAAAAGTTTGTGTAAGATTGGCTTCATTTATTTCTTAAATATTAGGAACAACTTAACACTGAA
Source organism: Monodon monoceros (assembly GCF_005190385.1). NCBI lineage: Eukaryota > Metazoa > Chordata > Mammalia > Artiodactyla > Monodontidae > Monodon > Monodon monoceros. Next base: position 85,067,665 of record NW_021703783.1, read on the forward strand.
GTCATCTGGGTTTGGAGTTTTCCTTGAGGGAAAGTTTTTAATGATGGATTCAGTTTTTAAAATAGCAATAGAATTATTCATATTTTTCTATTTCTTGTTTTGTTACTTTAAGCAAATTGTTATTTTTAAGGAATTCATTTCATCTAAATTTTCAAATTTATTTACATGATATTGTTTAAACGTTCCTTTTATTACTTTTTGTCGTGCTTTTAGCATCTACAATAATGTCCTCCTTTCATTTTTGATATGTTTTCTCTATTTTTCTTGATCAGTTTTGCCAGAGTTTATCAATTGTATTAGTCTTTTCAGGTATCCAACTTTTGGCTTTTTTTTTCCCCTCAATTTACATCTTTTAAAAATTTCATTTACTTTTGCTCTTTTCTCTAGTTTTTCCTTCCTTATGCTTTCTTTGAGTTTAATTTTTTATCTTTTTCTATTGTGAGATAGACACCTAGATCATTGATTTTCAACCTTTTCTAAGATAAGCATTTAAAGTTATAAAATTTCCTCTAAGTACTACTTAACTGTATCACATAATTCTTCTGGTGTCATACTTTCATTACCATACAAACTTATTTTCTAATTCCTATTGTGATTTCTTCTTTTACCTATGATTCATTTAGAAATCTATTGCTTAATTTCTAAAAAGTTGGGGATTTCCTAGTTGCCTTTCTGTTACTGATTTATATTATAATCCACTGTGGTCAGAGAACATATTCTGTATGACTTCAATATTTAAAATTAGTGAGACTTGCTTTTTTGTCCAAACATATGGTCTATTGGGCAAATGCTCATGTATGCTTTTAAAGAATGTGTATTCTGCTGTTTTTGGATGGAATGTTCTGTAACTATCAATTAGGTCAGGTTGGTTAATCATGTTATTCAGATGTGCCATATCCTTATGGATTTTGTTGTTGTCTATAAGGTACTGAAAGAGGTGTTATATTGTGGTTATCTATCTCTTCAGTTTTGTTAATTGCTGCTTTATGTGTTTTGAAGTGTTAATTTCTTAGAAATTTAGTATCGTTGTATCCTCTTGTTGAAATGATCCTTTTTATCATTATTAGATGTCCCTCCTTATTTCTAGTAATACTTTTTGCCTTCAAGTCTATTTTGTCTGATGTTAATATAACGACACCAGCTTTCTTTCTTTTTTTTTTTTTCTTTTGCGGTACGTGGGCCTCTCACTGTTGTGGCCTCTCCCGCTGTGGAGCAAAGGCTCCGGACGCGCAGGCTCAGTGGCCATGGCTCACGGTCCCAGCCGCTCCATGGCATGTGGGATCTTCTTGGACCGGGGCGCAAACCCGTGTCCCCTGCATCGGCAGGCGGACTCTCAACCACTGCGCCACCAGGGAAGCCCCATCAGACTTATTTTTACTCCTTTGAATACAATGTCTTTTTGTCTCAGGCAAAAGATATTTTTCTTTCTCTTTAGTTTACAGCAGTTTGACTGTGATGTACATAAATATGGTTTTCTTATATTTTTCCTTCTTGGGGTTCACTGAGCTGCTAGCATCTGTGGGTTGTCATTCATGAAATTTGTAAAATTGTTCACCATTGTCTCTTCAGATATCTTTTCTGCCCCATTCTCCCTTATCTCCTGAATTCCAGTTACATGAATACTAGACCTTTGACTGTACCCCATATGTTTCTTAACACTCTGCTCTGGTTTGTCCATTTTTCTCTCTTCATTCTTCAGTTTGGTGTTTCCTGTTGACATCATTTTCAGTTGTCAATTCCCATTTTCTATCATGTCTAGAGTCTGCTATTAAGCCCATCCAAGTTACCTTTTTTTTTTATATAGTTTTGTGGTCTATTTTCATTTACTTATTCATTCATTCATTCATTCATTTATCTATTTATTTGGCTGCACTGGGTCTTAGTTGCGGCACGCAGGGTCTTCGTTGTGACATAAGGGATCTTTCTTTAGTTGCAGCGTGCAGGATCTTTTAGTTGCAGCATGAGGGATCTTTAGTTGTGGCATGTGAACTCTTAATTGTGGCACATGGTATCTAGTTCCCTGACCACAGATCAATCCCGGGCCCCCTGCATTAGGAGCTTGGAGTCCTAGCCACTGGACCACCAGGGAAGTCCCCTGCCCAAGTTTTCTTAATTTCAGATATTGTATTCTTTCTTTTATGGTAGATGCTCAGTTGATTCTTTTTTTTTTTTCCAAATCTCAGTTGATATTCTACATTTTTCGTCTGTTTTGTCCATCACTTTATCTAGTTTGACTGTCCTTTCCTCTATCTCCTTAATCTTATTAACCATAGTTATTTTAAAGTCCCTGTCTGATAACTCTAATATCTCCATCATCTCTGGGTCTATTTCTATTATCTGTTTTTTCCTTGGATTTCAGTGTTTTGGTCTTGTTTTTCAATGTACCTTATAGTTTTTGATTCAGTGCTCAACATTATGAATGCAAAGTTGGAGAGGTTTTGGGTGAATTATGTTAATAACACCCTCCACAGGGTGTTAAATTTTGTTCTAGCAGGCAGATAGAGAACCAGCAAGTCTCCTTGATCCTGTCAAGCCTTGGTTAAGTCCAGTCTATTTCAATTTTGTCCATACTACCAGAGTGTGGTCTTTACTCCTAGGTCATAGCTTTTCTGGGTCCACAACTGAAAGCCCTGGGTATTTACCAAGTTCCTTCTACCTTGACCCAGCTTGAACTCCAACTTCTGACACCCTAGCTAATCAATGACCAGCTCTTTAGCCTCTAAGCTGATGTTTTCTCTTTGGTTTTTTTGGTTTCTCACTCTCTGCATGTGCAACATAGGAATGGGCTAAAGACTTGAGGGGAGTTTAAATGCAGGCATGTCTGTCTTCTTCTCTTCTCTCTGGAATGTTGCTCCTTATATCTTAGCCACTCTGTCATCTACAAACTCTTACTTCAGTCTCATCAGCCCAATAGACTGCACTCTTTGCTTAGGTTCCAGTGTAGCAATTTAGAAATATCCTCAGGAACAAATCTAGGGTTGATGTGGAGCTCATGTTGGTGCCAGTGCTAGATCTAAAACATGGGCCACCTGACTTCTATCAGTCCATATTTTGTTTTTGCTTTCAAAATGCAAAAATACTACATTAAAGAAATATACCCCCTGGCTATATGAGTCATGCATGTATATATTTGAAAAATATAGGGGAAAAGATATGAGGAAGAAAAATAATTGCCTCTATCCTGCTATCCAGGGGTAACCACTCTTGATGTTTTTGTATTTCTTTCTGGTTGTTCTTCTAAGCATATATTGTTAAACAAAGTTGTACATATGTATATATTTATAGTTAATATGTATATATGGCTATCATCTGTTAAGCAATGAGAAGTGCTTTAATTCCAATATCTCTCATTCAGTTATCACAGTGGTCCTAGGAGGTAACTTATTCTTATGAGCTTCATTTTATACATAGGAAAACTGAGACTCAAAGGTGTTACGTAATTTGCCCAAAGTTACACGGCTGGTAAGTGGTAGAGCTAGGATTTCAGCCCAGGTCTGTATGTCTGCCTTTGAACATTAGGCAGTTTGTCTTTGCACTGTTCTGCCTCTCAGAAGGTAATGCTTCAAAGACTTTTGAGGATTTCATACCTTGTCCATAGGGATACCAAGGCCAGAGCTAGGAAGGCCCACCACTCCCTCTCAGTGGCTTACTGATATGTTAATACTTGTCTGCGCCTTGTCATCTCTTCCACTCGACTGAAAGCCCCATGAGGGCGGGAATGTCGTGTGGTTCACTGTTGTAACCCCAGGTCTTGGCACATAGCGGGGGCCTTAGAATATGGATGAAGTTTCAAAATTTAATTTTTCTCTTAATTTTAGTACTTTAAGAGTGTTTTGGATTGTAAAAGACAGTAACCTGACAGTGGTTTAAACTGTGTAAATATTTACTATCTTATTTAACCAAAAGACAAGAGGTAGAAAGTTCCTAGGTTTATTCAAGAGCTCAACATTATCCAGGACCCAGGCTCTGTATGTATTTCTGCTAAGTCTTCCAAAGTTGTTGGCGTTTTGTCCTCATGTTGGCTTGTGACCTCATGGTCACAAGATTGCTGCTTCAGGTCCAGGATTCAGGTCCACATTTAAAACAGCTGGATGGGGCAAGAGAAGGCACCAGGTAGCTTACCTCTTACGTGTTTTCCTTTTATCAGAAAACAATAACAGGGACTTCCCTGGTGGTCCAGTGGTTAAGACACTGCATTTCCATTGCAGGGGCACAGGTTCAATCCCTGGTCAGGGAACTGAGATCCCTCATGGCATGCAGAGCAGCCAAACAAACAAACAAATAAATAAATAAATAAAAAGAAGAAGAAAACAGCTTTCCCAGAAGCCCTCTGTAGACATTTTTCTTTTACTTTGTGTCCAAAACTTTATCTAATCTGTAGCTGAAAGGGAAAATCGGAGAGTGAATATTTGTCAAAATAATAGAAAAGAGTAGAATTACGATGGTTGGATTGCCCCCACTTCAAATCCAGCCTGTCTCTTGTTTGTATACAGCCCATGATCTAAAAATGTTCTTTTGTTTTGTTTCTTCTTTTTCTTTTATTTTTTAAATTTTCTTTTATTTATTTATTTTTTTATACAGCAGGTTCTTATTAGTTATCCATTTTATACATATTAGTGTATACATGTTAATCCCAATCTCTCAATTCATCACACCACCCCCTGCCCCTGCCACGTTCCCCCCTTGGTGTCCATACGTTTGTTCTCTACATCTGTGTCTCAGTTTCTGCTCTGCAAACCAGTTCATCTGTACCATTTTTCTAGGTTCCACATACATGCGTTAATATACGATATTTGTTTTTCTGACTTACTTCACTCTGTATGACAGTCTCTAGATCCATCCACGTCTCTACAGATGACCCAATTTCGTTCCTTTTTATGGCTGAGTAATATTCCATTGTATATATGTACCACATCTTCTTTATCCATTCCTCTGTCGATGGGCATTTAGGTTGCTTCCATGTCCTGGCTATTGTAAACAGTGCTGCAGTGAACACTGGGGTACATGTGACTCTTTGAATTATGGTTTTCTTTGGGTATATGCCCAGTAGTGGGATTGCTGGATCATATGGTAATTCTATTCTTAGGTTTTTAAGGCACCTCCATACTGTTTTCCATAGTGGCTGTATCAATTTACAATCCCACCAACAGTGCAAGAGGGTTCCCTTTTCTCCACACCCTCTCCAGCATTTGTTGTTTATAGATTTCCTGATGATGCCCATTCTAACTGGTGTGAGGTGATAACTCACTGTAGTTTTGATTTGCATTTCTCGAATAATTAGTGATGTTGAGCAGCTTTTCATGTGCTTCTTGGCCATCTGTATGTCTTCTTTGGAGAAATGTCTATTTAGGTCCTCTGCCCATTTTTTGATTGGGTTGTTTGTTTTTTTAATATTGAGCTGCATGAGCTGTTTATATATTTTGGAGATTAATTCTTTCTCTGTTCATTCATTTGCAAATATTTTCTCCCATTCTGAGGGTTATCTTTTTATCTTGTTTGTAGTTTCCTTTGCTGTGCAAAAGCTTTTAAGTTTCATTAGGTCCCATTTGTTTATTTTTGTTTTTATTTCCGTTACTATAGGAGGTGGATCAAAGATCTTGCTGTGATTTATGTCAAAGAGTGTTCTTCCTATGTTTTCCTCTAAGAGTTTTATAGTGTCCAGGCTTACATTTAGGTCTCTAATCCATTTTGAGTTTATTTTTGTGTATGGTGTTAGGGAGTATTCTAAATTCATTCTTTTACATGCATCTGTCCACTTTTTCCAGCACAACTTATTGAAGAGACTGTCGTTTCTCCATTGTGTATCCTTGCCTCCTTCTTATAGATTAGTTGACCATAGGTGTGTGGGTTTATCTCTGTGATTTCTATCCTGTTCCATTGATCTGTATTTCTGTTTTTGTGTCAGTACCATACTGTCTTGATTATGGTAGCTTTGTAGTATAGTCTGAAGTCAGGGAATCTTATTTCTCCAGCTCTGTTTCTTTCCCTCAAGACTGGTTTGGCTATTCAGGGTCTTTTGTGTCTTCATACAAATTTTAGGATTTTTGGCTGTAGTTCTATAAAAAATGCCATTGGTAATTTGATAGGGATTGCACTGAATCTGTAGATTGCTGTGGGTAGTATAGTCATTTTCACAATGTTGATTCTTCCAATCCAAGAACATGGTATATCTCTCCATCTGTTGGTATCATCTTTAATTTCTTTCATCAGTGTCTTACAGTTTTCTGCATACAGGTCTTTTGTCTCCCTCAGTAGGATTATTCTTAGGTATTTTATTCTTTTTGTTGCAATGGTAAATGGGAATGTTTCCTTAATATCTCTTTCAGATTTTTCATCATTAGTTTATAGGAATGCAAGAGATTTCTGTGCTTTAATTTTGTATCCTGCAACTTTACCAAATTCATTGATTAGCTCTAGTAGTTTTCTGGTGACATTTTTAGGATTCTTTACGTATAGTGTCATGTCATCTGCAAACAGTGACAGTTTTGCTTCTTCTTTTCCAATTCGTATTCCTTTTATTTCTTTTTCTTCTCTGATTGCCGTGGCTCGGACTTCCAAAACTATGTTGAATAACAGTGGTGAGAGTGGTCGTCCTTGTCTTGTTCCTGATCTTAGAGGAAATGCTTTCAGGTTTTCACCATTGAGAATGATGTTTGCTGTGGGTTTGTCATATATGGCCTTTATTATGTTGAAGTAGCTTCCTTCTATGCCCACTTTCTGGAGAGTCGTTTTCATAAATGGGTGTTGAATTTTGTCAAAAGCTTTTTCTGCATCTATTGAGATGATCATATGGTTTTTCTACTTCAATTTGTTAATATGGTGTATCACATTGATTGATTTGTGTATATTGAAGAATCCTTGCATCCCTGGGATAAATCCCACTTGATCATGGTGTATGATCCTTTTAATGTGTTGTTGGATTTGGTTTGTCAGTATTTTGTTGAGGATTTTTGCATCTATATTCATCAGTGATATTGGTCTGTAATTTTCTTTTTTTTGTAGTATCTTTGTCTGGTTTTGGTATCAGGGTGATGGTGGCCTCATAGAATGAGTTTTGGAGTGTTCCTTCCTCTGCAGTTTTTTGGAAGAGTTTGAGAATTATGGGTGTTAACTCTTCTCTAAATGTTTGATAGAATTCACCTGTGAAGCCATCTGGTCCTGGACTTTTGTTTGTTGGAAGATCTTTAATCACAGTTTCAGTTTCATGCCTTGTGATTGGTCTGTTCATATTTTCTATTTCTTCCTGGTTCAGTCTTGGAAGGTTATACCTTTCTAAGGATTTGTCCATTTCTTCCACGTTGTCCATTTTATTGGCATAGAGTTGCTTGTAGTAGTCTCTTAGGATGCTTTGTATTTCTGTGGTGTCTGTTGTAACTTCTCCTTTTTCATTTCTATTTTTATTGATTTGAGTCCTCTCCCTCTTTTTCTTGATGAGTCTAGCTAATGGTTTATCAATTTTGTTTATCTTCTCAAAGAACCAGCTTTTACTTCTATTGATCTTTGCTATTGTTTTCTTTGTTTCTATTTCATTTATTTCTGCTCTATATGATTTCTTTCCTTCTGCTCACCTTGGGTTTTGTTTGTTCTTCTTTCTCCAGTTCATTTAGGCGTAAGGTTAGATTGTTTATTTGAGAATTTTCTTGTTTCTTGAGGTAGGCTTGTGTAGCTATAAACTTCCCTCTTAGAACTGCTTTTGCTGCATCCCATAGGTTTTTTTTGTTTGTTTGTTTGTTTGTTTTGCGGTACGTGGGCCTCTCACTGCTGTGGCCTCTCCCATTGTGGAGCACAGGCTCCAGATGCGCAGCCCCAACGGCCATGGCTCACTGGCCCAGCCATTCCGCAGCATGTGTGATCCTCCCAGACCGGGGCACGAACCCGTGTCCCCTGCAGCGGCAGGCAGACTCTCAACCACTGCGCCACCAGGGAAGCCGAATCCCATAGGTTTTGGATTGTCGTGTTTTCATTGTCATTTGTCTCTAGGTATTTTTTGATTTCCTCTTTGATTTCTTCAGTGATCTCTTGGCTATTTGGTAAAGTATTGTTTAGCCTCCATGTGTTTGTGTTTTTTACATTTTTTCCCTGTAATTGATTTCTAGTCTCATAGCATTGTGGTCAGAAAAGATGCTTGATATGATTTCAGTTTTCTTAAATTTACTGAGGCTTGATTTGTGACCCAAGATGTGATCTATCCTGGAGAATGTTCCATGCACACTTGAGAAGAAAGTGTAATCTGCTGTTTTTGAATGGAATGTCCTATAAATATCAATTAAATCTATCTGGTCTGTTGTGTCATTTAAAGTTTGTGTTTCATTATTAATTTTCTGTTTGGATGATCTGTCCATTGGTGTAAGTGAGGTGTTAAAGTCTCCCACTATTATTGTGTTGCTGTCGATTTCCTCTTTTATAGCTGTTAGCATTTGCCTTATGTATTGAGGTGCTCCTATTGTTGGGTGCGTATATATTTATAATTGTTATATCTTCTTTTTGGATTGATCCCTTGATCATTATGTAGTGTCCTTCTTTGTCCCTTGTAACATTCTTTATTTTAAAGTCTAGTTTATATGTTATGAGTATTGCTACTTCACCTTTCTTTTGATTTCCATTTGCACAGAATATCTTTTTCCATCCCCTCACTTTCAGTCTGTATGTGTTCCTATGCCTGAAGTGGGTCTCTTGTAGACAGCGTATATATGGGTCTTGTTTTTGTATCCATTCAACGAGCCTGTGTCTTTTAGTTGGATCATTTAATGCATTCACATTTAAGGTAGTTATCGATATGTATGTTCCTATTATCATTTTCTTACTTGAATGGGTTTGTTTTTGTAGGTCCTTTTCTTCTCTTGTGTTTCCCACTTAGAGAAGTTCCTTTAGCATTTGTTGTAGTGCTGGTTTGGTGGTGCTGAATTCCCTTAGCTTTGCTTGTCTGTAAAGCTTTTGATTTCTCTATTGCATCTGAATGAGCTCCTTGCCAGGTAGCACAACCTTGGTTGTAGGTTCTTCCCTTTCATCACTTTATATATGTCATGCCACTCCCTTCTGGCTTGTAGAGTTTCTGCTGAGATATCAGCTCTTAACCTTATGGGAGTTCCCTTGTATGTTATTTGTTGTTTTTCCCTCGTTGCTTTCAATAATTTTTCTTTGTCTTTAGTTTTTGTCAATTTGATTACTATGTGTCTTGGCATGTTTCTCCTTGGGTTTATCATGCCTGGGACTCTCTGGGATTCCTGGACTTGGGTGGCTATTTCCATTCCCATGTTTGGGAAGTTTTCGACTATAATCTCTTCAAATATTTTCTTGGGTCATTTCTCTCTCTATTCTCCTTCTGAGACCCCCTATAATGCAAATTTTGTTGCGTTTAATGTTGTCCCAGAGATCTCTTAGGCTGTCTTCATTTCTTTTCATTCTTTTTTCTTTATTCTGTTCTGCGGCAGTGAATTCCACCATTTTGTCTTACGGGTCACTTATCCATTCTTCTGCCTCAGTTATTCTGCTACTGATTCCTTCTGGTGTATTTTTCATTTCAGTTATTGTATTGTTCGTCTCTGTTTGTTTGTTCTTTAATTCTTCTAGGTGTTTGTTATTTAATTCTTCTAGGTCTTTGTTAAACATTTCTTGCATCTTCTTGATCTTTGCCTCCATTCTTTTACTGAGGTCCTGGATCATCTTCACTATCATTATTCTGAATTCTTTTTCTGGAATGTTGCCTATCTCCACTTCATTTAGTTATTTTTCTGGGGTTTTATCTTTTTCCTTCATCTGGTACATAGCCCTCTGCCTTTTCATCTTGTCTATGTTTCTGTGAATGTGGTTTTTGTTCCACAGGCTGCAGGATTGTAGTTCTTCTTGCTTCTGCTGTCTGCCCTCTGGTGGATGAGGCTATCTAAGAGGCTTGTGCAACTTTCCTGATGGGAGGGACTGGTGGTCGGTAGAGCTGGGTGTTACTCTGGTGGGCAGAGCTCAGTAAAACTTTAATCCACTTGTCTGCTGATTGGTGGGACTGAGTTTCCTCCCTGTTGATTGTTTGGCCTGAGGCGACCCAACAGTGGAGCCTACCCAGGCTCTTTGGTTGGCTAATGGCAGACCGTGGGAGGGCTCCCGCCAAGGAGTACTTCCCAGAACTTCTGCTGCCAGTGTCCTTGTCCTCATGGTGAGCCACAGACACCCCCGCCTCTGTAGGAGACCCCTAACACTAGTAAGTAGGTCTGGTTCAGTCTCCTATGGGGTCACCGCTCCTTCCCCTGGGTCTCGATGCGTACACTTTGTCTGTGCCCTCCAAGAGTGGAGTCTCTGCTTCCCTAGTCCTGTCGAAGTCCTGCAATCAAATCCTGCTAGCCTTCAAAGTCTAATTCTCTGGGAATTCCTCCTCCCAATGCTGGACCCCAGGTTAGGAAGCCTGACGTGGGGCTGAGAACCTTCACTCCAGTGGGTGGACTTCTGTGGTATAAGTGTTCTCCAGTTTGTGAGTCACCCACCCAGCAGTTATGGGATTTGATTTTATTGTGATTGCAGTCCTCTTACCATCTCATTGTGGCTTCTCCTTTGTCTTTGGATGTGGGGTATCGTTTCTGGTGAGTTCCAGTGTCTTCCTGTTGATGATTGTTCGGCAGTTAGTTGTGATTCCGGTGCTCTCGCAAGAGGAAGTGAGAGCACGTCCTTCTACTCTGCCATCTTGCTCTCTCTTGTTTCTTATTATTTTTTAAATTAATTAATTAATTAACTTATTTATTTATTTTGCGGTACACGGGCCTCTCACTGTTGTGGCCTCTCCCGTTGCAGAGCACAGGCTCCGGACACGCAGGCTCAGCGGCCATGGCTCAAGGGCCCAGCCGCTCTGCAGCATGTGGGATCTTCCCGGACCGGGGCACGAACCCGTGTCCCCTGCATCGGCAGGCGGACTCTCTACCACTTCGCCACCAGGGAAGCCCTCTTGTTTTTTAAAGAGTAGAGAAAAAACGGAGAAGCATATGTGACAGTGACCATATGCCTGAAATATTTACTATTTGGCTCCTTACAGAACTTGATTGCTGACCCCTGGATGAGACGAATCATGAGTCCCTCTTAGGCTGTCACGTTACTACCTTGAATAAAACTGGTGTTTGATTAGCAAGCAGAAAAAACGGAATACTAGCTATTGAGTTGCAAGCTAAATGGTGTGCTGTAGAGTTTATCTCTGAGCCATGCCAAGCAGGTAAAAATGCCTTCGCAGGGTGATTTGAGAGAGGTCAAAATTCCACCTACTGAAAAATATTTCTTCCACTGGCCTGAGTAAGAGCTGAGCATTAGCACCAGGAGGGTGCTGGTTCTAATGAAGTCGAGTGGGAGGATAATCAGTTTATTAGCCTAGAAGAGACTGTGAGCCTTTATAGATCATGTTAGCCCACTCTCCAGTTTTATGGATGGGGAAACTGAGGCTGAGAGAAGGGAAGTATTTGTCTAAAATCATACTCTTGGATACTGCTAAAATCAAAATTGTAAACCCAGGTCTTCTGATTTCTATCTAATGGTCTTCCTGTTATGTCTCTTTTAGCAGCTCAGAAAAGATCAGTTTAATTGAGTAACTAGAGCTTCAGGGAGCATGAAAAAATGGGACATGGGGCATTTTCATGGAATACAGTTGGGAAGAAAACCCTGGACCAGTGAGGTCAAGCCCTGAATGCCTGATGAGTGGGAGTCTGAACAAGAGTGGATGGGTTATTTACCATAGTTAGGGTCAAATAAATTTTCATTCCCAACCTGAATAAGTTGCAGTTTATCCCTGGCAGATGTCACCAGGTCTTTATGTTTAGAAACATATGGCATGCCTACCAACAAATAGGGAGACTATGACTGTAAAATATTATCAGGTTCATGACTGGTTAGAGCATTCTATCTAGAGAGGAAAGGTTAGCAGTGTGGATTGACAAGAATTGTACAGGTTGGAACAGAAGTTTCTGCAGAAATTGGGCCCAGAAGATTCCCTGTGCACTTAACTGCATATAAGACTCTGTGGAAAGCCCAGTTATACATGGAAGGAAAGAGCAGGGAGCCAAAATTAAAATATATTCAGCATCAGGCAGCATGCTATAGGCATAAGCACAGCCACTCTTTCCTCTAATACTCTGGGAGGGAGGTTTTTTTATCTCCATTTTACAGATGAGGAAACTGAGAATCAGAGGTTATATAACTTATAGCCTAGCAAGTAAGTGGTAAAGAGTCAAACTTAGAGCTGTCTGATTTTATAGCTGGTTCTCTGTCTACTGTATAAACTCTCTCTTCTGTGGGTCCCTGCTCTCAAAGAATTTTCATTCCAGAAGGGGAGCTAAGGCACATGCTTGAGTATTAATAATGCAAGATTGTATGTGATAAGTTCGACTTGAAGTATGCAAGGTGTTCTACCTTGCCATACCAGGTATGTTCCTGGACTCCAGCACGACCTCACTGGAACCTTGTTAGAAATTCAGAATCTTGGGCCCACTCCAGACCCACTGAGGCACACTCTGCATTGAACAAACTCCCCTGTGATCAGATTGCTTGCTAAAGTTTGGGAGCAGTCACAAGGTTGGAAGGTGACCAGGGAAGGCATCTCAGAGAAGGTGGCATTTGCATTGGGCCTCATAGGATCCATGTGGTTCCTTTAAGTAAAGGGCTGGGAGGCAAAAGGCCACAAGGCAGGTTTTGAGCTTGGAGAGTTTTCTACATTGTCTGGAGCAGAGAGATTGAAGAATCATGGGAAACAGGGCTGAGAAGGGGAGTTTGGGCCATATTGTTGAGGGATTTGGATTCCCGCAAGTGGTTTGGAGTTTGATAGTTAAGGTGCCACTGAAGGAGTTGGGTGGAAGAGTGACAGGTCAAAGTGGAGTTTTCAGAAGGCTAGTGTGGAGGTTCTCTGCAGGTGGGTTAAAGCCATGAAGGCACTTAAGGGGCTTCCACCTGGTCCAGGTGAGGAGATGAGGCTGTAGACCAGCATGGTATCAGTGGGATGGAGAGAATTGGAGATACTGGGGTGATAGGATGGATCCAAAGAGCAGGAACCCCGTGGGATTCCTTGGGATTCCTGTTTCCCTCCTTGGCAAACAGAACAAATTAAATGTAAGCCCAAGCCCGCTAGTCTTCAGGTCATCGTTTCCTTAATATCTAAATCAAATGACTTCAGCCTCTATCTTATATCCTAGGCAGGAGTCCAGAGTTTTCCCTTTATCGTCAAGAGTTATCAGGCTCCGTGTGTGTGTGTGTGTGTGTGTGTGTGTGAGTGTGTGTGTGAGAGAGAGAGAGAGTGTGAGTGGCAGTCCATACTGAGTCCCGTTCCCTCTGTTCTTTGACAGCTCCTAACGACTGCCATCCCCCATCCTGCCTGCCCCACTGGAATGTCCCTGCTTCCTTTATTGTCCCCAACCCTTCACCAACTCATCGTGGCACTTACTGACAGACTGGTGGTGACAGAGGATATTTATAACACAGGGGCAGGAAAAGTTTGAATTCATCAGCACGGTGGCATAGAACTGGGGTCACAGTGGGTCACAACCTAATGTGACTCATCATTAGCATATTAAAATCTCATCACATTTCAGGGCTATATATGTGAAAGTCACATATCTCTCTCACTCCACTGAGCATGTCAGGTTATTATTCCAATTTGGGATCTTATAACTCCATAAGAAGGGGTTCCAGAGAAATGTGGTTAAACTCATCCATATTCCCATCAAGTTGTGGACAAAAGCCCCCATCCCCGCCAACAGCAGAAAGGTTCTCAGACAGCTCCTAGAGCAAGGGCAGTGCCTTAGAGTGGGAAGTCTGGGGTGGGGAAGTTCACAGAGCATCCTCCCATGATGGCTTTTAGAAGCTGAATTGTCCTCGTGGGGCGAACGCTGCAGTTTTAGTCCTAGCTGGGAACTGAGGTAAAACACTGCTGGAGAGCTCAGGAGGCCCAGTGATTAGGTTATGATTTAAGACAACCCACCGACTCTTCCCCTTTCTCAGCCTCCATATCTATCACGGGCTGCCCTTCCTGCCCCCTGAGTGCCTATCTGTCCTCTCCTTGAGGAGAATTAGGCTCCCTCCTCTGTGTGTGGAGCACACTGCCAGGGCCCTTCTGCACCTCCGCTCCCTCCCTCCACGGGCCCTCAGTCCCTGAGGGGAAGGGAGCCTGCCTGATTGTGTCTTGCCAGCACTTAATATGGAAGGCCTGGTACATAGTAGGTGCTCAGTGAGTGTTTATTAAGTAATGGATGTTAGCAAAGCAAAATACTATAAAGCCACGCTAGATTACAAGTAATAGTTGTAATTCACTTTCACTTTTTGGCACTCCAGGACCATTTAACCATTTGAAGAGGTTCTTCCTTCTGACGTTCCCTCCTTAATAGAGTCTTTTAATTTGTTCAAAAGTAGAGTATTTTTGAATGGATAATATGTTCATACAGTCCAAAAATCAAAATGCTGTAAAGGTACTCACTGAGAAGTCTTGCTTTGTCCTTGCCCTGTCGTCCCTCCTGAGCTCCCTAGTGGGAAGCATTTTTATTTGTTTTTTATGCATTCTTTGAGTATTTCCAATGTTTATTGTGTATTCTTCCAGCATTTGACTTTTTTATGCAAATAAAAATTCAAATATATGTTCTTTTTTTGCCACTTTCTTACACAAAAAAAGTAGCACCCTATATGCATTTTGCTGTGACTTGCTTTTTTCACTTAATAATAAACCCTGGCGTGTTCCATATGAGTAAGAACAGAGAGAGCATTCTCATTCTTTTCTTGCTTTTAATCTTCTTTTTTCACAGCTGTGTAGTATTCCACTGTGAGCATGTATCGTAATTTAGTTAACTAGATGAGCGCTGGGCTGTTTCCAACACTTTTGCTGTTACAGCCAAGTTGCAGTGAATAACCTCGTGTGAGGTCGTTTCCCATGTTTCCAGGAGTAGTGGCAGGATCTGTTCGCAGACGTGGGACTGCTGGATAAAGGGCATATAGGATGTCAGTAGGTTCTGTGAAATGTCTTTCCATGTGGGGAGGCACCATTTTGCACTCCCCCTGCAAGATAGGAGGCACCTGTTTCCCTATGGCAGAGGCAGAGTTGTGTCCTTGTGGTTTGGATTTTTGCCAATCTGATACGTGAGAAATGGTATTGTAGGGTAGCTTTCATTTTCATTGATTGAGATTGTCTTTTCACATTTCAGGAACATTTGCATTTTTTCCACCAACTGTGTATCTTGGTCTTTTTCCTTGTGGTTTTATTGTAGCTGTTTCTGCGGCGGGGAGGTGAGACCATTGTCTGTGGTTGCAGTTTTCCCAAGCGGGTCATTATCTTTGTACTTACAGTGTGTTTTTTTCCCCCACATAGAAGCTTTAGACTTTTTTATGTAGTAAAATTTCTCAATATTTTCTTATATGGCTTTGGGTTTTGTATCAAAGTTAGAAAGGCCCCTTCCTACTCCAAGATTATGAAGGAATTCACCCAGAGGAGGTGAAAGGAAGCAGGTGTGGGCCCCCTCAGAGCAATGCTGCCAACATCACAGTTTTGTTTGGGACTTAGCCCTGTTCCCACGGAGAGAAGGGTTTGCTGCCAGGGGCTGATGCACACTGCCAAAGGCCTAGTCCAGGCACCCTGAGCATCAGCTGATGCTCTTTGCAGGGGCTGGAAAGGAGGGAGATAAGGGGAAATGAAATGTTTGGCAGCCCCGTGTTCCCAACAGGTGAGGTCTGGCCAGGTGCAGCTTGATTAGGATAATGAAAGGAAATAGAATTAGAACTTTGAAGTGAAACTTGAGATTCACATAAATTTGAACCGTTCTTGGGATCTGAAAAGAAGTAATTAATTTAGAAATGTTCTCCGTCAATGTTAAACTCTGCCACATTGGCTCTAGGCAGGAAATATTCTAGAATAGGTTACCAAATATCATGAATTCAATCAGCATAGAGGCAGAAAATAAATGATTAGGTAGATAGTTCCCTAAAAATCTCTAGCTCAGTGCCACAGGTTTAAAGAGAGAATGAGGCTCGTAAATGTTTGGATTCAGGGAGGTTGAGATGTCAACTAGCCTGGGTCCCTTTCCTGGCTCCATTGCTAAACTGTGTGACCTCAGACAAATTGCTTCACTTCTCTGAGCCTCAGTTTCTTCCTCTATGAAAGGGGATAATACTCATAATTCAACCTAACATTGATTAAGCACTAAGTATATATCAAGCACCATATTTGATGTTTCACATGCATTAAATTATTCACTGTCTCAGGAAGCTATGAAAATTAAATGCAGTAATGTGAAGAGCTTTGCCCAGTGCCTAGCACATTATAAGACCCCAATGAACGTTACCTGATAGTATTGTTATTTTATATGCTTACTGCAATCAGATGGGTAGGCTCAGCATTTGACTGTGGTTTTACCTTAGCCATTCATTCATTCCACAAATACTTTCATGTGTGGGTGCTGGAGACACAATGGCAAATGTGGTCTGTGCCCTACAGAGCTTACAAACCAGCAAGGCAGATGCACTGGTCAGCACATAGCGACCACACCCTGTGACAAGGGCTTCGCCAGGGACCAGCCAAGGTGCTGTGGGAGCACAGGGGAGGAGTGGATAACTCTGGCCCAGGTGCAGGACTTGACAAACCCAGGCCTATGGGCAGGACAGGGATCCAGGTACACGACCTCTCTGGAGGAATGATGACTGTTATTGTAATCGCGAACACTTAGAGAGCACGTGCCTTGTGCCAGGAGTGGTTTAGTTAACCCTCACGATTAGGGATTGGTACTATTATTACCCCTATTTTACAAATAAGTAAACTAAGGCACCAAAAGTTTGTTTGAGGTCACACAGCTAGCAAGTGAAGGAGCCAGGATTTGAGCCTGGAAATTTGGCCCCAGAGTTAATATTAGGAAATAGATCCAGAAAAGGGAGTAGAGATGATCACCACTGGGAATTGGACCGGGATTCCCTGGACGGGGACGTATTAGGAATCATAATTGAAAAGTGGGAGGGAACAGAGTGTCAGGGAGAAGTCCAGGCACTGGGCAGCATCTCAGTGGGAGGAATTTTAAACAGATGCTGCTCTCCGGCTTTGGTAGGACGAGCAGGGTGGGCCTGGAGGATGGATGGCTCAGTGTGTGCCGTGAATGGCTCCAGGAGTCTTGTCAGCCTGGAATTCGGCCTTACAGGATGATTCTTGTTTGGTTTGAGGCATTTCCGCCTGTTAAAATGAAGAGGCATTTGGGAAGGCCAATTCCCAAAGTCTCTGTCAACCATGGCTATTTCCATCTTCCTAACATGTGCCCTCCTGTCCTCTTTGTCTAGCTGGCTTCTGCTGCTCCTTCACATCCCAAGCCTGGGCTCGTACCCCACACTTGGTGCTGCCATAGCATCTTGGGCCTGCCCTTCTCAGCTCTTGCCCAGGACTTGCATTTTATTTGCTGACAATTTGAGCTCAAGAGAGCAGAGACCATGTCTGCTTTTTCTCCCCGATTAGCCCCTGGCATAGGGCTGGAACATACTAGACACTCAATAAATATTTGATGAATGAGTGCATGAGTTACCAGCACTTCTGGTGAATTAGGATGGAGAGCCATCAGACAGGAGGGTCAGGTCTGGGTGTGACACACAGCCTCTTTGGGGAAAAAAGGCTGGGAATGAAGTCACCAGTGTCTGGAGGGAAAGGGGCCTGCAGAGGTGGGAGGCGCCTGTTTGATGACTGAGTGGAGGGTCCCCGTTGGCTCCGGGTAGACCAGTTCTTATCTAAATACTATCAGTAGCTGACACATGCCCATCACTGAGTGAGGTCCAGCCTCCACTCACGGGCCGTATGGCTTCCTGCAGATTTTTTAGCCTCACGCAAAGCTTGATTTCCTTACTTATAAAATAGGGATATAGGAGACTTCCCTGGTGGCTCAGTGGTTAAGAATCCGCCTGCCAATGCAGGGGACACGGGTTCGAGCCCTGGTCCGGGAAGATCCCACATGCTGCAGACCAACTAAGCCCGTGTGCCACAGCACTGAAGCCCACATGCCTAGAGCCCGTGCTTCGCAAGAGAAGCCACCACAATGAGAAGACCACGCACCACAACGAAGAGTAGCCCCTGCTCACCGCAACTAGAGAAAGCCCGTGCACAGCAACAAAGACCCAGCGCAGCCAAATGAAATGAAATAATGAAATGAAATGTAATGAAATGAAATGAAAACTAATTAATAGCACTGTTGGGAGGAATAAAATGAGATGGCATATGAAAAGTGATACACAGTGCCTGGCTTAAGTACTTGGCCAGTGAAGGCTATTAGTATTGTTCTGGTATTCTTTTTAAATGTATCTAGTTTTTAACATATTTTATGATATTTAATCTTCAAACCATCCTTGTAACATAAGTTATGATTCTCATGTTTTAGGTGAGGGCCCTCCAACTTGGATGTGTCAAGTGACTGCTTAGGTTCCCACAGAGTTAGGGGCAAAGCTGGAATTCAAAGCCAGGTCGGCCTGCCCTCAAAACTAGTTCTCTTACCAGCGGTTGGTATCAGAAATGGGCCCTAACAAAGTTTAGTTGGGGAAAAAAAAATCTGACACAGTAGAGATGGGTATCCCCTGAATGGGAGACACTGTGGTGGAATCCCAGAATAGGGAACTTTTCTGGCTCCAGGCAACGGACCATTTGCCTTTTCCCTCCGCTAGGAGTTTTCTCATGCTGCTTGCTCCCCCTGGAGTACCCCTGCCCTCAGCATCCTTCTCTCAAAGTCTGACCTGTCCTTGTAAAGGTGACTGAGTAAAACAGGTTACAAGCCAGGATGTGCTATGTGACCCTCACTTATTTTAAGTTAGGGGTGTGTGTGTGTGTGCGTGCTTGGTCGTGAAAGAGAACATTGAAAAAAAGACTGGAGGTAAATAGGATAAAGAGTTGACAATAGTTTGTTCTATTGAGAGGGGCTTGTATTTCCAGAGATTTCTATTTTCCCTACGTATACTACTATGTATAAATAGATAATGAGAACCTACTGTATAGCACAGGAACTCTACTCAATGCTCTGTGGTGACCTAAGTGGGAAGTACATCGAAAAAAGAGGGGATGTATGTGTACGTATAGCTGATTCACTTTGCTGTACAGCAGAAACTAACACAACACTGTAAAGCAATTATACTCCAATAAAACTTGAAAAAAATATTTTCCAAATTAAAAAGCAAATGAACATGTATTATCTTTGCAAACAGTAAACAAGGTTGTCTTTTAAATTCTGACCATCTCTTCAAGGCCAGCTCAAATGCCACCTCCTATTTGGAGCCCTGATGTCCCCTGCTGTGTGTTTGCCTTGCAGAGTCCCTGTCGATGCCGTTGTGTTTGCCCCTGTAAACCTTCCCGAGCAGAGAGGCGGCCTCCCTTGCCTGCTTCCCACAGTAGATCCCAGCTGAACAGAGTCGCTCCAAGGCCTCCCAGCCAGAGCAGCCCAGGGCAGCCTTTGCCATGCAGCTCCTGCACTGATGTTTTCCAGCTCTTAGCTCTTAAGTTCATTTCACTCAATCCTCCCGAGTATCTTTCCAGGTAGGCATTATTATTACTGTCAGTTTAGAGACCAGAGACTGTCTTAAAGATTGAACGGGATTACTAGATGTCACACAGCACCGCTTCAGTGCCCTCACTCCACTCCACCGCTTGACCAGGACCCCTGCTGCAGCCACCTTGCTTCTGGGAAGGCTGCCTGATCTTTCAGGTCCCCATGGCTTTATCTGTCCCCCACCTTCTCCACCCTACCCCTGACTTCATCCCACCTTCCTTGACACCTGGTTCCCATCTCTGGCCCACTCAGGGCTCATCTTACTTGTGGCTTCTTCTCGGAAGCCTGTCTTGACAGGCGCTGCTTTTTCATGCAGTCTGGGTTGGCAGGATCCTCCTTGCCTACCCACAGGACAGCATTTATCACTTCTTACTGAACTTGGCCTCTCTCTCTACTGTTTGTCTTTCTCCTTCCCCAACCAGACTAAAGGACAAGAGCTTAATTTCTTTATTCTCAGTGTCTAGCTGGCATACATTAGGTATTCAATGAATTTTTGTTGAATTAATTAATACGATCCCTTCAATAGCCCTTTAAAATGACCAGTTTTACAAGTGAAGAAAAGTGAAGCTCAGAGGTTGAGGGGTTTTCTCAGTCATGGCCAGTAAGGTTTTAAATTGATTTTAGAATATAGATCTTTTGACATGTAGCCCACGTTGACTGATGTGTTGAAATTTGAAGAAGCAGAGAAAAAAAATACCCTGCCAATTCTAGGGGGAGGACAAAAATATAAATCATGGGCCAGCATAAGCTGGAAAGAGATATATTTAGGTTGTTTATGTGTTTTTCCTTGTTTAAAAAAATGCAATTGATCTTGTTTTTTAACATAGTCTTTCAATTATTTACTTAGTGTAATTCCTAGGACTTGGGCTTGTTAGGCCAAGTGACTGGATATTGTAGATAGCTCTCAGTATCATTGCAAAATTACTTACCAAACCACTGTAGCAGTTAACACTACCTTCAGAGAAATGAGAGAATGTCAGTTTTTCCATTTACACACCAGCACTGGAGATGATTATTTAAAATTTTTGTTGTTCTCAGAGGTATAAAGTTGTACCTCATTATTATCTACTTTTTATTTCTTGGTGAACAGCTGAGGTTGAGTATTGTTCTTTGTGTCTGTCTACCTACATTCTTATGGGACTCATGCTCCTTTTCGTGCTTTTATTTTTAAGATTGTTGAAGACAGTTGTGGAAAGCAGACTCAACTATTTAATTAAGTGTGAATGGAAGGCATTGGCTGGAGGGAACACAAAGATGACTAAGATACCATCCCTGCTTTCTTCTTTTTTTTTAAGTTGAGATATAATTGGCATACAAGACACTATATTAGTTTCAGGTGTTCAACATAATAATTTGATATTTGTACGTATTGCAAAATGATCACCACAGTAGTCTAGTTAACATCCATCACCACACATAGTTACAGAATTTTTTTTCTGGTGATGAGAACTTGTAAGATCTACTCTCTTAGCAACTTCCAAATATGCGGTTCAGTGTTGTTAACTACAGTCACCATGCTGTCTACAGCATTCCCATGACTTATTTATTTTATAATTGGAAGTATATACCTTTTGACTCCCTTCATCTGTTTCACCTCCCACTTCACCACCCCCTGGCAACCACCAGTCTGTATCTGTTCTTTTTATCTATGAGCTTTTTTTTTGTGCCACATGTAAATGAAATCATATGGTATTTGTATTTCTCTTACTTAATTTCACTTAGCATAATGCCCTGAATATCCATCATTATTGTTGCAAATGGCAAGATTTCCTTCTTTTTTATGGCTGAATAATATTCATATATATATATAAAATATTTTCTTTATCTATTCATCTGTCATTGGATGCTTAGGTTGTTTCCATATCTTGGCTATTGTAAATAGTGCTACAGTGAATATGGGATGAAGGTATCTTTTCTTATTAGTGTTTTCATTTTCTTCAAATAAATACCCAGAATTGGAATTGCTAGATCATGTAGTAGTTCTATTTTGAATTTTTTTTTTTTTTATTTGCGGTACGTGGGCCTCTCACTGTTGTGGCCTCTCCCATTGCGGAGCACAGGCTCCAGACGCGCAGGCTCAGCGGCCATGGCTCACGGGCCCAGCTGCTCCGCGGCATGTGGGATCTTCCCGGACCGGGGCACGAACCCGTGTCCCCTGCATCGACAGGCGGACTCTCAACCACTGCGCCACCAGGGAAGCCCCTCTATTTTGAATTTTTTGATGAACCTCCATGCTGTTTTCCATAGTGGCTGCACCAATTTACGTTCCCACCGATAGTGCGTGAGGGTTCTCTTTTCTCCTCATCCTGACCAGCACTTATTTCTTGTCTTTTTGATAATAGCCATTCTAAAAGGTGTGAGGTGATCTCTCATTGTGGTTTTGATTTGCATTTCCCTGATAATTAGTAATGTTGAGCATCTTTTCATGTACCTATTGGCCATCTGTATATCTTCTTTGGAAAAATGTCTATTCAGATCTTCTGTGCATTTTTCAATTGGATTATTTGGCGGGGGCAAGGGGTTTGCTATTGAGTTGTATGAGTTCTTTATATATTTTGAATATTAACCCCTTATCAGATACATGATTTGCAAATATTTTCTCCCATTCAGTAGGTTGCCTTTTTGTTGTTGTTGCTGATTTCCTTTGCTGTGCAGAAGATTTTAAGTTTGATGTAATCCCACATGTTTATTTTTTGCTTTTGTTGCCTTTGCTTTTGGTATCAAATCCAAAAAGTCATCGCCAAGATGAATGTCAAGGAGCTTACTGCCTATGTTTTCTTCTAGGACTTCTATGGTTTCAGGTTTTACATTCAAGTCTTTAATTGGTTTTCAGTTAATTTTTGTGTATGGTGTAAGATAGTGGTCCAACTTAATTGTTTTGCAAGCTGCTGTCCAGTTTTCCCAACACCATTTATTGAAGAGACTGTCCTTTCCCCATTGCATATTCTTGGCTCCTATGTTATAAATTAGTTGACTGTGTGTGGGGGTTTATTTCTGGGCTCTCTATTTTGTTCCATTGATCTATGTGTCTGTTTTTATGCCAGTATTTTACTCTTTTGATTACTATAGCTTTGTAATATACTTTGAAAACAGGCCTCCTTGCCTTCTTAAGTAGGATATGCAAGTCAGAGAGATGGATATGGATATGCATAGAAATAATGATCCAGATGGCTAAACCATTCGACTGAAAGACAAGTAATGGGGTACAGAAGAACAGAGTTAGGATTAATGATTCCTGACTTGGAGGCTTCGAAGAGGTGGTGTTGTATATTCTAAACTGGAAAGGATGACAAACATTTAGAAGTAACTCCAGGTTGACAAAGCAGCATGAACAGATGTTGAGCCCAATGATGTATTGGGACATTTTGTCCCTGAGAACATTTAGGGTTAGTGTTGTACCAGTTAACATGGTTTTGGAGGCAAGGAAGTGAATACCCAATGAAAAGAGGAGTTATTAACTCAGAAAATTGTATTATCTCATAAAGAGGCAGCAGTTTTTAGGGTTGGTTAATCAGAGGCACATCATGACATTCAGAATCCCCAGGTTTTCCCCCTTTTTCTCTCTGCCTTGCTTGGCATTGACTTTGTCCTCAGGCTGCTCTTTTCCCAGTTGAAAGTTTGCTGCTTCACTCCAATTATCTACTCACAGCTGTGTTCAAAAGCAGAGCAGACCAGTGTGTCTCTTCTGTTTCTTCCCCTCCTCCCTGCTCCTTCCTTCCTTCCTTCCTTCCTTCCTTCCTTCCTTCCTTCCTTCC